>NC_090439.1:997780402-998083432 GCF_031143425.1 Pleurodeles waltl | reverse complement strand
AAGTCGCAAGGTTTTGCGCATTGAACTGTATATTGCTCAGAGATGAATGGAACTCGATAAATGAGCCAGAACTTGAACCAAGTGAAGCTTTTGCTCTAAAGGTTGTAGATACAATGGATGAATTGAAGTCCTTACAGAATGATGTTAGTGAAGATGAGAAACTCTCATGGACCAAATCGCAATGTGTAAAGAAACTAGATGATTTATGGGTTTCAAGTGAAGGGAAATTGGTTCTGCCAAACAGTCTTTTGACACAGTTAGCCAGATTCTACCATGGACAAGCCCATCTTGGAAGGGACACCATGGTTAGACTATTTAAAACTGATTGGTTTAACCCCAAATTCCGTCAAGTTGCTGAAGCAGTTTGCCATCGTTGCGTCATTTGCCAACCAATGAACGCAGGGAAGGGAACAGTATTAAATTTGAGCCACATTGGAAGAGCCGGGGGTCCCTTCAGCAGAATGCAAATTGACTTTATTGAGATGCCTGTGCATGGAGGCTTGAAGTATGTGCTGGTGGTTGTGTGTATTTTTAGCCACTGGATTGAAGCATACCCTACACGCAGAAATGACAGTCTCACAGTTGCAAAACTACTCTTCAGAGAGTTAATACCACGTTTCAGATTCCCGATCTCCTTAGAATCAGATAGGGGAAGTCACTTCAATAACGAAGTAATAAAATTACTTTGTGCAGCGCTGAACATTGAGCAAAACTTGCATTGTAGCTACCGCCCTGAAGCATCAGGACTAGTTGAGCAAATGAATGGCACATTGAAATTGAGAATGGCGAAAATATGTGCATCGACAAACTTAAAATGGCCTGACGCATTGCCTTTGGTGTTAATGTCAATGAGAAACACCCCTAATAGAAAGACTGGACAGTCCCCGCACGAGATCCTCATGGGAAGAGCCATGAGACTTCCAGCAGTTCCTGCAAATGCTCTTTTGAATATTACAGATGATATGGTGTTAGACTACTGCAAAGGTCTAGCTGATGTGGTGCGCTCTTTCTCTCACCAGGTGGAGGCAACCACCTTGCCACCGATCCAAGGTCCAGGACACGCCCTGAAAGCAGGTGACTGGGTCGTGATAAAGAAACACGTGAAGAAGTCGTGTCTGGAACCCCGTTGGAAAGGACCTTTCCAAGTGATTCTGACAACTACCACCGCTGTGAAGTGTGCGGGAGTTCCCAACTGGATTCACGCCAGTCACACGAAGAGGGTGACGTGCCCCACAGATGAGGAAGTTGAATCGCTGAAATCACCAGTGTCTGACAACAGAGTACCAGGCACTGAGACAGAGCGAAGAGAACCTGGAGGCGAACAGGTAGAAATAGAGGAAGGAGAAATATTTTCTGAGGAAGAAGCAACTGATTCATTTGAGGAGGACCAAGGAGAAGCCTCAGGAAGTGACGAAGGTCCTGAAGGTGACAAAGAGCCTGAAACAGGTGAAGGTGACAAAGAGCCTGAAACAGGTGAAAGTGACAAAGAGCCCGAGACAGGTGAAGGAGCAGGAGAGCCTGATCAGAGGAGGGCTCTCCCAGAAGCAGACGATAAAGGAAAAGAAAAGGAAAACCTGATTGACCTCCCAGAGGGAGAAGACAAGGCAGGACAGAGCGAAACTGTTCGAACTCCTCCAGAAGCGGTTGCAGGTCCATCAAGTGAAAACAGTGCAAAACGAAGACAGAGCATATCACCAGTGAAGTTAAGGATTAGAGAAACATTAAACGAAAGTGAAGGGCCAAAGGTGAAAGAGAAAAGAAAAGAAGTGTCTGTCGCAATAGCAACACCAAGTGAAGAGAATGACTTGGCCAAGGAAGAAAGTACCAGCGAGAGAGAATCAAAAGGAGATGCAAAATTGAAAAGGAAAAGAATACCGAGCAAAAGATATTCTGGTCCGGAGTGGGCATACTTAGCCACTAACCATTGGCCATGCGAATTCCTATCCCTCAGTCTTGAGAACGAAGAAGCAGAATGACACTTTGGTACTTGAGAAGTGAAATTCCATGAACATTACCGAATAAAGACATTGATAACCTGATTGACTTTTGAACCGGCTAAGACATTGCTAAATTGATTGACTTTGAAACCGATTTTGAGGCAAAGCTGCTAAAACCAATAAGAGACTAAGCTGCTAAAGAAAACCGTGTGAACATTGAACTCGTTCAGCTTTATATATATTTGCAAATCTGATTTGATAAAGTGTCTTCAACTTTCTGATTCTATATAGATCATGACAGGCTACTCTACACAGGGACATAAGATGAAGTGTTGTAAATACATGTGTATAGGTCTAATAACTGCATGCGTACTCATAATTGTAGCAATAGTTCTTGGAATGCATGGAAAAAATGAGAGTGAAACGAATGATGCTTCTACTTCTAAACCTACTACTGAACTAACTCCTTTGAAGAAACTCGAACGAGATGAAAGACATTTGCATGATAAGAAGGAACTTTCGTCTAAAGTTTTCTATCGCTTATTGAGTGAGTATGTTGAGACAATGGATGCAAAAGATTGTTATGTGTGCACACAAATACCTACCTCAGTAGTGGAAGGAGTGACATATCATAGCATGCCTCTTACGTGTGGAATTACATGTAGTTTAATAATGAACAGATTTTACGGCCAGGAGTATATTCACTACTTTTATTCCAATCAGGATGTTACATTGCATATATCCCCATAATAGAGTATCTGAGTAAAGTAGCGAGGGATTATTACATAAAATTGATGAGGGGTTTCTTTGAACCATTGTCACCTTTTCACACAGCTCACGCACATAGAGAGAACCTTACATGCTTACTTTCACCGATGGAGATAAGCTTTTTAGATAACACTGACGACAGGAGGAAGGAGGTGAAGGAGAAATTAGAAAAGGAATTACATAAGAGGACATCTGTAGATAACTATGCTTTTGCCGCGATAAAAACGGTAGGGAAAATAGCTTTAGATACATTTCGGTTTTTGTGGGAACGAGTGAATTCAAACATACGTTTTTGTTTCAACCTAAATGGACGTTCATGCTGAATGGACAAGACCCAGTTATTCCAGGGGTATATTATATTTGTGGATTAAACGCCTATTATCGTCTTCCTAAAGGATGGTATGGGAGATGTTATTTGGGAATAGTATTCCCAAAGGTTTATCAACTGGACGACTTAAAGAAATTTCCAAAGCTGTCTGAATCACATCATGTTCCGAAAAGGGAGACAGCTTCTGGTGTGGTAAGAGATTTATTTGGAGCATTGATTCCTTCAGTGGGAGTCATATTGATTTCAATTAAAATACGAAAGTTGTCTACTATTGTGGATAACATGCTGACAAAATTCTCAGGAGCTATAATCCTGATGGATGCTGAACTTGCTGCAGAAAGAGCTCTTCAAAATCGACTTGCCTTAGACATTCTTTTAGCAAAGGATGGCGGCGTTTGCAAAATGCTTGGTACATGTCACTGTTGTACTTATATACCGGACAGCAGTGGACAAATTAGAAAGATGCTTACAAATTTAACTAACGAAAGTACAGATTTGAGGGAATTGAAAGAACCTGGAGTCTGGGAGAAGGTTGGAAAAGGATTTGCTTCTGTGGGAAATTGGCTCAGCAACGTTTGGAACGGATTGTTACTGAAATAGTAAAGGGAATATTAATAATATTAATTTATTTATTAGGTATTTGGGGAATATGGAAAGCTATTAAAATATTGAAAACAAGGAACAAAAGTAAAAGAGAAGAGAAAATAGAAAACAAAATAGTAGAGATATACAGGGAGAAATCAAAGGGAACAAAAAGAAAGAGGGAGTTGACTGAAGTGCCAACTTACTAAACAGAATTTTAATGGAATAAAATTTGTGGATAGATTTGATGTGATGACATAATTAGTCATCAGAGGAGGGATTGATGACGCAGAAAAGGAGGGTCCAACATATATTCATATATCATGTAACCACAATCGTATAATGTAGTGTGATTTTGGTAAAGAAAATAATGTACGAGGAAAATTGTGCCCTTGGGGTAGTTCGCCATCATTTTAAACAAGCTTTATTAATCATGAAGAATTGAAAAATGTAGTAATCCGTCATAATTGCAAATGTGTGCCATGATTTCTTGTTGAAACTGTTTTATGCTTAGCTTAAATTTAGTAGAGGCTTTGGTCTAGTTGCCTGGTCTCAAATTCTAACTGCGTGGCTTTTCCTTGAACTAATGAAACATATATTCTTGCTTAAAGTTGTATTTTTCCAGTAGAGATGACTAATACACTTATCTCCAAGGTTTCGTGCTAGGCCGGTTTCATCCCCTTTGAAGCAAGGTCAGTCTCTGCAGGTGCGGACAATGAGGGTACAGATACCAAAATAATTGGCAAGCCATGTTGCAACTTGTGTTCCAAGGCTCCAAGGACAATGTATGCATAAATGAGTACTAGTAGAAAGAGATTTTTCATTGGTCAATTTGAAGCCACCCTATGAACCCTCCAATGGAAAATCCTGCAGAATTTGGAATGTGTCTTACTTAAACTCACTGGACAAAGAGAAGTCAGCCATTTTCCTTGATGCCAATTTGAAGCCAAATGCCAGACTCCATCTTGGACGACATCCCGATGCCCTTTTCTCTATTCCAGAGAAAGAGACTTTAAGAATTCTCACCCTAGAGACTTTAACTTTGATTTGCCCCGTCTTGCCCATGCAGTAACTTTGCCCCATTCTCCTTGCTGCTGAAAGGAAGCTTGCCCTTAACTTTGCCCCTTTGAAATCTGCCCCATGCTGATTGAACCGGTACCTGAGGGACGAAGACTTTCTTGAATGCTGATTGTATTTAGTAAATATGAAAGGATAATTGTATTATGCATTGTTTTTTTCCTTTTAGGTACCAACTGCTATTTGATAGGGCCCAAGCTAGCAGTTTTCCAAATTTGTGTTGACTAAATTCGTTTTGCATGAAGCCCCACATGCCAATGCTAATTAGAGGTTAGTTGAGGGTTTTTCATTCGATGCACCATGCTAATTTGAAATCTTGTTGTGCTGACCGATGTATGCAATTAGTCAAATTCAGTTACTCATATTAGTGATTTGCATTGCTATAACCGAGTGCATAATAATACAGATTTTGCGTAGATTGCGTTTCTTCCGCCGCTATGGACAGCTAGTAATGTTCGTATAGATATATCATTTGGTTTTGAGACTTATATACATTGTGCTAGCTTTGTTAATATAGGGAAATAAACTCATTAACTTTTAATAAACTGGTGTGGTTATTCATGACTGAAAGGTCATGGTGCACCGAAATACCAACTGTTAATGATTTCTAATGTGTTATTTCGATCTATTAATTGAGTATTGAGTACCGATCACAATAGTTATTGATTATTGATTTAAGGGACCCGACTATTCTAGGATGAGGAGAGCCCAACTCGGCTAAAAAATTCACCGACCTCCAACGTGTCCAGGTACAGGTAATTTATAAGGGCTGGACGCGTTATCACAATTAACACTAAAATTCTAACAATTTATTGATTTATAAACACATGTGGACGTATTCTGTACAATATGTTTGGCGAGACACCCTTCAGTCTCGTCAAATCTGTCTAATTGGATAATAAAGCTAACATGTATTTTAACAAGCTTCTAATATGCTGTAAAACATTTTTTGTGAGAGTCTGAAATCCAGACGTATCTTACTTCTACAAATATTGTGAATAGTAGCTTCCCTTGATTCTTAGAAATGTGCCTTTCCAATTGTCGCACCAATTTTTCAAAATATGGCGCAGAGAGATAACATAGCAGATGTATTTCTATAGTGCACGTTCACTCTAGGGCTGCCTTGATGCGTAATAATAGCAGTAGCCATTTTATGAACCTTAGAAGGATGAAAGACTGCGGTAACTGACCAAGGTATCATGCACAGAGTCCTGTAGTGATGCGTTAGTCCTCTGGGCAGCTAGACCCCGCCTAATACATGGCCCAGGTTAGCTATTGACATTTTGTTATTTTCAAGCAGTGTCACGATGTGGTGGCCCTTAGCAAAAAGTTTGTGCATGACTTCAAAATATACATCGGATAATTTTTAATTAGAGTTACCATCCCAAACATTTGGATTTTAATTGTATTGTATTAAGCATTTATATAGCGCTTTGCTTTCTTCTATTGGTGTAGCCCGAGGCGCTGTGCATACCTTGTCTGGATTGCTGCAAGCCAGCATTTTACATGCGGGCTCAGACATATCTTCATTGCCCTTTGCAACTACAGATGATTGTGATTCATGTTTAGAAGCTGATTCCAGAGTTTAGTCGCCTGTACTCAAAAGCAGGCTTCGTCATTCACAACTTTGGTACCTTGAGAAAAATTGATGTTGCTGCTGATCTGAGGTTCATTTAAGGCTATAAGCATAAAAGCTTTGTTTACACTGTAGATTACTCAGTGTGCAATACAGAGGGACTTACTGGTGATAGGTCTGGTAATGAGAAGCCATTGAAGCAATGAAGAGGTGGATCTAGGAGATCTCAAGTATGGAGGTGCAATGGAGGTGTGGCTGCGGTCGTCTGAATAAACTGTAGTGTGCCTAAGAGAAAAGTTGTTATATTCTATTGGCCAAGGCTAGTGGGAGAGTCCAGCAGCCACATCCATTCACTCTCTCCAGAAGAGATATCTGCGTGACCATATGAAATTACCTACTTGCTGTTATACACAGTGTTCTATTAGAAAAATAGCTACACTGGATTATAAATTTATTTCCACTCCAATGTTTAACTTTTGCCTGTATTTCGAGACTGTCAGGAGAAGGAAAGTGATCACTTTCCCAGGGATGGAATTTTAAATGTGCAGCTCCTGTGCAGATGGATTAATAATGTGTTGGTCAATTGAAATGGTGAGGGAAAGGGGTACTACTTCCAAATTGAGTAAAACAGTGATCATATGCAAATAGTACATCAAAGGAATGGAGTTCACAAGAAAGTTCGAAAGTTATGAGGGAGGGAAATCTATAAATAATTTGCCAGTTAATTGGGTGAAGTAGCTCTTCTATTATGCAATTACCAGCTCGAGATGAAGGTTATCATTTGAATAGAAAACACGGCCATAAGAACCCTAGGTCAAAAAATTGGTTTTCAGCAAACCTCAAGAAACTTAGAATTGGGTTTAGAGCTCTTCAGAGAAGATTAAAGTAAATCATGGCTATTCTGATTTTCTCACTGTGGACACAAATCTGATTCTGCAAAAATACAGTAAGAAAGGAGAAGGTAGCATACAAGCAGACACAATGGTTGCACATATGTACACTGAGTTGTGCAAAAAAGCAGAGCAAATTCTGGAGCGATAATAATGCACTGGATCGTGCTGAACCTGACAATAAGGAAAATTGTGCTAGTCTGGCCAAGAGACATCTATAGATTTCTAAGCTTTGTGCATCCCTGGACTCCTGCCAATGTCTCAGACTATCAGACATTTTGCATGCAAAAGCAGTTTCTTATGAGAGCTTGAGTAGCCACTCAAAAATTAGCTCTTTAATAACTCAAAAAGCAGTGAGTAGGTATTGAACAAATAATACCTACTGAGAGACATGGCTCACTCCATTGTTTGGAGCCACTCTTCTCATGAAGAGGGCCGGCACTGTACCCACTTTACCTGAAGGGCAATGAGGCAGATCGAGTAAACTTTCATCTAATCACACTCGTGGAAATACAAGGCCCAAACAGTGAACTTCAGATCAGTATATTTTGCAATGGCAAAACAATGGGTTGGAACCACAGATGTTAATCTACACCTATGTATCAGTATGGCTAGAAAACTACCCCAACTCATACTACAATACTACCACTTTAGTGACTCCTGATACCACCCTCATACCCGGACTCTGAAACGTACAATTCTTCTGAAAGAGAGGCCACGACGTGACAAAAGTGAAAAGAAAACTACCCAAGCATTCTTTATTCAACTAGCCAGACCCTGGCGGTCATTCTGACAGTGGCGGTCGGCGCCCGCCAAGCGGTTCCCGCCGAAAGACCGCTCCGCGGTCAAAAGACCGCAGCGGCCATTCCGGCTTTCCCGCTGGGCCGGGGGGCGACCGCCAGAAGACCGCCGGCCGGCCCAGCGGGACAGCCCCTTCAACAATGAAGCCGGCTCGGAATGGAGCCGGCAGAGTTGAAGGCGTGCGACGGGTGCAGTGGCACCCGTCGCGATTTTCACTGTCTGCGCAGCAGACAGTGAAAATCTTTGTGGGGCCCTGTTAGGGGGGCCCTGCACTGCCCATGCCAGTGGCGTGGGCAGTGCAGGGGCCCCCAGGGGCCCCACGGCACCCGTTTCCGCCATCCTGGTTCTGGCGGTGGACACCGCCAGAAACAGGCTGGCGGGAAGGGGGTCGGAATCCCCATGGCGGTGCTGCAAGCAGCGCCGCCATGACGGGTTCCCTGGGACAGCGGGAAACCGGCGGGAAACCGCCGGCTCCCCTTTTCCGACCGCGGCTTTACCGCCGCGGTCAGAATTGCCCAGGAAGCACCGCCAGCCTGTTGGCGGTGCTTCCGCCGCACTCCGCCATGGCGGTCATGGACCGCCAAGGTCAGAATGACCCCCCCTGTGTCGTATATGAACTGTGTCAATATAGAGTTTGCTAGCTATGCCACATGTGACCTACTGTCAACTTGAATGAACAGAGTGGGACTAGGGTGAGGAGATGATCTAATGCATAGCCACCAGTCACTTGATAGGGATGGTTAGGAAATCCAGTTTTCCTACAGTAGTGATTCCAGTCTACTACTTAATCATATAATTTGGTGCGACAAAAACTGTCTTAGAGCCTGCCATCAAATGTCTCAGTGCTGCTCATAGTGCTGTGGATGCTTTGATCACTTGCTTGAGAACTACTCATTGCACTATGATTTGGAGCTGTTCAATGTGCCTTGGGTGCAGCTATCGGATGCCACAGTGTGACTGATGTTACTTTTAATGAGGTGGCTGCTTCCATCCGATGTCTTCCTACACCAAAGAAACACTTATTGGATTATCATCTGCCATAGGACAGGGCTCAGTCCTGATGTGCCTCCTGTGTCTGGGGAAGAGAGCAACAAGCCCCTCTTCCCTGCATTCCACAGTCTACCAGTGTGTTGCAGGCTGCAAAGGTTGGCTAACCAGTGTAAACTCCAGTTGTGGGCACCTTGCTGGGAAAGATAGCAGCCAAGTTGCACTGATCTACACCCTCGTCTTCATACTACCTTCACAACAATCTCTGAGGTAATGTGGCAACACTTTGGCCCTCATTACAACTCTGGCGGTATGCCGCCTACCGCCATGCTGACTGCCGCCAACGTACCGTGACTGCAACAGTATACCGCTACGGGTATTATGACCCACAGAGAGAAATCCGCCACTATACAGACACCCACACAAGTCCACCAGCTCAAAGGTCAGTGATAAACTGGCGGTACCAAAACCCACACCGTTACGCCAACAGAAATACTCCCACAGCATCATTACCCACGAATCACTGCGGCAGACATTCAACTGCAGTAAACCATTGGCAGTACAGACCGCCGCGCTCAAAATACACACACACATACAAAACAACACCACATTGGACAATTCAAAATACACACACCTGACACACATACACACACCACACCCACACCAATATAAAACACACACCAAACATTACCCACAACCCTTTACGACCCAAAGATTTTGGCAACTGAGAGAGAGACAAGCCAGGAGCACCCACTGAATCTGAGCCACAAAACACCATCACCCATACACCATCCACGCACCTCACAGCACACACCCCAACACATCATCCCACACACCCTCATACATACCACTCACACTACACCCATGGCACCACAAAGACACCCCAGGTTCTCAGAGGAGGAGCTAAGGATCATGGTGGAGGAAATCATCCAGGTAGAGCCACAGCTATTCGGATCACAGGTGCAGCAGACGTCCATTGCAAGGAAGATAGAGCTATGGCGGAGAGTCGTGGGCAGGGTCAACGCCATGAGATAGCACCCCAGAACAAGGGATGACATCAGGAAGAGGTGGAACGACCTACGGGGGAAGGTGCATTCTGTGGTTGCAAGACACCAGGTAGCTGTACAGAGGACTGGTGGTGGACCCCCACCTCCTCCCCCACAACTAACAACATGGGAGGAGCAAGTCTTGGCGATCATGCATCCTGAGGGCCTTTGCAGGAGTAGCAAGAGTAGCAGGAGGACTGAACTCCGGTAAGTCAAATCTTTACTACTTCCCCCAACCTACCTACAAGCCATCACATATCCCCACCCTTACCCTCACTCCCATAACTCCATCACCTCACATATACCCCACCATTACAACCAACCCATCCCAATCCCAAGCCCTGCATGCAACACAAATACATGGACCCCCATCACAGACCTGCATGGACACCCATCACCAAAGCATGCACACTAGTGACAACCAAACCAAGCACAGCTCACTCAAGCCAAAGCTGCCTTGCTAATAACAACCATAGAGGGAAACATATCCATGCACAAGATGGCACACGCAGATAAAATAACACTGCATTTACAAACCCACAGGACCCCCACTCAATGTCACCGGAGAGGAGGTGCCAGCAACATCCTGTTCCCCCCCTGAAGAGGCCCACAGTGATGACAGCAGCTCTGCATGCCTGGATCACAATGACCAACCTGGCCCATCAGGGACCTCTGGACAGTCGGTTACCCAGCCACAGTCCCAACACTCCACAGAGCCTCCCCCCTCAGGAAACACCAGCACAGCACCCACCCTGCGGGCTCATCCCTCTGTCCCCAGGACACGTCAATCAGCAGTGTGTCCACCACTATAGGGACCCCAGGCAACCCCAAAAACACAGGACGATCAGGGACCTGGGGTCAATGGCAGTGGCCACACGGTTCAGGGAACAGAGGCACAGTACAACTGGGAAGCTGGGAGGACTGCTGTGCAACAGGGGGAGTACAGGCCCAGGGAACCGACTCTCCAGGAGGCACTCACCAACATCCTGGGAGCATACCACCATTCCCAGGAGACCATGGGGCAGATACTGGCCAAGCTGCAGGAGACCCAGCGGCTGCAGGAGGGACAGTAACTGGGGATCAGGGAGGACCTGAGGGACATCCACACCACCCTGGTCATCATTGCAGGAGTGCTGGCAGACAAGACCAACACCATGAGGGAGGCAGTGGCACACCACCGGTCCCCTACCACTAGCCAAACCGATGAACAGCCCTCCACCTCCGCTGCTGCAAGTGGACAGGAGGACCTGCCACAGGACTAACAGGCCACCAGCACCCCTCCCCCTACAGAAGGAAATCCACCCTGCAAACGTTTCCTGCGATCCAGGCACAAGCCAGAGACTATTGCTAAGACCCCCGCCAGGAAATAAGACTCTCCTGAATGTCACCCTTGTATCCCACCCTGTCTCCCTGTCCACCTTGAGCTGCCATTGCTCCCCTTCCTATGCCCCCTTGGACAATGCACCTGTGATCCACATAGACTGGACTCTATCCTGGACTTTCCTCCACCATCAACCCAGCCCATTGCACATCCCCCTCTACTTATTAGCACTTAAATAAACATCCTTTTAAAAAATACAAGTATGGAGTATGTCAAATGATTTAACTATGTATTAGTTTAACAAGGTAACAACACTGCAATACAACTGTACAGTAATGTATACATAGGAATGACCTGTAGTTGGCTGCAGTCAACACATCAGGAGCGATATCTGCAAACAGAGATGCCAAAGGGTACAGTGAGTGGCCATAGAAGTGGGAAAATCAGCCTGCCAGTGACAATGTCAAACACAAAACTGACAATTAAAAGTGAAGGTGTCTTACCTGTGTGTCATTGGAAGTATTGATGAATTATTGCACTTCTGTTGTCCTCATCCTCATTCTCTGCCTCCTCATCTTCACTGTCCACAGGGTCCACTGCTGCCGCACGCCCATCTCCACCCTCATCCTCCTGCAGAAAAGGCACCTAGCGACGTCAGGCAAGGTTGTGCAACATACAGCATGCCAAGATGATCTGTCAGACCTTCTTGGGTGAATAGCACAGGAAATCACCTGTGAGATGGAGGAACCGAAACCTAGCCTTAAGGAGGCCGAATGTCCTCTCTATAATTCTTATTGTCCAACCATGTGCCTCATAGTAACGATCCTCTGTCCTTGTTCTGGGATTCCTCACAGTGGTCAGTAGCCATGAGAGGTTGGGGTAATCAGAGTCACCTGCAAATATCGAGGGACACCTGTTAGATACACACTAACCCTTAGGGCCCACACCATACCCATACACCTACATCCACTGGCTGGGAACCAGGGCTCACCTATTAGCCACACCGGGTGCAACTGCAGTTGAGCCATCACATGTGGGATGCTGCTATTCCTTAGGATAAAGGCATCATGCACAGACCCAGTATACTTTGCATTGACATGGGAGATGTACTGGTTTACCAGGCACACTATCTGCACATTCATTAAGTGAAAGCTCTTTCGATTTCTGAACACCTGTTCATTTTTCCGGGGTGGGACAAATGCAATATGTGTGCCATCACTTCCCCCAATAATGTTGGGGATTTGTCCCACTGCATAGAAATCACTGTGGCCAAATCCTCCACCTGTGTTTAATCAGGGCAGACGACACTCTGGTCAGCACTATCGAGAACATTGGATGTGACATTACTGCTCCCAAGCCCACTGTCACTTGGAAGGAGCCAGTTGCCAGGAAATGGAGCACAGATAGGACTTGCACAAGAGGGGGGATCCCGGTGTGGTGAGGGATAGCAGATATCAGGTCAGGCTCCAATTGGGCACCCAGATCTGTGATTGTGGCCCTGTCCAGTCTATAGGTGAGGATAATGTGCCTGTCCTCCATTGTTGCCAAGTCCACCAAGGGTCTGTACACGGGGGGATGTCTCCATCTCCTATTCATCCACAGCGGTTGCAATCTATGGGGCAAAACGGTGAGCAGCTGGTCAGTATCTCAAAAATCCAAACACTACACTTCAATGCATGTTGTGATTGTAACAGTATATTGTTGGATAGGTCCAAATGGTTCTAATGTGTACTGTGACGCAGTTAGGTGCCTTGGCCTACTACCCCCCCGAAATGGCGTCTGCCTGTCCTGTATGGAGGGACATGTGGAAATGAGGTAATTCCGCTGGCATTGTGCGCCGTTGCAGGAGGCGGTCGAGAATCGCCGTGCAACTCCTCATTGGTTATCATTGGACCCTATGGGTTACAGTGGCCAATAGTGATGTACGCCGGTGGTGACGGTACCCACCGCCGCGGACGTGACCGCGATTTTCTATCTGTTCACTCAATTACTACCTGACCTTCAACAGGAGAGGACCTACACTGCATGTGCTGCTGTGACCTGTGTCTGGAATCAACCATGCTTGTGTCACTGGAGAAAGGGCCCCTGCCTTCACCGCGGCGAAATTGGAGAGACTGGTGGATGGGGTCCTACCCTAGTACCGAATGCTGTATGGGCCTCCAGACCAACAGGTGAGTAACTGTGAGCACGATGCATGGGGCATGAATGCATGGAGAGCTGTGTGTGAAGGGGGTTGGTGGAAGGGCCCTGGGCTGCATGCTGCATGTATGTTTGGCCATGTCTGTGCGTAAGGGGATGTGAAGGGCTATGGTGGCCATGAGTGTAACAGGCAGGATGGTCACATTAATATCTTTCCCTGTGTCCATTTCCCTGCAGGTCAGCGCCCATCAGATAAATGTGCCATGGCCAAGGACGTGCGGACCCTGGGGGTCTATGCCAGGCGGAGCACCCACTGTCGGAAACGGTGGGAGGACCTGAGACGCTGGGCATGGAAGACGGCGGAGGCCCAACTGGGGATTGGTCTCCCCACGAGGAAGGGGTGCCCATCTAACCCTGACCCCCTGATGGCCACTGGCGGTCACTTATCCGGAGCTGGATGGGCGCTTGGGGGCATCACAGCAGCCACAAGGAGGTGAGTACAGTGCCCCAATATACTACTTGGATGTGGTGGGGTGGTATCCAGGTGGGGAATGTGAGCCTGTGGGTGCCCCTAGGCCAGGCTGGACATTGCAAGGTAGGTCCCATGTTGGGCAGGGTCTGATGTAAACTTCCTCCAACCAAGCTAGTAGGCATCCACTTCTGGGCAGGGATCTGTGGGTCTCAGGTATGCTGCAATTGGTGTAAGGTGTCCATGTCCATGGGCTTGTGACTAGCATTGTGACTGGTAGTGCTTTGCCTATTGCGTAGGACTGTTCTCTGTGTGTGTGTTTTGTGTACACCAACTGTGGTGTTGTTGGCGCCATTGACCAAGTGCATCCCTTGTCTCTTCTCCCACTTTTTCTTTCGTCACCCTGTCCTTATGTTCATTAGCATCATCTGGCGGAGGAGAATTTATATAGGGCACCAGTGGAATGGAGGGTGAGGGGAGCACCACGGTGGTGACTGGAGGAGACAGTTCGGACAGTGATACCTCCTCCAATGGAAGCTCCCAGGTGGTGGTAGACACCTCTGTGCCCACCCCAACTACATGTACAGCCGCCACCCCAGTACCAGCACTGCCCTCCCAGCAGCCCCTCAGTGAGTTTCCCGTGCCCGCTCACCCAGGAGGGTGGGCATCTCCTTCACCCCAGGCACCTCAGTCCCTGCCCTAGTTAGCCCTGCTGCCCTGAGTGAGGAGGCTATTGACCTACTGAGATCCATCTCTGTTGGGCAGTCAACCTTTGTGAATGCCATCCAGGGGCTGGCAACCCAAATGCAACAGACCAATGCATTCCTGGAGGGCATTCACACTGGCATGGCGGCCCAACAGAGATCAATCCAGGCTCTGGCCTTCTCTCTGATGGCAGCCATTGTCCCTGTTTCTAGCCTCCCACTCCAACTTCCTCAACCCAATCCCAATCCCATTCTCCTCAACCCCAATCTATCCCAAGCACACAAGCAGACCAGCATTCACACAAGACAACACACAGAAGTGGTTCAGGCAAACACAAGCACCACACATCATCCCACAGGCACTCACACAAACACCATCCAGATGCAGACATACCAACATCCACTGCCTCCACTGTGTCCCCCTCCTCCTCATCGTCCACCTCCCTCCCAGTTGCATCTACACTCACACATGCATGCACTACATCCTCATCCACTCCCACCATCACCATCACGCCTATCACTACACGCCCCTCACTGGTAGTCACCACCCCCACATCCATGCACATGTCTCCTGTGTCCTCTCCCACTGTGCCTGTGCTCCCTCCTCCCAAAGTACACAAACGCAAGCACTCAGATACCCAACAGCCATCCACCTCACAACAGCATCCAGCCCTTGCACCTGCACCCAAACTCAGCAGACAACTCCTACAACCACTTCCTCTTCCTCCACTCCCAAACCTTCACCCTCTTCCCACCCAATGTCCCTAAGAAGCTTTTCCTCTCCACCGTTGACCTCTTCCCTAACCCACCCCCCGTCCTTCACGTCAGGCCAGGGTGGTCAGAACTGATTTGTGCACCTCAGCCACCCAGTCCAAGGCCACAGTGGTGTTGACAGCTACTCCAGGTGGGAGAGGATACAGGGCACCAGGCAGCCACACTGAAAGGGTGCCTGCACCAGGTGCTGCGAGGAAAGCTAAGGATGCACCCCCAGCAGCTTGAAGGAGGCAAGGAGGCACCCCCAGCTGCTTCAAGGAAGGGCAAGGAGGCACCCCCAGCTGCTACAGGTAAGGGCAAGAAGGCACCCCCAGCTGCTACAGGGAAGGGCAAGGAGCAATTCCCGGCTGCTGCCAGGAAGGGCAAGGGGCCTGAACCAGTAGACAGGAAAGACAGGAGGCCTGGTGCTGGGACTCATTCAGAGCCCCCACCACCAACCTTGGAGGTTCAGCCATCCGAGCCTGCAGGGGAAGGGCTGGAGCCCCCCCCCACCACTGCCAGCACCGCCACCAGCACCACTGCCAGCAGCAGCAGCCCCAGTGGGCAGCCGTCCGAGGCTGCAGGGGAAGGGCTAGAACCTCCACCCACCAGCACCACTGCCACCACTGAGCAGCCGTCACTGCTGGCAGACAGTGTGTAGTCCTGCATCCATGGGCTGTTGTGCCACCTGGCCCCTGCAAATCTTGTGAGTCTGACACCCAGTTGAGAGACTGTGACCTTGCACTCCCCAAGATCTGCATCACAGGGCACAATGCCCCCTCCAGAACCAGTGGAAGAAGCCATCCACTCACCCCATCCTCCACAGGATGCAACTTACTGGGCAAAATACCCCCTCCAGAACTAGTGGAAAAAGCCATCCAATCTCCCCATCCTGCCCAGGATGAAGCTCACTGGGCACAATGCCCCCTCCAGAACCGGTGTAAGAAGCCATCCACTCATCCCATCCTTCCCAGGATGAAGCTCACTTGGCACAATACCCCCTCCAGAACCAGTGGAAGAACTACCCACTCACCCCTTCCACCCCAGGATGAAGCTCACTGGGCACAATGCCCCCTCCAGAACCAGTGGAAGAAGCCATCTACTCACCACATCCTCCACAGGATGAAGCTCACTGGGCACAATGCCCCCTCCAGAACCAGTGGAAGAAGCCATCCACTCACCCCATCCTCCACAGGATGCAGCTCACTGGGCACAATGCCCCCTTCAGAACCAGTGGAAGAAGCCATTCACTAGAGAGACTATGGCCTTGCACTCCCCAGGACCAAGCAGTGGGCAAACCACCCAATTGAGAGACTGTGGCCTTGCACTCCCCAGGACCAAGTAGTGGGCAAACCACCCACATGAGAGACTGTGGCTTTGCACTCCCCAGGACAGCGCACAGGGCATGTTCCCCTCCCTAGGACCAGTGGTGTTGTACCATCTTCCGGCTGAGGTGCCCCTTTATTCCCCGTCCCTCTGAGGTGCCTGTCTATTTTCGACCTGATGCCCCTGCAGTGTTCTCTCCGTGTTGTTGCAGGAGTAAGGTGGGGCCTTGGCCTATGTGTTGTGACCCTGTGGCCCACGGATGTTGAGGACTGGGCAGTGTCCCTACATTTGTGAATATGTATATACATTTGGATTTTGATGCACTTATTCATAGTATTTTATCGTATTACACTCACTTTCTTGAAATCATTTTGTCCGTGCATAATTCCTGAGGGGTACGGGGTAGATATGTTATGTTGCTGCTTCTGGTTATGTGTATGGTGTTGGTGGTGGAGGGGGTGTGTTGCATGTGTGTGTCACTCTCTTTTTCCTCCCCCTCCCTTGTGTGCTAGGCGGAAGTACTCACGTGGTCGTCTTCGCCGGAATTGGTGTTCATAATGAAGCAGAAGGTATACGAGCAGGGGGAAAACTTGCAACTTGGGCTCCATGGCTTTGTGGTTGTTCCCTGAGTCTCCACAGGTGAGTCCTTTGACTTCTGAAATCTGTTTCTGCCAGGCTTTTGATGTCATTGGTACCGCCCCGTAAAGGTGGCAGATAGGCCGGTCATAATAGAGTGGGCGGTACATTGTCTTCCGCTTGGCTTTTGGCGGTTACCGCCGTGGTGCTTGTTGATTCCGCCCTGGCGGTCGGTGTGTTAAAGTGGCTGCCTGTCTGAGCGGTTTCCGCCGAGGTCATGATTCCAATTTTGTTACCGCCGGCCTGTTGGAGGTATTACCGCCGCTTTATCACCGACCGCCAGGGTTGTAATGAGGGCCTTAGTTCAGTACAAATGTACACTCAGAAAATAGGGGTAACAGAGGGGAGATTGTTTTTAATTAAGCTTCATAACTGGTCATCAAGTACAAATCTTGAGCATCAGTGCAATGGAAACACTCCTCATTTCTGACCTTGAGAGCACATTTTCCTCGAAGGACTTTTTTAATGCTATATTCTGGCACATTCAAGGTGGAAATATCAGTTTTATTCTAAACATGTTAATATAGTGGTTGAACTTTTCTACAACAATAATAACTCCCTGAAGCCGGTTATAGAGGGGTACCCCTGCTGCACCTCAATTGGCTTGATTGAACCATTAGGTGATTGGGCCTAGAGTGTCTTTGTGTTCTGGAAATTCAATATTCAACAATGCATGCACTGTAACTTTGTTTTAGGCCAAATTTGAAAAGTTCATTATCAACCTTTGTATTGCTCTGACTCCATATCCTATTCAAGAACCCATTCTGCTCATTTCCCAATACCACATGACAGCCTTTACTGGATCTCACTGCCTATATCTTGTACAATGGCTGCAAGGTACAAGGTACAGATACACATGTATCACAGGCCTAGCGTGCTCCAATTGTCATGCTATTCATAAGTGAGGCCACCGAATGACTATGTGATTAATTTCTGCATCGCGCCTACCAGAGTTTGAGCCTCCCGGTCAGCGCAAACTGTCTGGTTCCAAAAGACCTACTACCAGCTTAGCAAGAATTTATAGTGGGCTTAAAATCGCCCATTGCATACCATTCATTGGCTTTATTGTCCCTCTCATGTTTGCTTCCTAGTTGATGGCTTTCCCTCTCCATCTTGTGTTTGTCCCTCCCCTGGGACAAACATAGTTTAGTGAACTACATTTTCTTTTTGCTTAAACACTATGGGCCAGATTTACAAGGTCCTATCGCCACTGGAGCGTCACTTTTTGCGATGCTTCAGTGACGCTAACCACTGCTCCATATTTACAAGGAGGTGTAAGGCCACTTTTGTGGCGTTACACCTCCTTTTAAATATGGGCCCCTCTGACACAGTTTTCTGCGACAGAGGGGCGTGCAATGGGTGTTGCAGTGGGCATTACATTCCAACACCGATTGCTTTTGACGCGGCCCCAAATTTGCGAGAAATCGTAAATCTGTGGCAGCGCCAAAAACTAACGCCACTCCAGGGGTGGCATTAGCATGGCAAAACAAGGAGGAATGCTTTTATTCCTCCTCGTTTTTTGCTTTTTCTATGTGTGCTCCATTCTGCAGCACACATAGAAGAAGCAAACTGCCATAGATGATTGTTTAGGTGTCCCTACCTGCACATAAACAATCATTTGAAGATGACGCTTTGGTACTTCTATGTGTGCTGCAGAAGTGTCAATTCGCCAGTGTAGATTGTTTATGTGCAGGAAAGAATACCTTCCTACACAAAAACAATCACTCCCCTCAAAGCAGACATCCGTTGACGCAGGCAGCTTAATTTAGAGCCGGAGCAGGGGGAAACGCAGGGCTGCGCCGTATTCTTGTGAATATAGTGCAGCCCTGCATTTTAAAACTGGTGTAGCATGGTGCTCGTGATTTTGGTGCAGCACCACCGCTGCACCAGTTTCTTGTAAATCTGGCCCTAAGAGTGTGCATGTGTTTTCTAGCTCTCTTCCGTGAGTGCTTATATTTTCCCCCGAGCTTCGTGTTGCTGTCTCTCATCAATGTGCTTCTCTCTCACTACGCTCCATTTTGCTCTCACTGTGTGCTTCTCCCTTTGCCCCCTCTGTTCTCTCCCTTTGCATATCGGCCCCTACCCTCCTTGTTGCTTTCTACTTCATGTGCTTCTTTTCACTTTCTGCCCTTACCCGCAACCCCAACTTGCTCTTCTGTTGCTCTGCTGTCCCCACCTTGGTCCTATATCTTTTTAATTTTCAGGCTACATTGTAATCTGATAGAGAAACCCCATACAGAAGTGTAATTCACTGGGCAGCATGCCACACGATCCAGGTAATAGTCCACAGTCGCCAACTATGGTTGGAAAATAAAAAGTAGCATTGCTGGCAACATTGCAGGAAGTGACATCACATGACCGATGACTCAATTATGTTAAATTTGTAAACCAATTTACAATATAGGAAAGGACCTCCTAAGAGATACTACAGAAAGCAATGGCACTGCAATGCATTAGAAATTTCAAGAATAATTTTACATTTTAAATTACTAAAATAACGTTAAAGGTCAGAGTAGATTAGATGTATTGCCTCAGATCTGCTACACAGCGATGCATTAGCCCACCTTTCGTCTGTTAATGCATCCTTAATGTGATGTGCAGTGTAACTCCGTGGCCCCACATCTCTCATTTTCCCTCACACTAAGTCTGAAAAAACTTAACACAAGCACCTAAAAATAATTTTTTAATTCACGTGAATCCACTCACCGAGGCATGAGGGAAAGTGACAATATTTTACTCGATATATATAGAGAGCGATATTTTCATGATTTTTCTTTTCACGGTTGTCTAGATTTCACGTTTGTTGACTGTGGTCTGCAGCAGTTGGTCTGCAGACATTTTGCTTGGCTTCTTATTTCTGTGGTACTATTGCCAGAGAGCTGCTTACCTCCACATCGTCCCAGCCTTTCCTGTCCCCCAACTGGACGTCCTACAGCCCACCATCACCCACTCCTCCATCCACCCCTAAGCACATCCTTTACTCTTCCTTCTCCGCCACTCACTACATTGTCTCTGCCTTTGTTTCTCATCCTCTTCAGCACACACCACTCAAAACTGCCATCCCCATCTTCTCCCTCCCCTCATTTCCCTTCCTTGTTCCTCGTGTCCTACCACATCTATACCCTGTTCAATCACAGTCTCTCTTCTCTAGCTCATCCTCTTCCACTTAGTACTTCCTGTCCCCTTTCCTTCATCTATTTAACCCTTTCTCTCTCCTCATCTGTTCTCTTTAGAAATACATTCCTCTCCTAAGCTCTTCATTGCAGCTTCTCTCCATTATGCAGTTTCCTTTTAGAACTCTTCCTCTTCCACTGATTGTTTAAATTCCCATGAAACAATCAGAGGAGCATGATGCAAGATCCAGCATGCACTCCTTGTCTTTCCTTCATCATTAACTGTCTTCTGGTCTATTACCATCTCTGTCTTACCCTTTTTAATCTCTACCCACTCCCTCATACACCATCCTTTTATTGACTCTTTTCTTCCCTCCCTCGGCTGCTTATTTCCCCTCACAAAACTATCCTTTTATTGTTCACCAATTCATATAATCTTCATGCACAACCTCTGTTCCATTAGCAATTCTGATTCCTTGTGTTCTTCAGCTCCTCCAATCTCCTTCACTGTGGCTAACTATAGCCCAGCATTTCACCATTTCTACCATTTCTACCACCAGTTTCTTCACATTTTCCCTTCAGCCCATTATCCCCTCTCATCGCCCGTAACTCACCTCCACTCTCGGATCAGTTGTTCCTCTTCCCTTTTGTACTTCCTTTCTCTGCCCTTCTACGTCCCTTCGTTCCCCACAACACTGTCCCTTTCCTGTTCCTCTTTGCCTTCCTTCGTTAGTTGCCTTCAACCTTCCCTCACAGATCTTCTCTACCAGTCACCCTTGTCACAGAATTTCTTCAACTTTCTTTTTTCAGCATTTCATTCTTGCCCCTCTCCTCAGTCCTTCTCCTCCACTCAGCTGATTCCTTTGTTTTTTCTCCATCCCATTCTTCCTTTCTGTTTGCATTCCTCTATTTTCTGTTTGCACTTCTCATCTCTGTCCTTCCATTGCTCATTGTCTCTCTTTTTAATTACATCAGCCAGATATTATTTTCCTCCCTCGCTTTCTCCCGTCTACCTCTGTCCTCTCCTCCCACTAGCTTTCCTTTTCCACAACTGTCCTTCCGCTTCCTTCTCTAAGCCATTTTACCCTCTTTTCTGACCCTTAGTCAACCCTTATACAGGTTTTCTTCTGGAGTACCTCTTTCACCTCCTTCATCCCCTTGCTTTTCCAACCACATCGGTTCAGCTGTCACCCATCGGGTAGACCGACAGAGAGCGTGCCTCCGCCATCTTGTAAAATAAACTCCTGCCTGATAAGACAAAGGAACGGACTTCAGAAATGCATTCTCTTTACCAAACTTGGGAGCGTTCTCATTTTTTGCTTAGGTTTTCAGAACTGCTGCATCACTGTGCATCGAAATGTTTGTATTCCTAGTGTTATTTTGAGGATAGCTTGTAGCAAAAACGGTATAGTATTTAAGTTAAATGGACAAGGCTGTTGAATGGCATCGTTATCTCATCCCAAACACAACTGCCTGTCCTGCAAAGATAATCGTCTTCACAGTGCAGTGAAGTAGCTTTATTTGCTCCTGCTCGTACGTTTCTGAGAAAAGCCTGACTGGTATTTGGTGTTTAAATTGAGCCAGTGGCTGCAGGTGGGGGCCACAGCACTTATTACTCCTCATGACACATTTCTTGAGAGAAAGACAGGAAAAACACACATATCTGTAACAGGAGGTATAGGAAGACGGAAAACCCGTCAAAATGGACAAGACAGGAACCTGCAAGAGTGAGATAAAGGGGCAGGCAGTATCTGGAAGTGGATTGAAGAGGCACAAGGTGGATTTAAGACGAGCAGCCTTGGTATTCAGTGCACCAATGTTTAATTGCACCAGTCGGTGGGCTTCTGAGCAGAGGTTCGGGGCCCAGCACTCATTCATTCACAAAGTAAGCAGGTCATGTGTCTGTGAGTGTATAGGTACATTGCTGCACTTCTGACCACCGTAGAGCTATGGTGACTTTGCAGGACAGAAAGTAGGCAGATTAACATTTGTTGTATTTGCACCTGTTAAGATGGAACCAGCTGTAGACAACACCCTCGGTAACATAGAGGCAACTGATAAATAGTAATACATAGCAAAAGAAGGAAAACGTTTTAGGACTGAAAGTTTGAGATGCAGGTGGTAGACTGCTATCGATTGCGGTCCACTCTACCTAAATCTGTAAAGTTGATGACTCTGTTAGTCTGTTGGATTGTGCGTGCTGACAAAAGCTATCTGATGCTCGTCAGTGCACTTGCTGAGACAATGTGCCTGATTACTAGGCTGGCGGTCTTTAGACTGCCAGTCTCGTGGTGGCGGTCCTGACCACCACCACAGTACTGTGTGGTACTGTGGCAGTTTGAATGCCAAATTATGACCCTGGCAGTCAGCCCACCAGGGTACCGCTGTCTCTGCCAGGATCAGTGATGCCTATGGGCTGATGGTGCCAGAGGTCGGAATCAGCCAGAGTGTTGCTGCATGCAGTGCCACCTTGCTGATTACGACCTGGTTCTCTACCAGTCTTTTCATGGCAGTGATACTGCCATAAAAAGTCTGACGGAGAAGAGATGCAGGGGGCCACATGTGGCCCCCTGTAATGCCCATGCACTTGGCATGGACAGTACCAGGGTATAAGAGCAGCACCCTCGCAATGTTCACTGTCTGCTGTGCAGACAGTGAACATTGCGAGGGTGCTGGTGGCCCCCACGGTGGCAGCATTGCAATGCTCCAACTACTTTCCTGCTGGGCTGATGGGCGGAAACCTTGGATTCTGCCCGTCAGCCCATCGGGAAAGTCAGAATGGGCTCAGCGTGGAGGTCGCCAGCATGGCAGCAACCTTCCCGCTGGAAGTTCAGAAGACGGGTTATCCCGTCCGCCGAACTCATAATGAGGCCCAAAGTCTTAAAACACTAGTAGACTTTACCACTGTGGTTCCATCAGCCCTGTGGTTTGCGCACTCTAGGTGTGCCTTAGCATCACTGTCCTATTTTTGATATGGTAACCTTCAACTACCTTTGCACATGCCCCTTCCTGATGATGGCCTGCAGATTTCGGCCACAAGGTCTGAAACATTTCGAAACATTGCTTGTCTGTGCCTGAACTGTATTGATGATTTACTGTCAAGGACTTCCATCCAGCTCATACAACTAGTGTATCCTTCCCCTTACCATAATGTCTTTTAGAATTAATGGACACTTTGAGTACTCCTTGTGCTTTGAATTATGAATAGCTAAAAATGTGTTTTACTGCAAATAGGGTTTGTTCTAGCTGTTGATATTCGCAATGAATGCATAATGTTGCATGTATGTTGTAACTAGTATTGGTTGTCTATATCTTTGTCATAAAATTATAATCAACATTCCCAACCAATAGAGTTCTGTAGATGCGCATTTTGGCAGATCCATTGTGACTTTTGGAATTGACACAATCAATGCATTTTTATTTTGGTTGAACACCAAACTGATTAAGTGTTGTTTTATGAGGCGTTTGAGAAAAAAAACGGGAATACATCTAGACCTGGTTACTTATCTACCTTTAAGGGTCAGGTTTCATCACTTCCCTCCTGTATTATGATTCATTAGTGCAAACAATATGAAATCTCCTCTAAAAATGTACGCTACTACTGAGAGGATTTGAACTCATCAGTTTTGAATTTAGAACATACCCTTTTCTTGTCCAAGCTTCCACAGAATGCTTGGAACTGTCCATTCATTTTAGAAAGATTCTTCTGAAAAGTGCCTGCAGTACGTCTTATTGCATGCTCTTGTTTGCTACTTTCCATTTGTCTTTCTCAGAAAGACAATATTTTTCCAGTTTTCCTATAAAAAAGTCAGACTATGAAAAAAGAAAACTCTGCTTTTCCTATGTAAATCTGTTTTCAGATCTTATATGGTACCAACTACCTGTCCAAGTTAAAAGTCAGTTTTGGTTCTTCCGTGACTGTTATTTCACACTCCTGCAAAGATATTTCCAATTCAATACATTCTTTCACTTCAATTTTCTTTTCATATGACCTATGGGATGTACTTCCTTTAACCGGCCGGTCACATCATGTTAATCCTATCTACTGTATTCAAATTGTTTTTCCAAACTGATTTATTTTCTAGTTTAATTTTTTCTTGATTTTTTTATCTCATAGAACAAAATGATTGAGTCGCCACAATCGTTCTCCTACAGATGAAGCTTTAAGGGCTAAAGAGTTAGTTAGCTAATGAATTGTTGCATTCATCTCATTTTAGGCCCGAAACTTCCATTGATCCAAAAACAGTCTGTTCTTGAAGGACTGATGAAGTTATTGTAATAATTTACGTGGCACCAGGTGTACTGCATTCCTAAATCTTTTTGATAAGTTACAAGGGTCTTTTCATCCTTCTTATCTCTCACTGCTAAAGACACACTTTTACCCACCAACTTGTTTATCTCTCCTATAAACAACTTTTAAATTGTGATGTGATTACTGCGACCTTTAAGGTCATCACCAGTATGCCATCCATAAAAGTCTTCCTTAGATCATGATGCCTGGAAAAAGCATGACAAGGCTGGTTCTACACAACTGCCAAACTCCAAATGTTACAATGACAATATTTTGTTTAAAGCAGTTCACAAGCACTTAACACATATTTCTGCAGTTCAACCACGTATGTACAACACAATAACGAGAGTGGATAAATACTGAATGTAGAAACACTATTGCTGTGCTGTAAGACATGACCTAGTCAAAAAGAAAACATCAACAGTTAGATGTAATGACTGTGAGGCGTTGTCTTGAGGTGCTGCAGCAGTCAGTGGTTACTCAGTAGTATCCTGTGTGGGTATTGTCATTTACATCGGGGATCCAAGTTACTTCTCGTTGGCACTTGACTCTCTCAGGGTACTGCCGGCCAACAGTTTAGGCACACTCCAAGGGGTGGAGAGGATAGGAAACTCAGATTCGGTCTGACAAGTATATATTACTCAATAAAATCAATGTTCACTCAGAGTTGTACATAAGAAGATCCATATATTAACAGGAAAGTAAAATAGGAAGGTTGAAATTATTTTGCATTTAAGAAACCAAAATGTTCTGTCACTTTCTGGGGCCACAATACAACCCGAACATTATTATAGCTCCTCAATGCAAGGTTCTATATTTCTATTAGCATTCGCTCTATGCTGAACGTTACATCTGAGTCTTGGTTCAAATCGACTAGGATAACTGTGGAAGTATTCAATTATTTACTTTCTAGCAGGGGACTCATGGAAATAGAAGAGTGAGTTCCAACTAATGAGTTCCAACTGTGTCTTTTTCTTTAGTGTCTGGTACCATCCAGTCTACCAGAAACACATTTTCGGTGGTGAAGGTCCCACTGTAGACACTGGTAGCATCTAGGCCCTGGTCAGTTTAAGGTCTTGCTTGACCACAGCTTCAGCAGGCAAATTCACAGACATCTCATGATCAGTGGCTTACTGGACTAATGCATCCACTCCAAGGATCTATGCTCCACCTCTTGCTCACAAGTTCAAATCCTTGTGGGTTCAATCAGCCTTTTAGCCTTCCAAGGTCAATAAAATGAGTACCTTGTATTTGGGTAATGCTATGCATCTGTTATTTCAGCAACAAGAAACAAAAGATTTGGGGAACGTGGTTTACAAATACACCTTATGTCATGACAGAAAAGATGTTCGAGGTTCAGATAGTGCTGTAATCTGGGTGGCCTTCCTCAGCCAGACAACCAGAACACAATCTGGGGGTTTCTGTGAAATTGAAGATAATGTGGCTGTTCCACTGTCCTGATGCTCTTCTTGCTTATTCTGGGGCGGTTTGGCTGTGCCAACATTGTGGCTCCTTAACATGCTCAGTCCATTGAGCTTTCCTTATACAGTTCCTACGGTCAGTTGGTTTTTTTCGAGGATCAGACATCTAATATATTAAGCATCAAAATCAGGTATCCAAATCCTTGGTGGGCAGGTACGTCTTTCTGTTGCCAGGTCAAAAGAGCAAGTCTGCTTCTCAGGCTTCATTGGTTTAGACCAACTCTAGAAGGAGGGTAGCAATTCGAAAGAGATATGTTGCCTGGTCCCCTATCTGCTGAGCCTGTTTCCCCTGTAATTGCCAAGTGACACAAGCCCAACACATGAAATTTGAGATGGGCAAGTTTCAATCAGGCCAAGGGAAACAACACTGGGGCTAAATAGAGACTAAATTGACTGGAAGCCTCCCTCACCCAACAGGTACAAAGGCTTCCGGGAGTCCATGCTGGGATGTCCAACAGAGTCATCACAAACATAAACACAAAGTAGACCAGAATTCTGGGCAACACACCTGGGGTCTAAGGGCCCGCTTCTCACCAGTCCAGTCCACCACTAAACTACACCTCCTACACACACATGTACTTCATACCAGATATTAATGCAAAAGACTACAGTTATGATACCTGGACAAACGTTTACTAGACAGAGCTGGGAAACAGTCTTCTCACGGAGACAGGTTTAAAAAGTGTGTGCTGGTGGACTGTAATCACACTGAGCTGCCACCAGTCACTATGTATATTGCATCAGTTTAATGGCAAATATATTAGTGACCCAGAAAGGGTGTTCCCTTTAGGTGTCAACCAGACATCCGTGCAAACCTTTATTCTGAAGAAAAACAGAAATGAAATAGAACACCTTCATTGAGCTGGCATGATTGTTAAGCTGAATGAAGGAAAACTACATTGCAGTCCTGAAAATGTATAGGGGTATGTTCTACAAAGCCATGTAGAAAACCTTCATGCTCAGCAACAACACAATAAATGAACAACTCCAGATGGTGACAGACAACAGAAATCTCAGGCTGTTCCATATTAGGTGTACCTTAACCGTTACCTATGCATTATGGCGCTCACAATAATCCATTTACAATGGGAAAAGAATACTACAAATACCAGAAAAACAGATATAATTACTGGAAGGGTCGTCTCCAAGAATCTGTGCAAACTGCACGTATGTCATTTTGGCAGCTTTTCTCGCACCATGCTAGTTTCACAGTTAAGAAGATTCTTCCTGCCTCCCATTTCATTCACCAATCTCCCACTCAAATTTCCATTGTATTCTCAATCCCACAACATAGATTACATTGCATTCCAGTGAGGTCACATTTTCCACAAACCTTGATATTGTTTTCATTATTGACTGGCATCTTTTGTTCCCCATTAATATCAATCTGTATGATTATGCCCCCTTGTACTTATTTCATTTTCAATTTTTTAAAATTATTTAATTTAAATTAACATTCTTTCCTGTGATGTTTACATTTTAGTGCCTGGTCCCGTTATTTTCTATAGGATTTTGCCATATCAGTGGTTGGCCATGTGTGGTGCTGCTTCTATTACTTAGCGGTAACTGCATTACTGCAAGTTCTACTCTCGCTTATTTTCCTTACAAAGTGAGGCCCCTGTGCCTCGTAGACACACCCTCTACGCATATAGAATTCGTTCCAAGCCACCGTAGACACAGTTGGCCTGACAATGGGGAGGGAGATAGGGCTGTAATGGAAATAAGTGAGAGTAGGACTCGAATTAATGCAAATAGCGGTAAGTATTAGAAGCATTACCTCCTTGTCCCTCTCGCATATTTCCATTACACAGTGAGACATCCCAAGCCAAAAAAAGACAATGACAACTGTACAATTTTCTGCTCAAACACATTCCAAAAGATGCACATTTATTGTCAAACAAAGAATAAAGACAGCCCAGTTACAACACAGAGGACAGAACTTTTAAACCAAAAATCTCCCCCACCTCTAGACCTTGGACCACACGATAGTGAGAAATAAAGGTGTTAGGCGTGGTCCAAGTGGCCGCCCTGAGGAACTCAGATAAAGAAGCATCCTGAATCTCCACAATGGGCACTGACATCCCCCTAGTAGACCTCCCCTGGAGCCCCAGAGGAGACTGCAGACCAAACTGCTTATAAACCAAAGTCACCAAAGACTTAATCCATCTAGACAAAGTCTGCAAAGAAGGCTTTAAACAATTTTTTGTCGTTCCAAAATTAACAAACAGAGAGGACAACTGCCGGAAATCCTGAACTCTAGACAAGTAAATCAGAACAGTGCGCCTGACATCCAGCGCATGCCAACCAACCTCCTCCGGAGACTGAGGATTAGGAAAAACTCCAGGAGGATGACTACCTGCTGCAAATGGAAAGATAAATTGATCTTTGGGATCAAAACCCACTCCCTGACTGTAGAATCAGCCGATCCTCAAAAACCCAAAGAAAAGGAGCTTTGCAAGATAAAGATCCAAACTCCCCCAGACACCTGGCATATATAATCACCATCAAGAAAAAAGTCAATATCTGTAGATCCATGGACTCAAGAGGCTCAAAGGAAGGAGACTTCAAAGCTTGCAGCACAATGAGGAGATCCCAGGAAGGAAAAATCCGTACAGGAGGAACCCGCAAATTTCCAAACCCCTTGAAGAATTTAACCACCACCCCCAAATAGTCGGACAGATTGTTCCAGGGACCCCAGAAAGCACGAATTTCAGCCCATCGAACCTTCAAAGTGGAAATATTTAAACCCAGATGTTAGAAATTGGGTCTCTAGTTGGCAGAGGTATACACCTTTGTCCAAGTAGGGACCACAATCCTAGTCAGGGTAAGACACAACACAACCCAAATTATCCTGTGCTCACCCATTGGCAGCTTGGCACAGAGCAGGCAGGCTTAACTTAGAAAGCAATGTGTTGAGTAGTCGTGCAATACCTCATACAGTAACAGTGAAAACACCACAAAAATACATCAAACAGGTTTAATAAAATAGATGATATTTATCTGAATAAAATAAGGGTAACACTATGAAAATCCAATGTACACAAGCAAAGTTATGATTTTTTAAAAGACTAAATCCCACTAAAGGACTTAGAAGCTCAATAGCTTCAACTGGGGCTATCACAGCATCAGGCGCTGGGCATGGAGTCACCCAGACATAGTACCTTTGGAAACAAAGAACCAAATACATTGCACGAAGTCGTGGAGATGAAGCATCGCTAGAGCCGGTGCAGCATCAGTTCTTTACGGCATCCGGGGAGGTGAGGCATTGGTTCTGTACAGAGAGGCAGGGGAGGCAAGCCGTAGGTTATGTCTGGTTGCAGAGGGAGCTGGTGCGGTGTCAGTGGCAAGGCGCTGTTTTTTTGTGACCGGGCGGGGTTGATGAATCCAGTCGGTCAAGATGTGATGAGTCAACTTTTCACTGTTGTGATCACACTGCGTGACATCAGAGGCGTTGCTACAACATCAGACTTGCGTTGCAGGCCGTGGTCATTGTGTGCAGTGAGGTCCATGGGGCAGGAGCAGCTGCGGCATCAGTGCTGGCATCTATGAAGTCGTTCTTGGCATTGCTGAAGTCAGAAAAATAGCTAAAAGCTAGCTGGTGAAGTCTTTGTTGGCCCTGACACTTCAGAACAGGAGGCAAGCTGAATCCAAGCCTTTGGAGAGCACTTTTGAGGAAGGCAGAGTCCTTCCAGCAAGGCCAGAGGCCAGCAGGGCAACAAGCAGGGCTGCAGTCCTTCTCAGCAAAGCAGTCCAGATGAGTCCTTTGGGCAGTCAGGCAGTTCCTCTGACAGAGTGCAGGTGTAGATCCAAAAGTGTCTGATTTGGTGGGGTCAAAGACCCAGTTTATATGCCCAAAAATGCCTTTTAAGTGAGGGAATCTTCAAAGAGTGGTTTTGAAGTGCACAAGTTCCCCTTTCAGCGAATTCTTATCTGCCAGGATTCCTGTGCGAGTGAGTTATCAGTCCCTTGTGTGAGGGCAGGCCACTGGCCTTTGAAATGTAAGAAAGCCATGCCACCCTTCCTGCCTAGGGAGAGCCACTCAGTATGCAAATGAATGCAGATGTGACTGATTGTCCTGTGTTTATGGCTCTCTGGGTGCAATGCACAATGGGAGCTGTCAGCCAGCACAGACCAGACGTGGACTGGAGACAGGCTGTAAGGCACAGATGGTAGTTAGGGCAGAGAAATGCCCACTTTCTAAAAGTGGCATTTCTAAAGTTGTAATATTAAATCCAACTTCATCAGTAAGCAGGTGTGAGAAGGTAGCCTCTTTCTAGCCTTGTTACCCCCACTTTTGGCCTGTTTGTGAGTGTATGTCAGGGTGTTTGTCACTGTTTTCACTGTCTCACTGGGATCCTGATAGCCAGGCCTCAGTGCTCATAGTGAAAACACTATGGTTTCAGTATGTTTGTTATGTGTCACTGGGATCCTGCTGGTCAGGACCCCAGTGCTCATAGGTTTGTGGCCTATATGTATGTGTCACTGGGACCCTGTCACACAGGGCCCCAGTGCTCATAGGTGTGCATGTATATGTTCCCTGTGTGGTGCCTAACTGTCTCACTGAGGCTCTGCTAACCAGAACCTCAGTGGTTATGCTCTCTCATTACTTTCAAATTGTCACTAACAGGCTAGTGACCATTTTTACCAATTTACATTGGCTTACTGGAACACCCTTATAATTCCCTAGTATATGGTACTGAGGTACCCAGGGTATTGGGGTTCCAGGAGATCCCTATGGGCTGCAGCATTTCTTTTGCCACCCATAGGGAGCTCTGACAATTCTTACACAGGCCTGCCACTGCAGCCTGAGTGAAATAACGTCCACGTTATTTCACAGCCATTTTACACTGCACTTAAGTAACTTATAAGTCACCTATATGTCTAACCTTTACCTGGTAAAGGTTAGGTGCAAAGTTACTTAGTGTGAGGGCACCCTGGCACTAGCCAAGGTGCCCCCACATTGTTCAGAGCCAATTCACTGAACTTTGTGAGTGCGGGGACACCATTACACGCGTGCACTACATATAGGTCACTACCTATATGTAGCTTCACCATGGTAACTCCGAATATGGCCATGTAACATGTCTATGATCATGGAATTGCCCCCTCTATGCCATCCTGGCATTGTTGGTACAATTCCATGATCCCAGTGGTCTGTAGCACAGACCCTGGTACTGCCAGACTGCCCTTCCTGGGGTTTCACTGCAGCTGCTGCTGCTGCCAACCCCTCAGACAGGCAGCTGCCCTCCTGGGGTCCAGCCAGGCCTGGCCCAGGATGGCAGAACAAAGAACTTCCTCTGAGAGAGGGTGTGACACCCTCTCCCTTTGGAAAATGGTGTGAAGGCAGGGGAGGAGTAGCCTCCCCCAGCCTCTGGAAATGCTTTGTTGGGCACAGATGTGCCCAATTCTGCATAAGCCAGTCTACACCGGTTCAGGGACCCCTTAGCCCCTGCTCTGGCGTGAAACTGGACAAAGGAAAGGGGAGTGACCACTCCCCTGACCTGCACCTCCCCTGGGAGGTGTCCAGAGCTCCTCCAGTGTGCTCCAGACCTCTGCCATCTTGGAAACAGAGGTGCTGCTGGCACACTGGACTGCTCTGAGTGGCCAGTGCCACCAGGTGACGTCAGAGACTCCTTGTGATAGGCTCCTTCAGGTGTTAGTAGCCTTTCCTCTCTCCTAGGTAGCCAAACCCTCTTTTCTGGCTATTTAGGGTCTCTGTCTCTGGGGAAACTTGAGATAACGAATGCATGAGCTCAGCCGAGTTCCTCTGCATCTCCCTCTTCACCTTCTGATAAGGAATCGACCGCTGACCGCGCTGGAAGCCTGCAAACCTGCAACATAGTAGCAAAGACGACTACTGCAACTCTGTAACGCTGATCCTGCCGCCTTCTCAACTGTTTTCCTGCTTGTGCATGCTGTGGGGGTAGTCTGCCTCCTCTCTGCACCAGAAGCTCCGAAGAAATCTCCCGTGGGTCGACGGAATCTTCCCCCTGCAACCGCAGGCACCAAAAAGCTGCATTACCGGTCCCTTGGGTCTCCTCTCAGCACGACGAGCGAGGTCCCTCGAATCCAGCGACACCGTCCAAGTGACCCCCACAGTCCAGTGACTCCTCAGCCCAAGTTTGGTGGAGGTAAGTCCTTGCCTCACCTCGCTGGGCTGCATTGCTGGGAACCGCGACTTTGCAAGCTACTCCGGCCCCTGTGCACTTCCGGCGGAAATCCTGTGTGCACAGCCAAGCCTGGGTCCACGGCACTCTAACCTGCATTGCACGACTTTCTAAGTTGGTCTCCGGCGACGTGGGACTCCTTTGTGCAACTTCGGCGAGCACCGTTTCACGCATCCTCGTAGTGCCTGTTTCTGGCACTTCTCCGGGTGCTACCTGCTTCAGTGAGGGCTCTTTGTCTTGCTCGACGTCCCCTCTCTCTGCAGGTCCAATTTGCGACCTCCTGGTCCCTCCTGGGCCCCAGCAGCGTCCAAAAACGCCAAACGCACGATTTGCGTGTAGCAAGGCTTATTGGCGTCCATCCGGCGGGAAAACACTTCTGCACAACTCTCCAAGGCGTGGGTGATCCATCCTTCAAAGGGGAAGTCTCTAGCCCTTGTCGTTCCTGCAGTATTCACAGTTCTTCAGCCTAGTAAGAGCTTCTTTGCACCAACCGCTGGCATTTCTTGGGCATCTGCCCATCTCCGAGCTGCTTGTGACTTTTGGACTTGGTCCCCTTGTTCCACAGGTACCCTCAGTCAGGAATCCATCGTTGTTGCATTGCTGATTTGTGTTTTCCTTGCATTTTCCCTCTAACACGACTATTTTGTCCTTAGGGGAACTTTGGTGCACTTTGCACTCACTTTTCAGGGTCTTGGGGAGGGTTATTTTGCTAACTCTCACTATTTTCTAATAGTTCCAGCGACCCTCTACAAGGTCACATAGGTTTGGGGTCCATTCGTGGTTCGCATTCCACTTCTGGAGTATATGGTTTGTGTTGCCCCTATCCCTATGTTTCCCCATTGCATCCTATTGTAACTATACATTGTTTGCACTGTTTTCTAAGACTATACTGCATATTTTTGCTATTGTGTATATATATCTTGTGTATATTTCCTATCCTCTCACTGAGGGTACACTCTAAGATACTTTGGCATATTGTCATAAAAATAAAGTACCTCTATTTTTAGTATAACTGTGTATTGTGTTTTCTTATGATATTGTGCATATGACACTAAGTGGTACTGTAGTAGCTTCACACGTCTCCTAGTTCAGCCTAAGCTGCTCTGCTAAGCTACCATTATCTATCAGCCTAAGCTGCTAGACACCCTATACACTAATAAGGGATAACTGGGCCTGGTGCAAGGTGCAAGTACCCCTTGGTACTCACTACAAGCCAGTCCAGCCTCCTACATTGGTTGTGCAGTGGTGGGATAAGTGCTTGAGACTACTTACCACTCTTGTCATTGTACTTTTCATAAGAGAAAAATATACAAAACAAGGTCAGTGTATATACACATAGCCAAAAAGTTTTGCATTTCCTCTTTTCACTCTTTTCTATGTGCTGAAAAGTACTCCTAAACTTTCAAAAAGTTCTTAAAAGTTTAAAAAGTTTTTTTTCTGTCTTTCCAAAAAGTTCTGAAAACTTTTTTCTCTTTTTCTATCACTTTAACTCTCTCAAAAAAATGTCTGGCACAGGAAAAAATGTTGAACTGTCCAAACTTGCATATGATCACCTTAGCTGGAAAGGAGCAAGGAGTCTCTGCATAGAGAGAGGTTTGAGTGTAGGGAAGAATCCTTCCTTAGAACTGTTAATTAATATGCTTAGAGTACAGGATAAGGCCATAAGTGCCCAATCTGGTGAAAAAGTAGCTAATGGTTCTCAATCTGATCCAGGGACTCCCCCAGGAAAAGGTTCAGGAAAGAAACTTCTCAGCCTGCCCATTACTAGACAGTCTAGCATAGTTGGTACAGAGGTTGAATCACACCATACTGATGGTGTGCTCTCACATTATGCTGGTAGCCAAGCTGTTAGGGTGCCCTCTGTAAGGGACAGGTCTCCTTCTGTTCATTCCCATCATACCTCTGTATCTAGAAATGTCCCTCCCACCCACCCTGATGACAGATTGTTGGAAAGGGAGCTCAATAGATTGAGAGTGGAACAAACCAGACTGAAGCTCAAGAAGCAACAGCTGGATTTGGATAGACAGTCTTTAGAAATAGAGAGGGAAAGACAGAAGTTGGGTTTAGATACCCATGGTGGCAGCAGCAGTATTCCCCATAGTCATCCTGCAAAAGAGCATGATTCCAGGAATCTGCACAAGATAGTTCCCCCTTATAAGGAGGGGGATGACATTAACAAGTGGTTTGCTGCACTTGAGAGGGCCTGTGCTGTACAGGATGTCCCTCAAAGGCAGTGGGCTGCTATCCTATGGCTATCATTTAGTGGAAAAGGTAGGGATAGGCTCCTTACTGTGAAAGAAAATGATGCCAATAATTTTACAGTTCTTAAGAATGCACTCCTGGATGGTTATGGCTTAACCACTGAACAGTACAGGATAAAGTTCAGAGAGACCAAAAAGGAGTCTTCACAAGACTGGGTTGATTTCATTGACCATTCAGTGAAGGCCTTGGAGGGGTGGTTACATGGCAGTAAAGTTACTGATTATGAAAGCCTGTATAACACAATCCTGAGAGAGCATATACTTAATAATTGTGTGTCTGATTTGTTGCACCAGTACCTGGTAGACTCTGATCTGACCTCTCCCCAAGAATTGGGAAAGAAGGCAGACAAATGGGTCAGAACAAGGGTGAACAGAAAAGTTCATACAGGGGGTGACAAAGATGGCAATAAGAAGAAAGATGGTGAAAAATCTCAAGATAAGCATGGGGATAAGGGTAAAACCAAAGATCCCACTTCAAATCTTAAACACTCTTCAGAGGGTGGGGATAAAACAAATTCTTCCTCTTCTTCCCAACCTGCACACATTAAAAAGCCTTGGTGCTTTGTGTGTAAAAACAGAGGCCATAGGCCAGGGGATAAGTCCTGTCCAGGTAAACCCCCTGAGCCTACCACCACTAATACATCAAGCTCTAGTGCCCCTAGCAGTAGTGGTACTAGTGGTGGGACTGCTGGCAACAGTCAAGCAAAGGGTGTAGTTGGGTTCACTTATGGGTCCATAGTGGAAACTGATGTAATCAGTCCCAAGACAGTTTCTGTCACACCTAGTGGCATTGGCCTTGCCACACTGGCTGCTTGTCCCCTTACAATGGATAAGTACAGGCAGACAGTTTCAATAAATGGTGTTGAGGCCTTGGCCTACAGGGACACAGGTGCCAGTTTCACTTTGGTGACTGAAAACCTAGTGCCTCCTGAACAACACATCATTGGACAACAGTATAAGATTATTGATGTCCATAACTCCACTAAGTTCCTTCCCTTAGCTATAATTCAGTTTAGTTGGGGTGGAGTTACTGGCCCTAAGCAGGTGGTGGTATCACCTAGCTTACCTGTAGACTGTCTCTTAGGTAATGACCTAGAGGCCTCAGGTTGGGCTGATGTAGAGTTTTATGCCCATGCAGCCATGCTAGGCATCCCTGAGGAATTGTTCCCTCTCATTTCAAGTGAAATGAAAAAGCAAAGGAGAGAAGGCCTGAAAACTCAGGATCCCTCTCCATCAACAGGGAAAAAGGGTATCACAGTATCCCCTAACCACCCTACCATTCAGGATACTATTCCTGTGGTGGGAGAAACCTCTCCTGGGGTGGCACCTGTTCCAAGGGAATCATCAGCTGGCAAAGCTGGACTCCCTGAGGTGGAAGTACCTCTCTGTGGGATAACTAACATTGGTGAGAAAAACAGCACCATTTTAGTTAACATGGAGCATCCCTCCAACCCTCCCAGAGAAACTTTAGTGCAGAAACCCTGCACTACCTCACAACACTTAGGACAGCATCCCTGCCCTAGTGTGGAGCTCATAGGACAGCATCCCTGCCCTGCTCCAACTCAAGAGAAACAGCATCCCTGTTCTCTCTTCCAGCCAGATGGACAAAGTTTTTGCCCAGCTATGGCTTTTCTGAGACAGCATCCCTGTCTGGCATTTCCATCACTACAAATAGGTTCAGTGGACAATTCCCACTGCTCTAAACTAAAACTTACTGATAGAAACTCTGAAAATACATCTTCACATTGTTGCTTAGCTAAAAAACTTCAAACAGGGTGGTTTACATCCCCACAGGGAAGTAACCATATAGTGGATGATAAAGGGAGTAACCAGTCTATTGCAGAGCTACTCTCTACTTATCACCACTTAGACAATAAAGTCTCAACTGGCCAAGGTTAGCCTTATTGTCCTTCGTTTGGGGGGGGGGTTGTGTGAGAAGGTAGCCTCTTTCTAGCCTTGTTACCCCCACTTTTGGCCTGTTTGTGAGTGTATGTCAGGGTGTTTGTCACTGTTTTCACTGTCTCACTGGGATCCTGATAGCCAGGCCTCAGTGCTCATAGTGAAAACACTATGGTTTCAGTATGTTTGTTATGTGTCACTGGGATCCTGCTGGTCAGGACCCCAGTGCTCATAGGTTTGTGGCCTATATGTATGTGTCACTGGGACCCTGTCACACAGGGCCCCAGTGCTCATAGGTGTGCATGTATATGTTCCCTGTGTGGTGCCTAACTGTCTCACTGAGGCTCTGCTAACCAGAACCTCAGTGGTTATGCTCTCTCATTACTTTCAAATTGTCACTAACAGGCTAGTGACCATTTTTACCAATTTACATTGGCTTACTGGAACACCCTTATAATTCCCTAGTATATGGTACTGAGGTACCCAGGGTATTGGGGTTCCAGGAGATCCCTATGGGCTGCAGCATTTCTTTTGCCACCCATAGGGAGCTCTGACAATTCTTACACAGGCCTGCCACTGCAGCCTGAGTGAAATAACGTCCACGTTATTTCACAGCCATTTTACACTGCATTTAAGTAACTTATAAGTCACCTATATGTCTAACCTTTACCTGGTAAAGGTTAGGTGCAAAGTTACTTAGTGTGAGGGCACCCTGGCACTAGCCAAGGTGCCCCCACATTGTTCAGAGCCAATTCACTGAACTTTGTGAGTGCGGGGACACCATTACACGCGTGCACTACATATAGGTCACTACCTATATGTAGCTTCACCATGGTAACTCCGAATATGGCCATGTAACATGTCTATGATCATGGAATTGCCCCCTCTATGCCATCCTGGCATTGTTGGTACAATTCCATGATCCCAGTGGTCTGTAGCACAGACCCTGGTACTGCCAGACTGCCCTTCCTGGGGTTTCACTGCAGCTGCTGCCAACCCCTCAGACAGGCAGCTGCCCTCCTGGGGTCCAGCCAGGCCTGGCCCAGGATGGCAGAACAAAGAACTTCCTCTGAGAGAGGGTGTGACACCCTCTCCCTTTGGAAAATGGTGTGAAGGCAGGGGAGGAGTAGCCTCCCCCAGCCTCTGGAAATGCTTTGCTGGGCACAGATGTGCCCAATTCTGCATAAGCCAGTCTACACCGGTTCAGGGACCCCTTAGCCCCTGCTCTGGCGTGAAACTGGACAAAGGAAAGGGGAGTGACCACTCCCCTGACCTGCACCTCCCCTGGGAGGTGTCCAGAGCTCCTCCAGTGTGCTCCAGACCTCTGCCATCTTGGAAACAGAGGTGCTGCTGGCACACTGGACTGCTCTGAGTGGCCAGTGCCACCAGGTGACGTCAGAGACTCCTTGTGATAGGCTCCTTCAGGTGTTAGTAGCCTTTCCTCTCTCCTAGGTAGCCAAACCCTCTTTTCTGGCTATTTAGGGTCTCTGTCTCTGGGGAAACTTTAGATAACGAATGCATGAGCTCAGCCGAGTTCCTCTGCATCTCCCTCTTCACCTTCTGATAAGGAATCGACCGCTGACCGCGCTGGAAGCCTGCAAACCTGCAACATAGTAGCAAAGACGACTACTGCAACTCTGTAACGCTGATCCTGCCGCCTTCTCAACTGTTTTCCTGCTTGTGCATGCTGTGGGGGTAGTCTGCCTCCTCTCTGCACCAGAAGCTCCGAAGAAATCTCCCGTGGGTCGACGGAATCTTCCCCCTGCAACCGCAGGCACCAAAAAGCTGCATTACCGGTCCCTTGGGTCTCCTCTCAGCACGACGAGCGAGGTCCCTCGAATCCAGCGACACCGTCCAAGTGACCCCCACAGTCCAGTGACTCCTCAGCCCAAGTTTGGTGGAGGTAAGTCCTTGCCTCACCTCGCTGGGCTGCATTGCTGGGAACCGCGACTTTGCAAGCTACTCCGGCCCCTGTGCACTTCCGGCGGAAATCCTGTGTGCACAGCCAAGCCTGGGTCCACGGCACTCTAACCTGCATTGCACGACTTTCTAAGTTGGTCTCCGGCGACGTGGGACTCCTTTGTGCAACTTCGGCGAGCACCGTTTCACGCATCCTCGTAGTGCCTGTTTCTTGCACTTCTCCGGGTGCTACCTGCTTCAGTGAGGGCTCTTTGTCTTGCTCGACGTCCCCTCTCTCTGCAGGTCCAATTTGCGACCTCCTGGTCCCTCCTGGGCCCCAGCAGCGTCCAAAAACGCCAAACGCACGATTTGCGTGTAGCAAGGCTTATTGGCGTCCATCCGGCGGGAAAACACTTCTGCACGACTCTCCAAGGCGTGGGGGATCCATCCTCCAAAGGGGAAGTCTCTAGCCCTTGTCGTTCCTGCAGTATTCACAGTTCTTCAGCCTAGTAAGAGCTTCTTTGCACCAACCGCTGGCATTTCTTGGGCATCTGCCCATCTCCGAGCTGCTTGTGACTTTTGGACTTGGTCCCCTTGTTCCACAGGTACCCTCAGTCAGGAATCCATCGTTGTTGCATTGCTGATTTGTGTTTTCCTTGCATTTTCCCTCTAACACGACTATTTTGTCCTTAGGGGAACTTTGGTGCACTTTGCACTCACTTTTCAGGGTCTTGGGGAGGGTTATTTTGCTAACTCTCACTATTTTCTAATAGTTCCAGCGACCCTCTACAAGGTCACATAGGTTTGGGGTCCATTCGTGGTTCGCATTCCACTTCTGGAGTATATGGTTTGTGTTGCCCCTATCCCTATGTTTCCCCATTGCATCCTATTGTAACTATACATTGTTTGCACTGTTTTCTAAGACTATACTGCATATTTTTGCTATTGTGTATATATATCTTGTGTATATTTCCTATCCTCTCACTGAGGGTACACTCTAAGATACTTTGGCATATTGTCATAAAAATAAAGTACCTCTATTTTTAGTATAACTGTGTATTGTGTTTTCTTATGATATTGTGCATATGACACTAAGTGGTACTGTAGTAGCTTCACACGTCTCCTAGTTCAGCCTAAGCTGCTCTGCTAAGCTACCATTATCTATCAGCCTAAGCTGCTAGACACCCTATACACTAATAAGGGATAACTGGGCCTGGTGCAAGGTGCAAGTACCCCTTGGTACTCACTACAAGCCAGTCCAGCCTCCTACAGCAGGGTTTTCTATTACCATTCTGGCCATACTAAACATGACAGAGCCACTCCTTCCAGATCAGGATCTACCACTCAAAAGTATATTAGGGCAGTTCTAATGCTAGTCTATAAAAGGAGAAGGCCTCACAGTGGTGAAAAATGAATTTATGAGTTTTTCATTACCAGGAAATGTAAAAAAAAAATAAGTGCATGTCCTGCCTTTTACCTAGATAGCACCCTGCCCTGTCGGTCACCTAGGACCTACCTTAGGGGTGACTTGTATGTAGAAAAAAGGACGTTTAAGGCTTGGCACGCAGTTTTAAATGCCAAGTCAAAGTGGCAGTGAAACTGCACACACGGGTCTTTCAATGGCAGGCTTCAGACATGGTTAAGGGGCTACTTATGTGGGTGGCACAATCAGTGCTGCAGGCCCACTAGTAGCATTTACTTTACAGGCTCTGGGCACATGTAGTGCACTTTACTAATTAAATATACCAATCTTTTCCCCCTACATTTCGGTTTAAGTGCACCCCTATATAGAGGATCAATGCTCATACACATTCATATATATATATATATATATATATATATATATATATATATATATATATATATATGTATATATATCGGATGTAAGCGCAGTAAGCTACTTGATCTTATAAATGTTACTATAATGTACCCCAAATTATGACTGTCCTTCAAAAGGGAAGCTTAGAAGATGTCGGAAAAAATTGAAGATGGACTATGGGCATATTGCTACTTTTCTGCCTACACCAGATGTCTTGAAATTTCCGCTTTTCAGACATATAGAGATCCAAACCCACTCGTGTCTATCACCACAGCATGCTCAATCCACCCACAGTAAGCTCTGCAGCCCCCTTGCGCAAGCAGACAGCGAGTTCACAAATAGAATACGAAGCCGCCTGCATCAAACCACAGAGTTGGCAGACTATCAATTATTTAGCAACTGTCATCCTACTATAATTTTGCAGGAGTTTAGTCAGACAGTTATTCATAAAGCATGGTGTGTATTATTCATTAGAGGGTGGCAGGTATTTTATTGTAATTCTGTGGTTTTTCTATCCTGCTTTCTTTTCTGTGCTCTCACTTTGTCTCCCCACCCACACCCCAGCTGTCAGTTTTAATAAAGCACTCTTCACTTATGTCATGCATATCCTTCTTTGTCTAACAGGGCCGGCTTTAGGGCAGTGCAACCGGTGCGGCCACCCTGGGACCTGACCTGGAGGGAGGGCACTGACCATGGGGGTACTGTGTTTAACAATAGCTTACAATTTAAAAGCACCTGCTGCAGAGTTGCTTGTGTGTCCAGCTTTCAGCCAGCAATAAAAATATCAAGATAACTCTTATTGATGTTCCTGCTTGAGAGGGAGATCGAGTTTTGTCTAGTGCAGACCTGCCAACTTGTCGAATCTTCCTGCTGTGTGAGGAGGTGGTGTGACCATGAGGGGGCGGGGCTTAGTGCAGAGAACAGCCTGAGACACCCTAAATTCACAGGCCCCCCCGCCTCCATGACAAGCCTCCACCCCTCCCAGGACACCCCTCTTCCCTCTTCCTTCCTTCCTGCCAAAAACCTAAATTAAAGCTTTGGGGACTGCCGCTGATGTCCTGGGGAGGTTTGACACCTCTTAATGAACATCTGCTGTGCTAAACCTGAAAACAATTAGCTGGAAACCTGCTGTCTGCAGCGGTCTCCAGCTAATTGTGTACCCACTGTGTGAAATTGCCTCCTCACAGGGTGAGTTCATGAGAGGAGCCAATATTGTGTGACACCCTATGGCACTGTGTGAGTTGGCAGGTCAGGTCACCCTAAAGTAGCATAGAGGGGTTAAAATGCCTGCTACAAAGAACAGATATGTATTTTAGGTGGATAGCTGAATGTATGCGAGTGCTTTAAAACAAATTAAATGTATGTGACAGAGGGGCTATAGAGAGATGAGGGACACTTTTGCCGAGTGGTAGTGAGGGAATCCAAGGAGGAGGTTGAGAGGAGGCACCAAAAAAGATTGTCACACCAGGCCCCAAAAGCGCTAAAGCCGGCCCTGTTGTCTAACATTGATAGGGTCTACTTGCTTTTCAAATTGTGATTTTTATCCCTTGCTTTCTGATGACCTTCTTCCGCCTCAGTTTCCTCTTAATTTCTGTAGTGCTGATTGAATAGAAGTCACAGGACACAGGTGGTTGGTGTGTGGAGAGTCACTCCGTCTGTTCATCTCTCTTTGTTTTTTGTATGTGCCAAATCCAGAAATTAAGATGCGTGGATGTGTGTGACACGTCTTCAACAGGTGCCAGGTGGCACAATTCCTCCTCTATCAACTTGGATGTGAACAATAAAGGATTCAACAATGCCCTCCCGTTCTGAGACTCACTTGTTTAATGTACATAGTCTGTTAACCTCAAGGATGGTTGGGGCTCAGGTCATATTAAGATTCTCCTCAGGTTCTTCTGGATCTCTCCAGTAAAGAAGTTTATTCTGGTCCTTCTTGGGATGTAACTTCACCCAAACTTTCCATTGACGATAATGTAAGTAGATTCTCTGTTGCTAGCAGAGTCTGTTGAGACCAATTTTTCATTCTGTCTTCTATCCCAGTTTGATCACAATCAACAAATGCTGGTTGATTGTCTTTGGCGGGTGGTTTTAGCTGCTTGAAAAAAAAGATACATTACAATTGATTTGTTCAGAGTCACTAGTGGCAGTAACCATGGTGCCTTTCATGTTTGTCACATTTTGAAGCTGGCAAACTGGTTGTTTCTCTCCCACCATCGGTGAGTACCTTGAAAGAATAGGACTTGTGATTCCCACAGAAAAACTACTGGAAAAGAGCCTCCGATGGCCCGCCTTACCACAAGGTTGGCAGGTGCCATGAGGGGGGTTTCCAGTTATTGCGTAAAAATTGTGACTGGTCTACTCAATCATTCTGTTCTTCACTGATCTGCAGAACCTTCTTCAGCTGTCTCATAAGCTGTTCTGCTTCACTGCTTGAGACCACCTTGGTGTTATTTTTCTGATGGTGAATTCCCAGGCACTCCAGGTATATATAAACCTCATGTCCCTGCAACTGGGGCCCATTGTCTATCTTAATTTTCTCCAACTTGGACCTTATGATGTTCAATGATGTTGACAGTAATATCAACCACTGAGAATCTGATGCATTGTTCCACAAGGACTAGCATGTATCATCCATCTGTCAATGTGCAAAAGTTTGCACTGATGACCAGGGTGTGTTGCTAAATTTTTCTGTAGTGCAGAAGCTGGCCTGTCACTTAATGCAGTGGCATGACACAACTGGCAGTGTTGGCAAGTTCTACGAACATGACATCAATGCCTGGAACTACCCTTCAAGTTGATTGCCATAGGACATGTTGATTGACACTGTCAGGCTCTTCTACGATGTGGACAAGGAGTCATCTTCAGTAGGTTTGAGTTACGGTGATGAGACAAATAGTCTGCCAGAATTGTGAAGCCCTGGTATGACCTGTATTTCTTATACTGCAATGCTCATTACTCAGTCCCAAATGAAGAATGGGGCGAAATGCCCTCAAATTACAGCTTGGTTACCACTATGAATTATATGCCATAAACATATAAATGGATGCAACCCTATGTGATTGCTAAGGCCTCCTATTCGATTTGAGAGTGTCTTTTGGTCAAAGTATTTAATCCAAGCATCTTTCAGTACCACAAATTTGGTGTCTTGAAATACATTGTCACAGCATTGCAGGCTACTTCCACAATAAGGATAACTTTGCAGTCTTGTGTTGAGGCTCAGTGAGGGTGTCAAGGCATGAATGAAAACACTCACAGTGTGTTGCTATGTCCAGAAAACTCCTCACTGATGTCACAGTATATGCAAAGAACATTCTCCAAGGGTGCCATGTTAGTGATGCCAATAACCTTGGCCGCGACTCCTCCACTTAAGGCGACATAACCAAAGAAGTGCATTTTATCTTTTAGGAATACATAGGTTTCTTTGTGGAGGGTCAGGCCATGTATTGGAATGCATGGCAGTGTGGCTCTTAGATAACGGTGGTTAGCAATGTCTGTGGCGATGAGAATATCATTACTAATAGTCAAACCACTTCTATTCTTGAAAGTAACTCTCACATAGTTTTAAAAACCCTGCTTCTGATGATACACCAAAACTATTTTTTTTGTATATTCTCGACACAAAATGAGTTGAGAATGTTGCTTACTACTGGCTGCTCTCCTTGAGCATTAGCTGGTGATACCCTGCATTTTAGCCAAGTTTGGAGAAATATGGGACTCCATTTAGATCTGAAAGTATATCATCAATTATCGAGGTGATATTGCATTCCCCCATAATTGCATGGTTGAACAGCAGCATGTCAATTCAGATACTTACTGCACCTGGTTGTTTCGGCTTAGTAGTAACCATCCTGGGGGACACTCAGGATGTTGGACCAGATATTATTTTATGACTCCTTGTTGCTCCAACTTGATCAGTCCTGCAACCACCAGTAGTCTGAGGTAGAAAGCTATGCAGCAATGGAAAAGAGAACCTGGCTTTATGGTGAGGTCAATATTTTCTTTTGTTTGAGGAAACTGCGCCTCACAAACAAGTAGGTGGCTTTCTTTAAGTAGTTCTCCAATGTATGACATGTTTACACATCTGACAAAAAAGATGTGTCCCCAGTCTTCTGTAGTGGAACAGCTCTACAAGGTGCCCATGCCTTTTTCTATGGCAAAACAATGTCTGGCACAGACTTGTCCTTGTGATGTACTCTAGTCACTAATGTACCTGCAAGTCTCAAAGGGTATACATTTTTAATTCAATTCAACTTACTTAAATATTTCCACAGAAACGTTTAATTTCATTGACATCTAAAAAGAGTAATTTACCTATTGTGATATAGGAAAATACTTAAACAATTGAACAGTCGGAGCAAACATTAATTGATTTTTGGACGGGGCAATAAACACAAAACATCCACAATGGTTTCAACATTGTAAATACAGGCTTAGATATAGATGTTGATGAAATAGTAACCCTGATCAGAAAAAGCAAACATAACTGTTAAAATATTGAGAACCCAGATGTGTTTGCCATCATTTTTGGAAAGGCAAACATTTTAACCTATGATTATAGTCCCCAATATATTCCCAAACACAAAATTCATATAAAATATTCTTACTTCTGGGTTTAAAAATGTTTTTAGATACAACTGGCCTTCTCCCATTCTCACAAAAGCACAAATAAAATACTATATTTTAATATGTAAACAATGAGCAAGATCATTATCTGAACACTTGGGGACATATTTCTCCATAAGCATTTATTCTCATCTTGGTGGTGCTCAGATGTGAACTCAGTATAAACTGCAAGCATTGTCATCTGTTCATGATGCTTACAGATATTCTTAATTCATGCAATGCTGTCACTTCTAAGGCCTTGCATTGCCACACAACACTTTGGTTGTGGGCATCTGTTTTTGGATGACATATTAGTGAACGAAATTATCTCTTCCTCATGATCCACAACAAATGTTTGGCTCCTGGATGGGAATGTCCATTTGTCTGACTTGAGCAAGAGCACCTGCAGGTTTTATGGCATCTCATGTCTTCTCCCCTGGACTCTCTCCACCTCATGCTGCCCCTGCACACTTTTGCAAAAGAGTGTTGTTGGTCACAATTTGAATAATCCTTGTGTAGTGCAGGCCACATATTTTCAGCTTGATGTTCACCTCCACAGAAGCCACATGTTTGTTGCTTCTTCCAGCCATGTCTTCTCTTGTTAGTCATATCTTTTGCTATGGAACCTAACCGCATGGTGTCAGTCATCTCCTTGTTGATTCATCAGTGCATGCCCAGTTCTCACATTTCCCCGTTTCTCACATTAAATAGTTTATGTGACCTGCCCAGAGTGGGGATGGCATTATGCATCATTGTTGTCATAGAATCAGCAGTCATAACACTGAAGTCCAGCAACCCTGTATTAGTTTAGCCCTTACTTTTTGGCCTGGTTACCATCTGTAAAGGTACTAGCAAGTTCCTGGAGGCTAACATAGAAAGTGTCAATTGATGTGTCATTTCTGCTGTGCCTGCCTGAGGGCAAGACACTTAGGGGGTCATTGCTACCCTGGCGGTCCGAGACCGCCAGGGTAGGGGACGGAGGAAGCACCGCCAACAGGCTGGCGGTGCTTCTGGGGCTATTCTGACCGCGGCGGTAAAGCCACGGTCAGAAAAGGGAAGCCGGCGGTTTCCCGCCGGTTTCCCGCCGGTTTCCCGCCGGTTTCCCGCTGCCCCTGTGAATCCTCCATGGCGGCGCTGCAAGCAGCGCCGCCATGGGGATTCCGACCCCCTTCCCGCCAGCCTGGTTCTGGCGGTTTTCACCGCCAGAACCAGGCTGTCGGGAACAGGTGTCGTGGGGCCCCCTAACAGGGCCCCACATTGATTTTCAGTGTCTGCTTGGCAGACACTGAAAATCGCGACGGGTGCAACTGCACCCGTCGCACACCAGCAACTCCGCCGGCTCCATTCGGAGCCGGCTTCCTCGTTGCTGGTGCTTTCCCGCTGGGCGGGCGGCCTTTTGGCGGTCGCCCGCCAGCCCAGCGGGAAAGTCAGAATGACCGCTGCGGTCTTTTGACCGCAGTACGGTCTTCTGGCGGTTCCCGCTTAGGAATGAGGGCCTTATAGACAGGATTTAAGTGTAAGTGAAAGTGAGCCTCTAGTGTTTCAACTGCTACTTCATAATTTGTGTCATTAGCCATGTTTGGTAAGTTCAAAAACTATTTGAATATCTTTTCAGAAGCATACAGCAACGAAAGAGGTCATTTCACTGAGTAATATGTTTGTCTGGTGGCCATGAAATAGTTTTCTAGAGGTGTCATTCACACATTCCATCTGGAAACCGGGCTAGAGATCCAGCTGCAACAGGGATCAGCCCTGGTACCGCTGCTTGAGCCTTGTCAATAGGATTGTTCACCTGGTCGTTGTCACACATGGTGAGCACTGCAGGCAGTGTCTTCTGGCCATGCCACAGGTTTCTCTGAGCAGAGGGTGGATTGTTTGTTTTTCTGTTTATACCCTTCATTATTGGATGTGTGCGCCAACTCAGTGGCAAACTTATACAGAAGGCCAGCAGTCACAAAAATGATTTCTATACACTTTACATTATACTTCAGGAACTGGTTGTGCAAAAGCCATACAGGCATCACAGGGACTATCTGCAGTGACTTTATTTATAATTCCCCCCACCCCTGAGGTCTCCTCAGAAATGTATGAAGCATTGTCATGAAGATGTCTGCTTGAATGACAACGGTCCTTTTGCTGCAGCAGCCCCTGCTGTGGACTCGTCACTAGCAGCAAGACAAGGCAATGTGCAGGAGCTCATGCTGTCAGGAACCACGACGACCCCTATACGTATTAGGTAGTTGTGAGAGGAAGAGATGACGTCTGGGGGTGCTGTCCCACAAAAAGGCTCATTCATATTTCAAAAACATGACACAATGTGAAAGGTCCTTAGATGCAGGCCTTCCCATCGACTTACGGGGACTTTACTGCATGTGGGAACAAAAGATAGGCTGACTTACTTTACAGACAGAGAGCAGGCCTGAATCTCTCTTGTGCGATCTTAGCACCCTGCTTTCGGGGAGCCATAAAGTAAAGAACATTCTCAAAAACCGAGGTAGGAACAGCTTTGAACGTAATTTTAATAGGGATAGGGGCCACCACCTACCCATACTGAGTTACTTGAATACAACACAAGGCTATCCACTGCCTGCTGAAACCAGAACAGACTGAAAATGGTGTACACGACGAAAGACTGTGGGAAATCTTGCTTCCTCTTGAATCTTCAGAACCGAAAGCCATTTTCAAAGGTCAGACGAGCTGTCCTTCTGAAACTATAAAGGGCAATAAAGCACTGAAGAAATCTTTGAAGAAAAAGACTTTTGAAAAGATGACTTAGTTATGAAGTAAAACAATTCAGGTATTCCTGACCCGTTTTTCATCACTGTGGGCCACAGAGCGTTTGTAGGGCCCAGTTACCAACACCCCATACACTAACATTGACCGTGCTATTGTCCATTGTTTCACGATTTTTATGTTTTACTTCAAAATGCACATACCACCTGATAAATGATTTTTGTGGTTTTGGTGCTATTCAATGATTACAATTTTCTTCTTTTTGCTAAATTGACCTGGGAATTTTACCTAATGCATTCCTTGATTTGTAACAACTAAAATAGTTTTACATACATTCTCTGTGAAAAGCATGCAGATTAGGCCACAGCCAGCAAGGGCAGACACAGGATTCCTCACAGAAACTTGGTTTTACTTTTAAGCGCTAGAGTCTGATGTACGGAGGATAGATTGCAAAGCAGTCTGTGTTTTTTTGCACAACCATAGGTTTGTGACCAGCACTTGATTTCGGAAGTGATTAATGTATTAATCAGACGCATTGCAAAATGCCCTGTCTCATTAATAGCTATGAAACAGAAGGCATTTTCCGACTACCAGTAAATGCTTGTGAATGCGTGATAGAGGCCACCGAGGTACAGCAGACTTCAATCTCCGCATCCACATACTCTACATATCAGTTTCTTTTTACAATCAGTCCCTGCCCCTAAAAAGTCAAGGACTGGTTTGAAAAAGAAGTTGCCGTGCAGGGAATGAAATATGGGGGATGCATACACTGCCTGTTGCTGCCGAGGTCACCTCCCACCATTCACGAGGCGGAAGCTGTCTCACTGGGACAGCTCATACTTTGTGAATCAGTAACCACCACATGCCTGGTGGTAACGTGTCAATGGTTGGTAACCACAATTACACTTGCAAAGCATTCATACATATCATAGCGCCTCACACGAGGAAGGGAACACATCTTTTCTTCCCTTTCCTCTTTGCAGTTGAGAATGAGTACCAAAAATCACATTATGAGTCGAACCATTTTTTCTATTTTGTAAAGTACTTTTAGGACATTGCAGTTTATGCATTTGCAAATTTTGTGATTTTGCAAATTGTACGCACTTCACATTTTGGGGCTTTAGATTGTTTACCATTGTGTGAGCTCAGGCACACCCGGCACTTCTCAAATAGCACCATCCACCATCGTTAACAATCTACTTCCCTAAAATATAGCTTTGACTTTATATGGTGCATAGGCAGATATTCATATGCACATATTATCCACACACATTCACATAGATGACACGTTCATGCACCTAAGGAGATAGAGCAACATACCTACAGACATCTACGCACGCATACTAACTACTATATCTGCCAACACAAAACACAGGTTAAAAATAACCTTTACTGCACGATAATGACCAGCTTGTATATTTATTGTGGGCTGTTAAAATGGTACTTGTATTGTGAAGTCACGAATTGCCTTCTCCTGTAATGTGACCAGTTGCTATGCACATAAATCAATAAAGTTGGTTATTAAAAAAAAGTAACCTTTACATAGAGACTTACTGTCACGTATTTGACCTGACAGTCTCCAATAAATATAGTTGCCCCCCAAAAAAACAGTACCTCCTACACTCAGACCTAGAAACGTGTTTTATGTTTTGATGGTTATCTTATAAAATATTTCATGCAGCACAAAGGATGTCTCAAAGCACTGGACAATACGGTAAAGCAAAAAGGTGGAAAACAAGAGAGAGGGACTTACAAGACACCTCGTGAATGGACTAATCTTCACCTATCAGACCTGGAGCAGGTGTTTTATTCCATAGGACGAGCAAGAGATCAACAGAAGATGCTTAAGACAGAGCGAGCAGGTGGGGCAAACAACGTATCGAATCAGGGCCCGGATGAGCGTGCAAAATGGTAATGCTAGAGAGTGATGCCAGGTCAAGCCAGGGAGAACCAGTTGCCTAAGTACAAAAATCAAAACACAGAGGCTGAGATATTGAGAGGCCAAATATCCTGGCCAATGTGAGAGCACATTCAAAGAGAACCCACACAAACACATATAAAGAGATGGAGACACATGGATAGGAAGAAGGATGAACATATGTAGGGATAGGGGTTTCATGCCCACTTCATATTTAGAGCTTTTCTTGACAAAATGAAACGCAAAGTATAGAAACGATGTGTGACAATGTATATACAATGTATATTCAGTTCTTGGAGTTTTCCTTTCTAAATCAATTCTATTCCATTTACAGTAATTTTTATCATCTGCATTGTTTTTTTGCACTAGTCAAAATAGAAACTCTGATTAAGGATTATTTTGAGCACAATACGAGGGTGATGGAGCATTTTCCTGTTATGCTCTAAGTCGAGGTCGACAAACCTTGGGGTCCATGCAAAGGGGTGGAAAGACAGGTATTAGAAATGGGGACTTTGGTTGGCAGTCAGGTTACACCCTTCCAAGCAAGGACCCTCACTCTAGTCAGGGTAAAGGAGAATCACCCTTAATTAACCCCGCTTACCCTCTTGGTAGCTTGGCACAAGCAGGCAGGCTTACATTCAGAGTCTAGGTGTAAAGTATTTGTACCAACACTCACAGTAACTCAGTGGAAACAATACAAAATTACACTACACAGGTTTAGAAAATAGGTAATATTTATCTAAACACAGCAAGACCAAAACAACAAAAATCCACCACACACAAGTCAGGTAATGAATTAAAAAACAAAAAGAGTCTTAAATCCTTAGAAAACAGTGCTAACACTTTTAGCGTGAAAAAATACCTGGGTTGCATCAAAATAACACAGCACAGGCGAGGTTGCGTTGGAAAAGGCAAGCATTGCGTTGATTTCTCACCCGCAAGCAAGACCATGTGTCGTTCCTCCTCCGGTCGGGTCAGTGAGCGTAATTTTTCCTCTCAGCAGGAGAGCGATGCGTCGATCCGGACAGGCACCCTTGGGTCCGGGTAGGCTTTGCGTTGTTTTTCTGCACCTAGTGATGTTGCTTCAACAAACCAGTCGCATGGTATCACAAAACCACGCTGGGTGGGGTTTATGTCGTTATCAGCCTCCGTTACCGGGTGTTGCTCATCGTTTCTCCAGCTGCTTTGTGTTGATCTTACAGCCGCTATGTAGGTGGAGCGTAGATTTCATTTGCGAAGCCGGTGGCACATCGTTTCTTAGCCACGTCTCGGAAGGTGCATCAAAAATTTCCCCGCACAGCAGTCTGTGCGTGGATTTTCAGTCTTTGTCTGCCAGCTTCACCTTTCAAGGGCCCAGGAACTGGATAGGGCACCACTTGGCAGGGCAGGAGTCTCAGCAGAGAGGAGAGTCCAGGTGTTGGCACGGGAAGTCTTTGATGGCCCTGAGACTTCAACAACAGGAGGCAAGCTCAGGTCAAGCCCTTGGAGATTTCTTCACAAGCAGGAATGCAAAACAAAGTCCAGTCTTTGTCCCCTTTCACAGGCAGAAGCAGCAACTGCAGGATAGCTCCACAAAGCACAGTCACGGGTAGGGCAGCACTTCTTTCCAGCTGTTCAGCTCTTCTCCTTGGCAGAGATTCCTCTTGATTTCCAGAAGTGATCTAATTTTCAGGGGTTTGGGTGCTCTTCTTATACTCATTTTGGCCTTTGAGGTAGGCCTACTTCAAAGGAAAGTCTCTCTTGTTTGGGAGATCCTGCCTTGCCCAGGCCAGGCCCCAGACACAAACCAGGGGGTTGGAGACTGCATTGTGTGAGGGCAGGCACAGCCCTTTCAGCTGTAAGTGACCACTCCTCCCTTCCCTCCTAGCACAGATGGCTCATCAGGATATGCAGACTACACCCCAGTCCCATTGTGTCACTGTCTAGAGAGAGGTGCAAACAGCCGAATTGTCAAACTGACCCAGACAGGGAATCCACAAACAGGCAGAGTCACAGAATGGCTTAAGCAAGAAAATGCGTACTTTCTAAAAGTCGCACTCTCAAACACACAATCTCAAAACAAACTTTACTAAAAGATGTATTTCTAAATTGTGAGTTCAGAGACCCCAAACTCCACATGTCCATCTGCTCCCAAAGGGAATCTACACGTTAATCATATTTAAAGGTAGCCCCCATGTCAACCTATGAGAGAGATAGGCCTTGCACAGTGAAAACCGAATTTGGCAGTATTTCACTGTCAGGACATATAAAACACATTAGTAGATGTCCTACCTTAAACATACACTGCACCCTGCCCATGGGGCTACGTAGGGCCTACCTTAGGGGTGTCTTACATATAAAAAAGGGAAGGTTTAGGCCTGGCAAGTGTGTACACTTGCCAAGTCGCATTGGCAGTTTAAAACTGCACACACAGACATTGCAGTGGCAGGTCTGAGCCAAGTTTACAGAGCTACTAATGTGGGTGGCTCAACCAATGCTGCAGGCCCACTAGTAGCATTTCATTTACAGGCCCTGGGCACCTGTAGTGCACTGTACTAGGGACTTACCAGTAAATCAGATATGACAGTCATGGAAATCCAATTACACATACATTTTACATAGGAGCACTTGCACTTTAGCACTGGATAGCAGTGGTAAAGTGCCCAGAGTAACAAAAACAGCAAAAACAGAGTCCAGCACACATCAACAACCTGGGAAACAGAGGCAAAAAGTTAGTGGAGACCACAACTAGGATGTCAAGTCTAACAACAGGCATTTAGATAACATTCAATCAACACAAATTTAGACAGTGTAACCAATGTGCTAACTGAAGCAGTACTTCAAATGCACAATTTAGTCATGAAAAAATCCTATTAAACTACAAAGTCAGTTATGCCTTCTCTGTTTAAACTTCATGTTAGAGTTAATATAAAAGAAAATGAACTTTAAGCACGTCAGAGAATATAAAAGGGAACTTCATTTTCACAATGTTAATCAACAATAATTAGTGTACATGTACAATAAACTGTTATCGTTTGAAAGGTAAAATCTCTCAAATAACATTAGAACGGTTTCAGAACCACCATAAATTATTAAATTTCAATTAATAGAGCTATACCACACAGTATTTTTCACCTACCACTATAGTGAATGCATTCCATTATGAAAGTCAAGTGCACCACTTTACATTTAGGCCCATATTTATACTTTTTCAGCACCGCATTTGCATCATTTTTTGAGGCAAAAGCGGCGCAAACTTACAAAATACAATTGTATTTTGTAAGTTTGCGCCACTTTTGCGTCAAAAAACATCGCAAATGTGGTGCTAATTAAAAGTATAGTATTCTATTAGTCCATATAGTGCATTTAGGATTTGTTCCCATATAGATCAACATTGTGATGTCAGGCGTGACAGCAATCTATGCTATTCCAAGGGTGATGGATGCATTGAAAGAGGTCGTCAGAGGTACATTTATAGCCTTACTCTCGAATTTACACCCCTTCCAAACACTGCCTTCAGAGAACCTGGAGGAAGAACTGTGCCATTGTGTTGCAGATTAACAGTCTTGTTCCTTCAGAACATGGAACAATATTTCAAAGGTCTCTAGGCAGCTGCAGCTGGTAACACTGACATATCTGAATATTTTAGGAGATGGGTAAGTGGCACTGCACTCATTTAGTGTGACTCATAAGGAATAAAAAGAAAAAACATACATTTTGTGAAATTGTTACAGAATTCAGCGATCTTGCGGTGAAGGATGAAGAGAAGGCCTATGAAGTCTGCACCTCCTACAAATGGCTATAGATGGGTAAACCACTGCACCCAAACCACCATTCCTCAGATCTAGAAGATGCAAGTCTTTTTAGAGTCTCAAATCAAAAGAGGTAACAGAGGTGTCCATTGAAGAATTGGAGGTCACTAAAGCAACAGGGTCTATAAAAGGTGAACAATGCCCTGGAACTGAAGGAGTTTTGAGGAGCTTTTGTAAACCTTTTGTGTGGTTGCTGGTTCCTAAGCGATGCTGCTTACGTAATTCATTTGCACATGCAGGTATGACCATGGCTTTACTGGGAGAGGTGAATATACCCCTTATTAACCAAGGCATAATCATTTAAGAAGATCCTTGCCACAAGTTTAAAAGACTGCTGCCTGAATTGATGCACACAGGGGTTTTAATAAAAGAGATACAGAATAAAACTTGTGGAGGGAGATTCAGCTTATTGAGAAGGTGGGAGGAAGAGAATTCTAGCCGTCGTGGTGTTCTGTTGCAATGATAACTGTTTTGAGAGAGTGGACTTAACTTTCTCGATGAGGGTGCTTTGAGATCTGGGAGAAGTCCCACTTTTAGCTTGTAGCTATTCACAAGTTATGTTGACATAGATACTATAATAATGAATCAGATAAAATAGTAATTAATGGTTGCATCTCCACCTTGTCCTAGTTGGGAAGAAGGATGCTTCACATTCCCATGTCCCCTGCTCTTCGCACACAGTATCAAATCACCAACATAGAATTAATTCAGTTTGTCTGTCTTCACTGAGAATATGCTCAGTCCTAACTGAACAATTGATATTGTTTGAAAGCATACCAACATTTAAGGTCAACATGGGATGATTGTAGATGATCAATTTTACATCAGATTAGGATTAGGATTACATCAGATTATGCACGTTTTCAGGTTGCCACTCTCTTTCATTTGTTTTAGCATTCCATTTCACACTTGAGCATCTACCTGCCTATTTATATATTGATTGGAGAAGGCCAGTGTAATTAAAATGGATGTCCTGTCCATGGTGTTATATATGTTCCAACCCTTTTGATTAGGGTTTTCCGGAGTTCTTCAACATTGCTGCTGCTGCTCGGTTATAGGTTTTGATTGATAGGTGTAGACATAGTCAGATATCAGTTTAGGTGCAAGTGGTAAAAGTATTCATTGGGACAGTACTGTGGGATGTGATATGGCTCTCTAAGAAGGACAGACACCAAAGCTCCTAGGTTAGCACTTTTAATGTTTGTGCCATGGTCAGACAATGTTTTACTTTATTAATATCACAAACACCCCCATTCACATTATGAAGGAGAAATAGGTATTTTTGATTGTTGGAGGTTTTGAAGGTTGTTGGTTGATGTTGCACATATTTGCGAAGTGGATGATAGATTATTTTGTGAGTTAACAAGACCTTGGGGTTGGGGTAGAAGAGAAAATGCACTTTAAATCATACTTTGGGTGATGCTGATCAGAAAAGCAGCACTAAAGGAAAGAACTAGATTCAAGGTGTTTATAGCAACAAACCAGTGATAAAGCAGCAAGATGTAGGATGTGCCTTTGAGTAGGTGGATTCATGAACCAGAATGAGGATTCCTATTGGAAGATTTATTTTAGACTAAAACAAGTGTTCACAGTAACTAAGTACATTATAAGGTTCTATACAACTGAAATGTTATGCCAGCAAAACTTCATGGCATGTGTCTTATTTGGAAGGATATAATGCCATTAAACATGTACTGGGATAAACAATATTAGCAAACCTAAGGTAAGGTGAGGTATATGTTTCCCACATCTCCATTGGTGGGTGTAATATCAATGACCAATAGGATTCTACTTTATCTGCCTTTGTGAGGCCACACATTGCAATTTGTCTTCCACAGGAATACATCAGAGCACCAGGCATTGGTTGGAGTAGCTCAATTTAGACTACATCCTTTACACATTATCATTGCCCACCTTTGCATTTATTTCTGACATTATGTTTACTGTGTGCCTTAATAATAATAACATGTGTGAAAGATTTAAATGCATTAATGAAATTAAACCAGTGAGAAACTGAAGCTTTATAAAGTGTCACCTAATGTTAATTTAAGTTGCTTCCATGTATTCATTATTCACGTTCATATTTACACTTTAAGTTGTATTGCGGAAGTAACGTGTTCCTTTTGTTCATGTTATGCATTTATTTTGAAAGTTATATGCCTGCATATAAAAGTTATATGTCTGCATGTATAAATATATATTTGAATTGTACATTAATTTTTTAGTTAAATTTAGCCTCACACAAGGCCATAATTTTGAAATGCATTTTGCTTGCTTAACGTGTTCTTTCTTTTGCAGGTGTGTTCTCATGATTTCATTAGCTAGAGAAAGGAGCATTCTTATGTGTACTAGTTTTGCTGATACTAAGGCCTGAGAAGAGAAAAAGAGAACTCTTGGCAAGAAACGTGAAGACCTAATGAGCAGATGAAGTCTCCTGTTCATCGCATATCAGAAACAAGGGGATGCTCAAGGTTGCAGTAACTATCTAAATTCTGTGGGATGGGAAAATCAGGTGATGTTGCAAATGCACACCACCAGAAGTGAAATGATTGGTTCCTGTGGGGTGGGAAGAGATATGATTTTGGCAGATGTTTCTGTTTGTTTTAATTAATGTGCACTTTGCCAGAAGTTTAGAGCAGATTCACTTAGACTTTGAGGGGTGCAGACCTCTCTGCTGCCTTTATTCTTCCAAGTGAGAAAGAGGTAGTTGCACCATCAGCACCACCACTCCGACAACTTTCCACCCCCCAGATTATGAACCACAAATCAGAACAGCAGTTCTTCTACGGCAGAAAACCATTGGCGGTCTGAACCACCGCACTCAGAACTCACTCCTGTCAGAACACAACACCACATTGGACAGTTCGAATACCCCACACCGGACACACATCCACACACCAGGCACACCCACTCACAGCACTATATAACACCTGCCCACACAACCCACAATCCTTTGCAAAATTAACGACTCACACAGACCCTGAGATGCCACAGATCAATCACATAGAACAGATACATCATAGGCACACATACACTTCACACTCACCACACAAAACACCACACCAACACAGTACACACATCACATCTGAACACAACCACTACCACCCACTGCTAAACACCCCCACCCCACCAATCACCCTATACTGCACCCCACAAATACAACACCCACCCCTCAACACAACACAATCTCCATGCCACGCCAAAAGCACCCACGCTTTACCGATGAGGAGTTGCAGGTCATGGTCGATGAAGTGCTCAGGGTAGAGCCACAACTCCTTGGACCATAGGTTCAGCAGACATCTATTGCCAGAAAAATTGAGTTTTGGCAGAGAATAGTCGACAGGGTAAACTCAGTGGACAGCTATCCACACACAAGGGAGGACATCAGGAAGAGGTGGAACAACCTACGGGGGAAGGTGCGTTCCATGGCATTCAGGTGCCAGCTAGCGGTAATGAAGACTGGTGGTTGGCCCGCCACTCCCTCCCCAGAGGTCTTGGACATCTTGCATCCTGCGTGCCTGACTGAAATACCTGGAGGACTGGACTCTGGTGAGTAACTAACAATCCCCTACCAGTAAATTGTCCTGTCCAGCATGTTTCCTCACCACACAGTGACTACCCAAATCACTCCATCTCTGACTACACCTCCCACCTACTCACCTAATGCCCCTCTCCTGCATGCCACACCGCCACCACCCCCCAATGCCCACACACTCCCTGCCAAGTGTATGGAAAGCACTGCCAATAACAATCAGTACGACTCCCACAATGCACTAGGCCATCCTCCACGAAACCTACATTGTGCACTTCACATCACAACTCTTACATGGATGACAATTGCACTACCTACAGCAACTGGATGCTTCGACTGAGAACCACTACATTACAATGAGAGCAATGCGATGGCACTACACAATGGAAAACTAGCCCAGACACAGACACAGCCCTATCACCAATCCAAAGGGCCACTAATCCTTGCACACTACCCTGACATGGGCTACTCCTGGCCATGACAGTAAGGAGGTACACTCCATGTACAACAGGTACAGACAGGACTAACAACCTTGCATCCACATATACTCACCTCCCATTTGTACACCATACTGCAATGTAAAGCCATTCCCAATCACATATACTAAGCCAGAATGCCCACCAGCTGACAGGGCAAACCTGTCAAGTGAACCATCACACAGGTATCGCACCCCCGACCCAGCCAAAGTGATCAAGCCTGATGCAAACTTGCCCAAGGAGCATGGTACACATGTCTCAATCCTCCATTCACAAACAGTGTTAGTAGTGCTGCACTTGTCAATGCCATTGCTGGGAATCAAGTCAAGCCACTGTACGCATCAGACTAACAGACAACCATATACACCTACAACATGTAACTCTCTCTCACTCCATCCACAGGTACCCCTGCCATAGCAACAATGGAGAGGTTACCAGAGGCTGCCAGCCCTCTTCAGGATGAAGGGCCCAGTGAGGATAACGCCTCTGGATGTCTGAACAGAGACAACCTACCTGGCCCATCTGGGACCCCTGGTCAGTCTACCACTCCCAGCCTCACCCCGCCCACAACAACCCACCACCCCCAGACCTTGTGGCAACAACAACTCAGCCAACCCTTCATCCCCAAACCTGTGCTCTAAGGACTGGTCAATCAGCAGTGTGCCCCACAGTACACGGATCTGTGTCAACCCCTCACAGGCCAGACAATGAAGGTCCTGCTGAAATTGGGAGTGGGCACACAGTGCCAGGGGCAGAGGCATATGGGGGTAGGGGGCATGGGAGGCAACCTGTGGGCCAGAGGATGGAGTACCCAATGAAGGTATCTGACTGGGAAGCCATTTCCCAAGTCCTAGGAGCATACTAACTATCCCAAGACAGGATGGGCCAGATCATATCCATAATGGGGGGGAAACCAGAGGCTGCAGAGGGAATACCACCAAGAGGCCATGCAGCAGTGGCAGGCCATCAATGCCACTATGGTCTCCATTGAAGGGGTGCTCACTGCCATTAACACCACCCTGCGTGCTTCCTCTACCCACCAGCAGGCCCCTTCCGCTAGCCACATCACATCAGAGCCCTCAACATATGCGGCTGCTAGTGGAATGGAGGCCCAGCCAGAGGAGGCACAGGTCCCAGGCACCCCTCCCTCTGTAGCAGAAGAACTGCCCTGCAAACATGGATGTCCATATAGAGATCCGGCAGGAGGAGATGCCAAGTCCAAAACCACTGCCAGGAAGTGACCCTCACCTGATAGCTCTCTCTTGTGTGCCACTTAGACACCCTGTTGACTGTTCAATACCTAAACTCAATTTTTCCATGGACACAGGACCTGTGCTACCTACAGCTGTGCCACCTACTCTCAGGATTTCTTCAGGGTCGTCAGAGTCACCTGTGTGCACAGAGGTAAGACCTGTTACAGGTTGGATACAGCCACAGGGAACAATGGGATGACAGGTGCCATAACAGAGACATACAACCAAATGCATGCATACCTATGAGCTAAACTCTCTCCCTCTGTAGATGTGCATCATGTGTGGGACAGTGCTGTTCCACAGAATGTATGAGTCATGCACAGATCCTGGAAACTTGGCCGTCACTTGGGAGATGTATTGGTCGGTCACACACACCACCTGCACATTGATGAGGTGGTAGTTTTTACGGTTCCTATAGACCTGTTCATTGGCACTGGGAGGGACCAAGGGTATATGGGTGCCATCTAAGGCCCCTATCACATGAGGAATGTGTCCCACATCATAGAAGGCAGCCTTCACATGCGCCAAATCCCCTCATTGGGGGAACCTGATGTAGCTGTCCAGGTGTTTCAAGAAAGCAGACAGTACATCCATCAACACAAGACTGAACATGGGCTGTGACATGTCTGCTGCCAAGCCCACTGTCATCTGAAAGGAGCCTGTGGCACGAAAGTGTAGCACTGACAGTACCTGAACTGTGGAAGGGATGCCATAGGGATTACGTATGGCAGACAATATATCTGGCTCCAACTGGGTACATAGTTCCATGATGGTCTGTCTATTCAGATGATATGTCTGAATGACATGCCTCTCCTTCAGGGTTGCAAGGTCCACTAGAGAACAGTACACGGGTGCGTGTCTCATTCTCCTCAGGACAGGGTATATAGGATAGAGACGAGAAATAGCACAATGTGAAATGCACACCACACATGTTGGCACAACACATACAACATGCACACACCTAACACTGTCCACATGGAGCACACTACTGGCACATTCCATATTGGGCATGCTGAAGCGCCATGGACTTCTCCCTTTATGTACATTGATGGCTCTGATCATAATTGTCTGACATACTTCACATGTGTCAAGTTCCATATGTGGTTCTCTGACCTGTCCTTGACTGAGCATGTATGTAGTCATGCAATATATCTATACGGTGACGCAGCCATTCAGCCGACCAGAATCTGAACATGATGATCATCAGACACCCAGCCACAGAGGGTCACAGTGACATGCACCTTACATGTATGTGCCAAAATATGATGGCACCACTAAGGCCCGCCCCGCAATCTGCCGTATAAGGTGTATGGCACACTTCTAATTCAGCATAATGGCACGAAGTGCTCAAAATGGCAGCCGTCTGACCTGCTGCACTGGACAGGTGGTAGTTACCTAATTCTGTTGGCGTATATTATCCTAGCAGTAGGCTGTCGCAACCACAGTGCAACTTCTCATTGGGTAACATTGCTGCCTATGGGAGACTGGGGCCAATTGCGATCACTGCCGTCGGTGATGGTGCTGTAAGCGGCAGCCATGACCGCCATATTCTGCAGCCTATCCCACTTGACACCTGGCACTCTAGCAAGCAAGACCTCCATGAGCTGAGCTGCTGTATACTGTCTCTGGGAGCTATCATGCCTTGTCCTGCAGGTGATAGGGCCCCTGCATTCACCACAGAAGAACTAGAGAGGCTGGTGGATGAGGTCCTACCCCTGTATGGACAGCTCTATGGGGCACCAGAGAAGCAGGTGAGGGCAATGCCAAAGTCATGTGTGATAGGGGTTTATGTGAGGTTGAATGGTGTACGTGTGCAGGACAGGAAGTTCATGCATGCAGGGAGCATGGAGTCTAGCCATGTGAACCATGAGGATGGTATGTGTGAGCATTTGATGGGTCTGATCTTTATAGTCCACTGCTGTTGGTATGGTTCCAGTCTACATAACGTTTGCCTTCGGCTATGTCACCGATGCAGGTCAATAGGTGGTGGGAGGACCTGAGATGCTGGGCCCGGAAGACTGCAGAGGCCCAGTTGGGGGGCGTCCTCCCAAGAAGGGAGGGGTGCCTGTCAGACCCTGATCCCCCCTAAGGGCATGCATTTTGACAGTAGCCTACCCTGACCTGGATGAGCGTTTGAGGGAAGCATAGTAGCCACAAGGGGGTGAGTAATCACTGTATCCTGGGACTTGGCTGGCCATAATTGGGAGTTGGTGCCTAAGTGCTACCAAAGTGGCACTGCAGTCAATGCCACATGTGCATCAACATCTGGTAATGGCCAATAGGTACCCTTGCTGTGTATCAGTTGTATTTGTGTCCCCATATGCTCCTGCAAGTGGATTGTCATCTCCCTGTTACATACCTCTCCAAGTCTGTATTGTGAATATGCTCAAATGACATGGAGACATGTGTGACTCCATCCTGGCCCTACAATGGATGCGAGTGTCAGTAGTATCCTTAGAATTTTGTAAGAACCATCTCCAGCCATCTGCATCTGTGGCTTAGAGGTGGTAGTCCACTGCCATCTATGTAGCCAATATGTATATGTGACTGTGTGACTCTCCTTCCATCCCTGGGACTTTGTATATCATGTACTGTAACTGGTATAGATGGAATCTGGGGCTGGCATTGCAGTTCCAGCACTGCACTGCCATTCATGGGACAGGAGCACTGGGCTGAGAACTGGTGAGTCATGAATCAGTGATGTGCGGACTGCAGGGTATGTGTAGGTAGGCAACCTGGGACCCTGATACATGCAAATTGGATGAGGATATGATTGCACAGTTTGTAGGGGCCATAGGGATGTCTCCTTCCTAAGTATGGGTTGGTACTGGTGGTGAAAAGTGCCCTGGGGGATCCCAGATGTGACACCATGGTGTGTATATGTCCTCTGCTGCATTGCTGACTGACTGCCTACATCATGTCAACATGGATAGTTGGGGGCACTTGTGATGGCCTGTGACTCTCATAGCCGGGCTTGGCTATTAGGTGGTGGAAGATTGGGAGTAGTTTGGGTATTGCACTACACATCTGATGTGAAGTGTCTAGGTGTCTGGCTGGTATTGTGCCAACCTGGGTTGTTCTCCATGATGGGCTCACAATACTGAGTGTGCAGCCTTGTGTAATGACAGGTAAGCGTTGTGTGCTCAGTGTTTGGAGTTGACTACACTGTGATGGGCACTTGACAGCGGACATCAGCTAATCTAGTGTTGGCACTGTAGGGGACTACAGTGTATTGTTGTGTAATCTGCACATCCAGTGGGTGATAGGGGTATGGTGAGGTAAGCTGTGTATTCATGCATAGTATTGGTAGTGCATCCAGGGCATGCAGTGCCAGCTTAAGAGGGCATAGGTTGGCATCATGGGAATGGGTCGAGTAGTGCTGTCCTGCTTAGGTATTGGTGTAGGTGTGAGGGTTGTTAGGCAGGTGTGGGAAGTAGTGCCATGTCATAACATGATATAGGTAATATATCCTTGAAAATGAGATTGCCTAGCCATGATGTGTATGATGACAGATGTACATGATTAGCTGTGTCAATGGGGGGTGTATGTTAACCACTTTGCCCCCATCTCTCTCTCTCTCCTTCCGTCCCTCCCCCTCTCTCTCTCTCTCTCTCTCTCTCTCTCTCTCTCTCTCTCTCTCTCTCTCATTGTGTGCATCAGCATCATCAGACGGAGGAGAATGGGCACTGGCAAGTGGGGAAGCAGCAGCTCAAGGGATTCAGGAGGCTGATACAAGCAAGGCCGAGGGACCCAGTGGGACAGAGAGCGAGGGGATGGCCACAGGGGACACCGTATCGACCACATCATCTTCAGATTCCTCCTCTGATGGTCACTCCCTGATGGTGGCAGACCCATCTGGGACCACCCGGGCAACATAATTGCCCACCACCCCCCTTACTAGCACCACCTTCCCTGTAGCTCCCCACCCAGTTGCCATGCCCACTCACCCAGGAGGGTGGGCTTCTCCTTCACCGCAGGCACCTCTGCCCCTGCCCCAGTCAGCCCTGCTGCCCTTAGTGATGAGGCTATTGACCTCCTGAGGTCCATCTCTGTGGGTAAGTCGACCATCGTGAATGCCATCCAGGGACTGGCAGCTCAAGTCCAGCAGAGCAATGCATTCCTGGAAGGCATTCATGGTGCCATGGCTGCCCTGCAGAGATCCTTTCAGGCTCTGGCCTCCTCATTGACAGCAGCCAGTGTCCCTTTGTTTCCCATCGCACCTCCACCTGCCTCTTCCCAATCCAAAACCTCTCTTCCCTCACCCATCCAGAGCACACATGCACACAGGCATTCATCCACCTCATCAGATACGGTTCGCAGTGACAAACCCAGCCACCAAAAGACCCAACACCAGAATGCACACAGACAACACCTACCTGCAGACACATCAACATCCACTCCCTGCACTGACTCCTCCTCCACCCCTCCATCACAGACACTACACCACTCACACATGCTGTCACAACACTAACACTCCATAATCCAGCCACATGTCCCATCACACCCACAGTCAGTACAATAACAGACCTACATACATCCACCCCATTCACCACATGCACACTCACTACAACCACCGACAACCCCACATGCTGCACCTGTACCATACCTGCTGACACCCCCCCAACAGACAGTCACCCATACAGCATGGCATCTCCCACCACCTCCTCCCCCTCCTCCCAAGACACCTAAATGCCTGCACTCACCCACCCAACAGACACCCAGCACACACATTCAATCCAGGAATGCACCTGCACCCAAGACACCGACAAGAACACATCTTACAACCACTCTCTCTCCCTCCACTCCCAAACGCTTTTCCCATGACTGCCCTTGTGTCCCAAAGAAACATTTCCTTTATGAGTTTTCCCTGCTCCCTACCCCTCTCCCACCGCATGGTTCCCTGAAGTGCCCTGTGTCCCTCCCCAAGTCCAGCTCTTCCAACTCCCAGTCCTCCCCTGTCACCCCTGGTGTTGCCCATGCCCCTCCCCCTGCTAAGAAGTTGACCCCTTCATCCAAGGTAACCCCTCCCAAGGCAAAATCTAAGGACCCTCCTATGAAACCCAAACCTGAGGGCCCCCTGCCCAAATCCAAACCCAAGGACCGCTCGCCCAAACCCAGACCCAAACCCAAGGAGCCTACTCCCAAGCCCAAAACCCCACCTCCACTATCCCTCAAACACCCCTGAGATGCCTGCCTGCCCCCTTGATGCCCCTACCTTGTGGAGGTCACTTTGCAGTCAGCAGTCAAGTTGGGGCACTGTGTTTTGTCATATGTGCCATGGGCACAATTGACTATGGATTGGCCAATGGCCTAATTTTGTATATAGTTTATTTTAGAAACCGCATTTATTTTATTACATCTGGAACAACCTGCTGTTCGTATCGATGGTGAAATACTTCTCCTGCCTTTCCTTCGACATGGATGTGTTGTGATTGTGGGATTTGGTTTGTGTGTGTGTGTGAGAGTTGTGTGTGTTGGTTGTGCTAGCTGTTGTGCCTGGGCTGCATGTGTGTGTGTGTGGGCCATCCATTGGTCCTGCTGCTATTGGTGTGTATTGTGTCTGTGATATGATGGTGTAGATCCATACATGTGTGTTGCAGAGTTGTGCATTGTACTTAGTGTGATGTGGTGTGGTGGTGTTGTGTGCCATTGTGTGGTTGTTGTGTGTGTTTACATGGCTATGTCATATGCGTTGTATGTTGTGTGGGCGTGGTGTGACGTGTTGGCACGTTGTATAGGTGTGTGTTGTTGTTGATTGGTTGTGAGTAGTCTTTGCCTGTTGTTGTCAGTACGTGTTGTCATGTGTCTGTGTGCAATTCTAAGGGTTGTCAACGTGTTTGTGTAGTTGTGATTGTGGTGTCGTGTGAGTCGGTTGTGTTGTGTACATGTGTGATAGCCTGTGCTGGTGATGTGTGTGTGGGTGGGGTGTGTTACGCCCATGTGTGTTGGGTGTGGTGTGTGTATGGTTCGTGTTCATGTGTGTGCGTGTGTGTGTAGGTGTGTGTGTCTTGGTATGGGTGTGTGGTTGTGTGTGCGTGTGGCACTCGCTAGCCATCCCGGCTGGGCGTGTTGTGTGTGCATGTGTTCTAATGGCTTTCCCTCCAGTGTGTGCTAGGTGGGTGTATTTACGGCTGTTGTCGTCTTTGTCGTCGCTTATTCTGGTGAGATGCAATCAGGAGCAGTGGGAAGACTTTAAGACCCATATTTATACTTTTTTTGCGCCGTACTTGTGTCATTTTTTTGATGCAAAAGCGTCCCAAACTTACAAAATATAATTGTAGTTTGAAAGTTTGCACCGCTTTTGCGGAAAAAAATTACACAAATGCGGCGCAAAACAAGTATAAATATAGGCCTAAGTTCTGGTTCCATGGTGGCTCCACACGTCTGTGTTCCTGAGGCTGAGTGACTCCTTTATAGAGTTGGTTTCTGCTGGGGTGTTAGTGGTGGTGCGGCCACAGCAGAAACCCTGGCGGTGTGCCGCCTTGTAATGTGTTGGGCGGAAAACATTGTCCCCGCCGGTCTGAAGGTGCCTACCGCCGTCTGCGATGGCCTAACCACACTGATGATGTATTGGCTGTAGACTGTTGACAAGACCACCATGGTCATAATATGGCGGTCTTCACCGCCGGGCCGTCGGTGGCACGACTGCCACCACCAATATGGCGCACCGGCTACCGCCAAACTCATAATGAGGGCCTTATTCTAATTCTGGAAGACTTCTACTGGAATCTTCACTATGCTGACTCCTCCTCGCATTTCCAAATTTCCTTGATACCACAATCTATAAACCATTCTTATTCTAAATGTAGGACCTTAATGAGGTGACTTTAGAACTTATTCAAGTTTAGGAGAGAGAATCAGAATTACCTTAAGGAATTAATATTTCTAATTCTGAGTTTCTGTACTGCTGTGGTGATTTTTCTACCTTATCCTACTGCGATTGAACCTATTGAGAGATTTCAGCTTTCCAGCTGTAATCTTGTATCTTTTTAATATTCTCCTCAAATGCCAATATACTGGATTGATTATTAATTGGTAATAAAATTACTTAACTTCAATCACTGATCCCCGGTCCTTCTTCTGCGGCCAAAAGGCCTTCATTAAAATTGAATTGTTTTATTTTTGCTAAATTCATTGGCATAAGTCAACTTAAAAAGATCAACTAGATAAGAGATTGTAAATCATGCACCTGTGCACTCTCAAAGACACTCTGGTTATAAAACAGCTTACTTTTATTATGAACAGAGACAGTGCTAGATTCAACTAGATCTTTCTGTGGCAGAGTCAGTTGATACTAAGGCCCATATTTATACTCTGCGCTGAATTAGTGTAATTGTTTTACGCTAATTCAGCGCAAACGTAACTCTATATTTATACTTTGGTGCTAGACATGTGTAGCGTCAAAGCTATGGAGTTAACGTCATTTTCTGGACGTGAAAACCTACCTTGAGTCAATGAGATGCAAGGTAGGTAATCCCATCCAGAAAATGACGGTATGGCCCTTGCGCCATATTTATCCCTGTGCTAAAATCTACCACAGGGGGGTGTGGGCTTAATTAATGGTGCTAAGCTTGCTTAGCCCCATTATTTAACGCCTGGGTCAGGGCAGGCATTAGGGGATCTGTGGGCCTTTTTCCATGGTCAGAGACCCTGGCCCCAGGGACACACTCACCCACCTCCATCCACACCAGGAAGACATCTAAGGATAGGGGGACCCCATCCCAGGTAGGTAGAGGTCAGTATTTTATTTTTCAAAGTGCCATAGTGGGGCCTAACTTGGGCCCCCATACATGGCACTGTGCCCACTGGCCATGCCCAGGGGACATAAGTCCCCTGGGCATGACCTCTGGGCTGGGGCATGATTCCTTAACGCCGGCTAGCCTCATGCCATAAATATGATGCTCAGCCAGCGTCTTGGTCTGGTGCTAACCGGCAGTAAACTTTTTGACACTGAACTGCGTTAGCGCAGTTCAGAGTCAAAAAGTATAAATATGTGCCTAAATGCGGATGTTTTCCACAGAGAAGGGACATTGGGCTTTATAGTAAACAACAGTGATTGCATGTTTGAATTGTGTGGTTATTTCAGAATGGCTACGTACAGCTCTATCAGTGATACGAATAATGCATAAGTGCATCTTTGCCTTTGATTGAGGAACAGCTTGGTTGAAAGATCTAACCAGGTTATTAGGAGTGCCATATAGCTGGCCTCCATGTGCAGGCAGGTTCATAAGGATGACGATGAAAGCGATAAGCTGCTAAATAACTAAAACATGAGCCATGGGTGGTGTGCGCATTGGAATACAGTTTCCCTTATGTGTGTCCTGGATTCTTCAGGGTCATCCTCCTTTCAGAGGAGGGGACTACTAAATCAAGGACGACTAATAGACACAGCCAAATGACACTCGTGTGAGTCATTGACATTATTTCATTGGTTCTTCCTTCGATTTTGTGAGAAAACTGTCTCCCTCCAAATCTTTTGTTAATGAAGACACTTCAAAGGCTTCCTGAGTTAGATTTTCAATTCTCCTATGTGTGGCTTTCAAAGAGATGGCAGGACCCTCGCCAGAACTTACGATGTATTATCGGACACCCTATGTGAATAACAGAACAACAAACGGTGTTTGGTATTTATTAAGAAAATGAGGATAGGAATGGAGATCACAATGTTTCTTTTGTTTCTCTTACTTGGTCTGGTGTTTATCGGACACTATACAGATGTGTAAATAATTCACAGGCGAAGACCATTTTTTTCACGAGTATATTCACGAGTATTAATGACAATGGCCCTCATTCTGACCTTGGCGGGCGGCGGAGGCCGCCCGCCAAAGTCCCGCCGTCAGGTTACCGTTCCGCGGTCGAAAGACCGCGGCGGTAATTCTGACTTTCCCGCTGGGCTGGCGGGCGGTCGCCTTCAGACCGCCAGCCAGCCCAGCGGGAAAGAGGCTTCCACGATGAAGCCGGCTCGGAATCGAGCCGGCGGAGTGGAAGCTGTGCGACGGGTGCAGTTGCACCCGTCGCGTATTTCACTGTCTGCGCAGCAGACAGTGAAATACATGTAGGGGCCCTCTTACGGGGGCCCCTGCAATGCCCATGCCAGTGGCATGGGCACTGCAGGGGCCCCCAGGGGCCCCGCGACCCCCCCTACCGCCATCCGGATCTCGGCGGTCCGACCGCCGGGATCTGGATGGCGGTAGGGGGGGTCGGAATCCCCGCGGCGGTGCAGCAAGCTGCGCCGCCGCGGAGGATTCAATGGGGCGGCGGTACACTGGCGGGACCCCGCCAGTGGTGCCGGTCCGACCGCGGCTTTACCGCCGCGGTCGGAATCCCCATTGGAGCACCGCCGGCCTGTCGGCGGTGCTCCCGCGGTCCTCCGCCCTGGCGGTCAAAGACCGCCAGGGTCAGAATGACCACCAATGTGTCTTGATGGTAATGGACATTATTTTTCGAAGGTCAGTACAGCTTGGTTGAAAAAAAGAAATTAATCAGCGATTTGAAATAATATGTCATTTAAAAAACTGGTGTGCAAAATCCACTGATGCTGCTATTTTATTCAATTGCAATTTAATTGCCCTAGCTCATTAGGTTGTACATAATTTATGTTCATGACAATTCACACAATATTTAAAACGTACAATTCATACAGATATATTTAGTTCGAATGTGTATGCTCCAAAATACACAACAAAAAAATGTAAGCTGTGGTATGGCATAACTTTTGCCTAGTGATTGAAAGGTACACTTTATCAAGTTTCAATGCACTCTGCCTACTCACTTTAAGTTTGCAAGGTACTTTTTGTCATAGCAAATTGCGTGTTTTGCAATATTGCAGTCATGGAAGTGAAATGCGCTGCACTCAGCTATCTAAATTGTGTCAGTGATTAACACAATCATGCCAAATACACCAATTATGCAATGGAAAGGCTAATGAAATTCTTTCAATTTGGGGCCTTCCCCACAGTGCATTAGTTTCCACGTAGAGGCAAAATTGCATCGCGAAGAAGGGGATTCACTTGTCTAGAAACGAAAGAGGAACTTGAAACATTGAGAAATAGTGCTAAAACTATCACTGTTCCAATGAAACAGTGATGAGGTAAGATTGCTGCTGTTATTCCTTATAGAAGTGAAACAGGCAGGTTGGCAAACTTCAGTAATGCTCACTTCAGGTCTTTGCAGTTTGTTTTTCCTGGCTGAGTTAATCTCCAGCATTAAGTGGGTATTGTTCCCCATTGGTCCTAATCCTCCCGTTGTGTGAACATCATCTTTCAAATTAGAACAGAAATTTGAAAAGCCAAAATCAAGTGAACAGCCACGTATTAAGAGTTTTTCTAAATTTCAGATGCAGGTTTTGTACAAGGCAAGGATGGAGTGTACCACAGCCTTGATACATCAACAGAGAAGGAATTTCCACCCATCCTAATAGCTTTGGAGACCACAACGTGCAGGGGCACCACATCCAGACCAAAAGGCTCTGGTAGGGGCATGCCAGCTTCACTTTTCTGTTACAAATACTGACACCTATAAAGCTTTATGGACAAATATTAAGGGGTTGAATAAATTCCTTGGCATACTGGCTGCCAGTACAGGATTCTTAGGCCCTCATTACGACCCTGGCGGTCGGTGGTAAAGCGGCGGTAAGACTGCAAACAGGCCGGCGGCAAAATAAATGGAATTATGACCGCAGCGGTCACCGCCGCGGTCATCCGCCACTTCACCATTCCGACCGCCATGGCGGTGATGACCGCTGGGCTGGAGATTTCGGTCTCCAGCCCGGCGGCCATCACTAGACGGCCAACGGTATCAGGATCCTGCATATCGCCATGGATTTCGGGCGATTGGGAACCGCCATGAGATCCATGGCGGTAGGCACTATCAGTGCCAGGGAATTCCTTCCCTGGCACTGATAGGGGTCTCCCCCACCCCCGCTACCCCCCACGAGTCATCCCCCCACACCCCCGCCCACCTGCCACCCCCCAAAGGTGGCACAACCCCCCTCCCCACCCTCACCCCAACTTGCACATATACACATATACACACCCCTACACGCACACACACCCAACATGCACAGACATGCACCCTATACGCACACATACATGCACACCGACCGACCCGCACACATTTCCCATACACACAGCACCCCCGCACACATAGACGTACTCACACACCCCTCTACACACTCACACGCATACCCCCATGCATGCACACAACACACATCACCCTCCCACCCCCCTCCCCTAACGGACGATCAACTTACCTTGTCCGTTGGCCCTCCAGGAGGGGACGGGATGCATGGGGGCAGCTCCGTCACCAGCACACCATCACCAGAACACCGCCACACTGAATCATGGGACGTGATTCTGTGGGCGGTGTTCTGTTGACGTGGTGGTGGAGGTTGAGCAGCCTCCACTTTCCCGCTGACCGCCAGTATGGATGCTGGCGGCTTTCCGTACAGAAAAGGATGGAGGGCTTCCAGCGGTCATAATACGCGGCGCGGAAGACCGCCACCACTGGCGGTCTTCAGCACGGCGGTAACTCGGCGGTCTTGCGAAAAGACTGCCAAGGTCGTAATGAGGGCCTTAGTGTCAGAAATGTGATCCTATCTTCTTAGGCCGTACGCCAGGCAGGCCGCCATATTGTGGATTAACTAATGGTTCAGCACTGCCCTTGGTGCCTCAAGTGTATGCTGAGCCCAGCATCCATCACCAGACCCAGATTTCAGACTTTGAAAGGATGAGCTTAAAACCTATGATGTCTGTCATCCTCACAATCGACCTTGTGGAGGTCTTGGGTTACCATCAAGACCTCAGTCTCAGAAGGGTTCAGTTTAAAAAAGTTTTTGGCTACTCAAAGAGAACAGATTGATCTAAGTTCCTGCTAAATTGTCTTTCCAATGGATAAACAAAGCATCGGATTGGTGTCAACTGTATTCAGGTGGGAGTCTAATCCCATTACTTGAAGAAGGGCAGCCAAAGGCTGCAGGCAGATATTGACCAATAGAAGTGACGAAATGTAGTCCTGAGGGGCACCCAAGATTGGTCAATAGATCAAAGAGGTGAAGGGAGAGAAAAATCCAATTTAGATCTATAGTCCAGACAAGATCTAAACCACTCTACTCTTGTTAGATGTGCCAGATCCCACCTTGCTTGTTCCTCTCACACCCTGATTGTACGTTTCTTTATTTGATTTTTGCATTCTAATCATCACTCAATTAGCTATTATTTCTTACATTTCTCTTGCTTTATGAATTGCAGCGTTTCACAGCTAATCAAAGGGAATCAATGGCCTTGGATAGAGCTGCGGTACAAAGCTACACTTCAATAGTCCTAGTAGATTCAATATAAGTAGACTATATGGTTCTTCAGAAATATAGGTTTAGAGGATAGACAAGGATAACCATGTCTAACTAGTCTGCCCATTGATCTGCCTGCACTTTACCCATTCAAGGCATAGAGTCATTGTTATTCAGATTCTGAAGGTAAGACTCTCAAAGTACAGAAGTTAGTTTAATGAACACCCGCCAAAGGGAGTCTAGAAGCTGAAAGCATTGTAAGGTGAATTTCAACGTAGCCCAGATGTTTGGCAGAATCATTTTTTCTACCAGCATGTCTCCCTTTGCTGTGGCACTACCCAGCGGAGGATACCACCATAGTCTCAGGATGTTCAAGTGGATTTATAAGTGCACCCCTTACAAGAAAGGTCTAAAAATACTCACAAACAAAAAATACGTTTCTCCAGCTGTTATATTGTGGAACAGCAGGTACAATCTCAATTGACATTCATCAGGCTGGTCTATTGTTTCAATAGCTTAATAATATATAAATAACCTTTATCTGCATAAAGAACAACAGTACATATAAGGTAGCCTTGGTCAAGCATGTCCCTAGTACCTCTCAAAGAGATGTCCTGTATGTAAGTATCATACCCAAAAATAAGGAAGAGATACACCTTTGTCTAGAAATGTACAGCCCCTGACCATGTCTATGAGAGCTGGGCAAAAAAATATCCTCTCTTTTGAAAGAGACCAGCAGATCTCCAGACTAATTTGAGCCTGTCAGTGTCTGCCTAAGACAAGTTTCTGCCTTCTCCTTACCCTGATATTGTGCAATAACCTCCCCAGCCTTGGGATGTAAAAGCAAGGATGATCATTCCATGGCAGGGAAAATCATAAAGAAAAAAAGAATGAAGAAAACAGCAATCCCGCCTTGGCATAGATAAGATGGAGCAAAAAGGCTTGTACTCCCATCCTCTCAGAATGGAAGACAAAATATATCTTGAGATGAGCCCCAAATACCTGTCTCATTCTTGATCTCCTGACAGCATGACTCAAAGCTTAAACTCCAGCTCCTCAAACTTCAGCCTCCTGCCAGATCAGCCTTTTCTCTCTCACACACACACAGTTGCGTGCACACACACAGGCACATAAATATGTAGAGAAGAGGTAGTCTTTGTTACCCACACACCATTCATGCCAAGCGCATCAAGGTACAAGGGCAACAATTTGTTGGTCTCTATGCAAAGGAAGGAACATAGTCCAACTTTTGGTGTATAATATTGGTAATTCCCCTTCCTGTGGACGGTGATCGCATTGCAAAATGTACCCTCCTGGAAGTAATAAACAAACTATATCTAGTTTCTTCCCCTTAAGCTATCAGTCCAGGGGCTTCATTTCTCCAGTTTTCTCTAAGAAACACAGGCACTGGCCCTCTGTGCTAAAATCCTTTATTTGTATGTGTAATATAGATGTATGCTGAACTCCCACAGGAAAGAAATGACGATCACATTTGGAGGTATTATCATCCAAAAATGATTGAAGGCCATAGAGCATATATTATCAAAATGGAGTCCATACCAGCCTCCTCTGCCTTTTCACAAAGGCAAGATATAGGACAGTGGAAGCAAGAGGGCACCTGGGTTCTGCTTCATACTGGCTCCTCAGACAATTCTACCTGCTGGCCTATATAAAACATCATGACCTAAGGTATCTAGAACTTGCTCACAGGCTGGACAGTGCATGCAAGTGGTTCTAATCTGATGGAAATCCAACAGTTCCTTTACTATAGAAACAACAATGTGGTTGGGCCGCCAGGACTCCTAATCCATCATCATGTGTAGGACTAAACTTGGTGAGCTGCCAGGCCAAGGGGACACCACCTACTTGCCACTGGGAATAAGGCTGCTCCTGTCATACCTATACACAAGGTTGGATGTCCTTCAGTAGTGTTCCAGCAAGACTAGCCATTTACTGACCGTCTTCTCTTCTACATATTTAGCAAATTCACATCAATGTTTTCATATATTTCTATTACCTGGTCATTGATGCACATTCAGGTTTTCCAAGCGCATCTATGCAGCTGTGATTCAGCACAGGCCAGCAGACATATTTGCAGTCACTGGGGCTCTTCTCTGCAGCTCTGTCTCATTGTCTCCATGTGGGCCAGCAACATCTCAGCAAAGGGCACACAGACTCAAGCGCTTGCTGTGAGGAGTTTGCTCCCTCCAGTATGAGGCTTTGGGCACTTTGGCTTCCTCTGTGGCAGTGCCAGCAGCAGGCACTTAGGCGAATCTCCTTAAAGACGAGCTTGATCTTTGGTTGAACAGGCAGACCGCAAATCTCTCGAGTTCACATAGCTCCACTCCGACACACTCCCATGGGCAAACTGGCTCTTCAGAGCCACTCCTTCCAGTTTAGCAGCTGGGCTCCTCCTCTTCAGGCAGAAGGCTCCTGCAGGAAAAACTTCTCTCCTTTATCTTACTGACCAGGCAGGCAGGCTCCCAGGGCTAAGGCATACCAACAGCTTCTCCAGCAAAGCATGCAATTTCAGGCAATGTCCCTTGCCTCTGGGAGATTGGCTATCAGTTATACCAGCCAAAGATGACAGCAGCTCTTCGAGTACTGTATGAAGTAACCCCATCCTTGATCGGTAAATCAGCCTGAAACTGGAATCAAATGGGAAAGTTTGGGTCTCACGTACGTACAGAGTTTTAGACGGGGATTCTGTAGTGCGGATCAACTGTCTGCAGGTTAGATACTGGCTTGGAGTGGTTCCTTCTCAGAACTTCATAATCCTTGTGCAGTTTAGACAATTCTTTGCATATGGTGATAGCGCTCAAAACAGGTAGTGATGATGTTGACACTAAGCAAGAACCAATAACATGAGCATAATGAGTGTCAAGCTCTACACCTGGCTGTAATCAGCCTTCCTAGAAATGCCATTCAGGGGAAGACAAAAAGGCCCTGCTTTTCTACGCCACTAACATCTGAATCTGCAAACTGAGTCCAATTCCCCAAGGAAAATCTGATAGCACTGCTTAGGGGATACTTATCAGCGACCACAAGCTAAATAGGATGCACTGAGTTTCTAAGGGAGCCGTATCACCATCACTCCATTTCTGTGCCTGGGGGCCAGACCCTCCAACTCAGGAATGGAGACACCACAATCCCAATGTCTGGAAAGGCTGCATCAACACCTCCACCTTGTGCCATGTCAAAACTAAGGACAATCCAAAATGGATCCTACTGGGTTATAACATATCTTAACTCTTAAATAACATGAAGTCCTTCTAGCAGGCACCATACAAAAAACACACACTTGGCACTCAGACACGGATGACAGCGAAGAGTCTGAGTATGATACCTGAGTGTAAATCTGCATGAGTGGGCCAGTAGGCTTTGCCCTCAGTTCTGGGAGCAGGAAAAAAGCTTGTCCAGTGGTGCAGCAAAGATGTCATGGTCCCGAACGAAAGAAAAGATACAGCGGTCCTCTTATCCTTCCCCAACTGGCATTAAAAAATAATAATAATTGGGGCGGAGTGGTCTGCTCAGACTGTTGGGAACAAGTGGGACAGCACTTAACTGCATTAAAGAGAGGCCACTAAAGGAGTCTCTGAGCTCCTCGTGGTACCTGTCTTTCCTCTCTCCCCTCTATTTCCATCCATATCCCATTCCTTTTCCTACTTTCACCTTCCCCTCGCTCTCTTCTTCCTCCCGTTCTTGCCTTTTTCTTCTCATTCCCTTGCTCTTTTCATTATTATTATTATTATTATTATTATTATTATTATTATTATTATTATTATTATATTATTATCATCACCATCATTAGCAATAATGATAATGAAACAATAGTTATAATAATTTTATTTCTAAAGCGCATGATTGCCTAAATGGCATCCTGGCGCTAGGCAAACTATAATGGTCAATCACACTGTCACTCGCAGTTAGATGGTAAAGGGAGTTTTTTTAAAAGACTTTCTAAACTGGCCAATATTTGGCGACTTTTGCCAAGAAAGCGGTAAGTTGTTCCACAGGCCCACAATTTGAACTCACAATGCTCTGCCTCCTACACGAGAGAGCCTATATTTATTCTGGACCAGAATTGTGGTTTCTGCTGATTGTAACTGGCTACAGGGCAACATCCCCTAAACTTACTCCGCAGATGAACGGGGCCCCTCCTACTGAAAGCCCGGTAGACAATGCCGGGAGATTTAAAAAGAATCATCTCGCCTACCTGTACCAATGCAGCTTTTTAAGCTGTAAAAAAACATGCCAAGGATCCTGACCTCCGACGAGGTCACCTCTGGAAAACTGATTGGAGGCAGCCAAAATTCTGCCATCAGTGCCCCTGCAATCTTGGTTGCAGCACAGCAGAGTACCCCCGTCTTCTCTTCACTTGATTAGAGGAAAATCAGTGTCAGTCAACTAGTAACTTCCTGCATACATTGATGGAAACTATCAGAGCGTGGGTGTTTATGGATCCACTGACATTAAAAGCTAGGTGTCATCTGCATAGTTCATAAACACTAATGGGGAAGCAATTCAGACAGCAGCTTCATTTAAACATTAAATAGGGTGGGGCTCAGCACCAACCCCTGGGGCACCTCCTATTCTATAGCTTTGAGTTCTGAATGCTATGGTGGTAGATGAACCGCCTAAGTTCTGTACTTCAAGGGCCACATGTATGAAGAACGGGTTTTGTGACTAGCAAACTGTGAGTCGCAAAACCGGATGTACAACAGTGTCAATGACACTGTTTGCGATTTGCAATGGGGTCACAAATGACCTACCTCATGAATATTCATGAGGTAGGTCGCAATTTGCGACCCCATTGGAAATGGCAGCACTCACAGGGATGGTGGCGTGCTGGGGTCAGCAGATCACCATGTCTGTGACTGCTTTTAAATAAAGCAGTATGTTTTTTTTTTTTTTAAATGCAGCCCGTTTTCTTTAAAAGAAAACGGAATGCATTTCGAAAACAAAAATAAAAAATGTTCTTTTCATATTTTCAGAGCAGGAAGTGGTCCGTGGGACCAATGCCTGTTCTGAAAAAATGTTTTTGCATGCATTCACAAAGGAGAAGGGGTCCCCATGGGACCCCTTTTGAGAATGGGTTAGCACCAATTTGAAACTGGTGCTAACTGCGATTGTTTTGTGACCGCATTTGCGGTCACAAAACAATCATGCATTGGTCTGCGACTCGCAATTAGGAAGGGAACGCCCCTTCCTAATTGCGACTCACACACCCTTTTTGCAATTCGGTAAGTAGATTACCGAATCACAAAATAGGGTATGTACATACCAAACTGTTTTTTTCCTTTCGCAAACGGTCCGATTCTGTGAATCGGGCCGTTTGCGACAGGAAAAATGGTACGTACTTCTAGCCCCACATGAGACACACACCATTTTAGACCTACCTGTATCTTTTACACCAACTTCAGGTTGCCTTACAATCAGTACATCATAGGAAACCATATTGAATGCTGCTGGCAAGTCTAATAATACCAGGACAAGGAAATTACCCATGTCAACTGCCATTCTTAGGTCATCCGTAACAGAGACCAATCCCGTCTCTGCGCCGTACATCTGGCGAAAACCCAACTGAGCCAGATCCAAAGGCTCATTACTCTCCAGATGGTCTACATTTTCACTGGATATGGAAGCAGTGGTATACGCCGATTATTACTGAGGACATTAGGATCTTTTTTTCAGTCATGGGGATCTAATATCGAGGACAAAGACGCATAACGTACAGCTTCAGATAAAATGTCCAGTAAGGAAAGTCACACATCAGGCTGCATGAAATCATCAGGTGATCCCGACCTAAATGATCGCACAAATTCATGAGACTGCCTGTCAGAGATCTGATCTAAGCTGCTCAGCAATCCTCTCTACCTCCTGTTTTATATTATTCTATGGCTGAAGCATCATCATCATCTCTCCTGATCCTAGCCCGCTAGTCATGGTTCTGAGTGAGGGATCTTTCTATCCCATTCACAGAAGATGACAGACTTGCCATGATGTTTACAATCTTATTTCTCAAAATATGCTGTCAGGTCATCACAGAATATCTGAGAATGTTATCTTGAGAAAGAGACAGTGGCCGCTTTTGCTACAGAACAAGCAATGTCAAAAATATTTTTAGATGTATTTGTAGCTGACAGAATAATAGCTGGCTTTAGCAGCCATAATAAGATTTTAGATATACATAAACCTATTACTCATTAGGTGTCTTACAACTGAACTTGGATTAAGAAGTATGAATGCTTTAGGTTGGAATTGTGGTTGTATTTTGTGGTTATGTTGCCTTAACTGTAATTTATACATTTTTACATGCATTGCTGTTGTTTACTAAGAACATACTGTGCAGGTTTTTGTCTGTAAAAGGAATAGGTGTTGGTATATGCTGCCCTACTTTTGGCGCTTATGTATAAAAGGGAACTCATTTTATTAAGTTGTCTTAATGTAGAATTAATTTGTGGAATGCTCAACGGATTGTTCGGTTAAGGCTCCATTAAGCTCCATCTTAACTTGAGGTGCATGATTAAATCTCCGGAGCTTCTCCAATTTTTTGCACTCAATCTCGGTTTTTGTTAGCTCCTCATTATACCAAGATGAGGATGGACGTATCCGTGGGTGAGGCAACCTCATTGGCAATGCACTATCCATCACTTTGGTTGTCCACCTATCATAAGTTGCCACCATGGTGCCTACTTACATTGTGAGCAGTTAGCCGGGGAAGAGATTCCTTTAACTGGTTGCTTACCTTATCTACATTAATCTGCCTTCCTTGGCGCTTGAAGATGGCAGGTTGTTTCACTATACCTCCCTGCTCTCTCAGGTAACACGTCCTCATCCTAAAATGGATCAATAAATCATCTGACCATGCCTGGGATATCATTACTCCTCTCTTCACACACCTAAGCCTTCTGGACCAAATTTTAGGTCTACAGTGTGTCCAGCACTATGCATAGGGCCATTTATATTTAATATTAACCCAAACGCCTCTAGAGAGTCCATTGCATGTGAGATCTTGGCTGATTCTACCTATAAATTAAAATCTCCTGGGACTATCAGGGTAAGTGAGATATAAGTAAAGGTGCCATGTGCTCTGGAAATCTATCTTTGAAACGCAAGAGGCACCTGTTGGCCTACTCTCTAAAGTAGAGCAAACCTATTCGGAAAAAAGAGCCAGACAGCTGCAGTGAGAATCCGAGGATTTCCACCTCCATAACGTCCAGGCGCTCTCCCCCACCCCCAAGATCCTACCTCCCCTTAAAAAGAATTGTTAATCCCCCTCCACCACCACCCAACTGAAGGAGATGTGTGGCATTATATCTTGTTGGACATGCCATCCCAAAATCAAAATCAGAGTCCGTTGTAGTCCAGGATTCTGTGATAAAAAGAAGATCTAACTTGTCATCCTGCAGGACTTGCCACCAGGCGTTTGGGTATAGAGACCATGAATTAACCAAAGCATACTGTGAATCTACTAGTGAATTCCTTATGGTCTTCTTTGTATCTGAACATTCTTTCTCCTTAGACTCGTTTTCCCCTCAGGATAACCCACCTTCCTGATGTAGTTAGCTCATTCCCACAATTCCATCATCACACGTGTTACATTTCAAGGAGAGTTCTGCATCCCACTTCACTATTATAGACAGGAACATACACCCCACTGCGTTCCTTGAAGGCAGGAATTCCCTTGAATACATGTGAGATGGTTTACAGGGCACGAGCGAACAATCATAAGATCATACCCCTGCGTGGCTTCTAAAACCAACAGCATTGACTCGGACAGGAGCAGACGGGGTTGCCTTTGGAGCAGCGCAGGAGCACCACCAGTGCATCCACGTATCAGTCTACCTTAAATAGGTAAACCTTTGCTTGCACATTGGTGCTAGCAGGCTGACCAAAATGGCGTTCGGTGAAACTGCTGATTGCAAAGAATAAAAATAGCAGCCCCAAACAACCAAGTAAAACTCCCAAAAAAATTCAAAAGAGCACATTCAATTAAATTATTTCACTTCAATAAAATTAATTTACTGCACAAACATTCCTCTTTAATGCCTCCGCCAACCTCTCAACAATTGCCCCCCATGTGTCCCTAGCGCTTCTAGATACAACAAAGCGCTGTCACTGAAAAGCTTAAATTTCTGTCACCCTTTTCTCCCTCCTTGCTTCTCCCTCTTATCTCACTTTTGAGTTCTACCTTTTTCTCCCGTCAAGATCCATTTATTCCCCCTGCCTTTGAGATGCCCACCTCCTGTTCTATTCTATTCTATTCTGGTGTTTTTGTATAGCGCGCAGCTACCCAACCAAGCGACCCTGCACTGAAAGCAACAATACCAGCCGACGTGACATAGTGGACTTTAAATTAGTGCAGGGCTTTAGAAAACGTGGGTTTTAAGAAGATTTCTGAACCTAGCTTCCGACTGTTGAAATCCAAGATCCGCTGGTAAATCGTTCCACAAATTCCGTTACTTTTTCATAACTATATCTCCTCCTCCTCCTGTCTATCTCTTTCTCACCTCCTCTTGCTCCTGCTCTCTTCAACATCCCTATTCTGCCCCCTTTAATTCTTCTCACTATGGCCTCTTTTCTGTTCTTATCTACTTCCTTTCTGTCCATCTTTCATCCTTATCTCTGCTTCCTTTCTCTCACGGTTTCCCTTCTTTGCTACCACTCACTTCTCAGTGCCTTTCCTCTCTGTTCTACATTGCTACATTGTCCTCTCCTCCCTCTTCCTGCATCTCCCTTTCTCTTAACTCTGTAACTTGTCACTCCTCGCTCTGTCCCTGCTCTTGGCATTTCTCCCCTCTATCGCTCCACACTCATTTTCTCGTCTTCCTTTCTACTCCTTAGTTTGTACCCCTTTCTTGTCCCTTGCCTTTTCTATCCATAGCATTTAATTACTTCTGCCCTTCGTATCTTTTATCCATCCCTCCTCACACATTATCTTTCCTTCCATTATCTGTCCTTTATATCTTCTCTCATTTTTTTCTCTCCTTTCATCTCTCTGTTTCTATAATATAAAATCCTATCCTCTAGGACTTTTGTTCCTCCCCATTCTTAGCTTTTCTTTCATGCTCACTCCTTTGTAACTCTTGCATTGTTTTTCTTACCATCTTTACCATTTAGTTCTCTTGTCTCTCTTCTCTATAGATCACCTATCTTCTCTATTACTTTCCTGGGTCCATCCTATGATATTTACCTTTTTACCTCATTATTTTCTCTTCTGTCCTTCCTTCCTACTATTTTCCTGTTTTTACTTCTGCTCTATTGCTGTCCTCCATTTCTTGTTCTTCCTTTTCTCTCTCCTTCTTTTCTCTCCTCTATTGTCATAGTCCCTTTTCTTCTCCCGCCTTCATCCTTTTCTTATCCCTTTTGCATTCTCCCCTATCAATTTGCTGATTTTTTTGGTCCTCAGTTTTCTCACATTTGCTTTTCTTCCTACTCCCCTACCTCACATTTCGATATTCACCCATGCCTTTCAGGTTTCTCAGTTTCCCAACAGTCCATTTTGCGTCTTTTTTGTATGAGGATGTATCCTTTGCTCTGCTACACCGTCTGCCTCATAGCCCCCGCCAGTCCTCAGGCTAGAGTAAACATAGACCAAGACCATGCCCTTGAAATAACAAAACTCAGAAACAGTATGCTGCCACTACCACTCACTGTACTCGACCCAGGGACACAGACAACAGTCTTGTGTCACTAAAGGGATATGCTTTTGGTGCTCCCCACTCCACCTCAGAGATAAGCTATGGGTCTCAGGGTCAGTTTAGGACCAGGTCTCAGAATGCAGACACAGGTTTGTGTATGCTGAAGCCATAAGAAAGTCAGGCTACCAGTTTCACTCTCAGATAATTTAGTGTGAGGGGGTGCACATCCAGCTACCATGCAGGAGACATTCCAATCCCAAAATACCCTCTACCAGTCCATCCATTGAGCGAGCAATGTGTGTCACTCACATCACCCATTCTCATGCCACTCAAGCAAGGTTCATAAACTAAGCTCATGTGGCTCCACACACACACACCCTCCCCCAAAGGGGGAGATTTTTGTTTATCAAAAAAGAAAAACAACATTGTGCCAACCCCCCCAGGCTTTTTGAAAGTAATGACGTGCTGTTGCGTGACTCCACATAGACTTCATGTTATTTTCCAGAGAATGACAGACAGATGCCGGACGGTGCAGGGAGGATGGGATACCTCTTCTTATAAGGTGAATATACCCTATAATAACTACATATTGGAAGTAGGTGTTAGCCTCTAATAAATTCATAATAGTACTGGCTTGTGTTGGGCCCAGTCCTCTGTGGGCAGTTGGGCCTTTCTGGGGCTACTAGTCCTACTGTTTTTTTGTTATTGGACAGGAAAACCCGAGATCAGCTGCCACCAGACCCTTAGAGAGCAGTTCCTTTCCTTGAGTGCCAGCAAGACTCAGGAGTCAATCAGTTATTTTCTTCCAGCATAGTCTTCTTCTTGTCTTCCTGTATCTAGGATTATTCTGAGGAGGTTGTGGTGAGGTCCCAGTCTCATCCTGAGCACTAGCCATTGAATCCATAATTTACTATACCTATTCCTGTCTACTTTACTGCACTGTGGACACCTCCCTTTGCAGCACTTCCTTTTAGATTTTCTGTGAAGGTCCCAGAAGCCCTAAATCAAAAATGGCTAATCCTCTCTTCCGTTTGGAGGAGGCTCTGGCTCACCCTTAGCCACCCCCAGCCCCATTTAAATAAGATGTCCTCCCCTCTCAGTATCAAAATCTAGTTCTCCTTCCAGCTGGAGTTGGAGCCAGAAAGCCTAAGAGGGCCCGGGAAACAATGGAGCAGATCTTGCCAATCCCATTCGGCATTTCCAAGTCTAAAGAGGAATTGTAAAGATGGACCTTTATTTTTCCAGCTGTTTCTGCTCTCCACACAAATAGCTGGTCCCTGTTAAGTAACCAATTTTTGACAACATCCCTGCCCTTTTGGACTAAGAAGCCAGGCTATTGTCCTGTGGGAAGAAGCTCTTCAACTGTCAGGAGAGATTGTGAATTGAGCCTCTGGAGCTTATCAACAAAATGGTCCTAAACAAAGTTTGTCCGAGGCAGCCCAAAGAACACTTTTCATAAAGTAATTTTCCCACCAAAACTTTCAAAAAGCTACTTTCATCATTAAAAAAGATTTTTGAAACTAAGTGGAAAATAACTTTGTCATTTTTCAAATATTTTCCGAGGGGAACCTGTATAATAAAGACTTCAATCACACCTAGGCCTGTTCATGGAAAACAAAGCATAACCTACACAGTGATCACAGATTTTGAGTATTTATTAAATGTGATTGTGTACTGAATCTATATGAAGTGTGGCACTTTTTCAACACTAAGGGCCTGATTACGAGTTTGGTGGACCATGCACTTCCATGTCGGCAGCAGCGGTCCGACCGCCTTTGGCTTGGCAGTCGGACCACTGTATTACGACGTTGGCGGTCCGATTGAGCAAAAACCGCTGCAGTCCCACCAGCCCTGCCAGGCAAAGCTGACAGCCGCGGTGATGAGGCAGGACAAACAGGCTGACAGAGCCAGTGTTTCCACCAAACTCATTATGATGTGACACAATATCAATGTGACTGTGGTGGTCCAACCACCAAGTCCCAGCAGAAAGAAACGGAGAGTATAAAGGAAGCAACTCAACCACAGGAAACGTTACACGTCCTGTGCTGCCATGGAGCCCATCACACATGTCCTGCCGCTGCTGCTTCTCATCGAAGGTGCCCAAAATCCACACCGCCATGGACACAATCGACTGTAAGAACACTCAACCACCTGTGTCACAAAGCTCAACAACAGATTGTCGTGCCATCATCCAAATTATATAGGGGTCATGCTACGAGCACCAAGTACACGTGTCATTGTGCCCACAGTCGGAGTCATTCACAAAAAAGGACACATTCACAGCCATGAAACACCCCCTTTGGGCAGGTCACTGACACTGCACAGCCACACTCCACAAAAACACACATCTGTCCATCTCAGGCACAGGGAAAGTGAAGTGTACAGAACATTGGTGGTCATTTTGACATTGGCAGTAAAAACTGCCTACCGCCATGGTGACGGCCGCCAAAATACCGTCACTGCGGCTACCATCCATCTGCCATATTATGATCACTTCCAGACTCCTGCCACAAGAAGGGCGGAAACCCAGCAGTGATAATGCTGGCGGACAGTGGTAATCTGGTGCTGCTACAACCAGCACCGCCATGCCAGTAGAATGTCGCCGGCCTTATTATGACAATTTATATGGCCTGGTGGTGTTCTGCTGGTGGTAGCAGTGCCCCTTCCCATTCCCTGGCGGAAGACCTCCTTGCTCAAGGTAAGTCGGGCTTCCAACAGGTTAGGGAGGTGGGGGAATGCGGGTGTTGTGTATGTGTGTCTGAGTGTGTGAGTGCATGTGTGAATGTGTCTGTGTGTTGTGTAGTTTGCGTGTTTGTATGCGTGTGAGTGAATGAGTGTAAGAATGGTGAAGTGAGTGCGTGTCTGCATGTTAGTGTGATTGTGTAAGAATGTGTGTCTGGATCGGAGGGAGTGGGAGGATGCGTGTTGATCGGAGTGGTGGGGGAGTTAGGATAGAGGGGGCAGGGGGCGTCTGGTGAGTGTTGGGGGGTGGGAGAGCCACCTACTGGTGACAGGGACAGAATTCCCTGTCACCGGCAGGGCCCACTGCCATGGTTTGCATGGCGTTGCTAATACCATGAAAACCATGGTGGTAGGCAGGTTCATAATGCCGCGGCGATACTGTGCTGGCCGCTGGGCTGGAGATTCATATCTCCGCCATGGCGTTATGAGTGGAGAAGTAGCAGGTTGGCTGCAGCCAACCCGCCATTCTCATATTGCGGCGGCATGTACCGCCAGCCTGTTGGCGGTACTGCCGCCACATTCACACTCACCGCCGGGGGCATTGTGTCACAGAACAGCAACACCACAGAAACCTCACACATAATTCAAATGACACCCACACATTGATCACATGCCATGAACTGTCGTCAGATTGAAGACAGATGTGTTTGGATGTGTTATTTGACACAAACACCTTGCCCATGAAACAGCCCTACAATGGACCCACACATCACCCACTTTGCAACACAATGGAAGGACAATGGGATGCACAATAGTTAGAGAGACAAATATCCAAAGCTCCCAATGCACAATAGGGAAGGGGCCATCAGGAGCACTTGTGGAATAATGCTGCCCTGGGACACATTACACTTTGCACATGGCTCTTAAACAATATTTGCACAGGAGATGGCCCTTAATGTATCTCAGGGACAAACAATAGTAGAGTCAAGTGACATGCCTATCTGCATAATGTGTAAGTGCAAGTCAGGAAAGCAAATACAACAGCAACAACATGGGCCATACATATAGATGATGTAGCTGCAATGTACATACAGCAAAATGGACACATGTTTAGTCATATGTAAAGGAAGCCAGCAAAATTGAACACCCTCCATGTGTGGACAAACAAACCTCGAGCTTCCATACTCAAGACAAATGTACAATCCATGTCAGGGGGACAAGACTAACACCATACGTGCTGACATTGGACAACACAAGATGAAATACTTACCATACCAAACATAACACAATACAGTGACATCCCAATTGCATTAACAAACAAATATCCATATAGTCAACATTTACCCTTGTCTTTGATGTCACAAGCACTGCCCACAAAGTCAGATATTGCAAACAACAGCAAATGGATTTCCAATCCTGGTGAAACACACACAACTGTACGCACACAACACAAGTTACTGAGGAAAAACATAAAGGTAGAAAGGTAATTGCATGACAAATATGTACCCAAAAAAACAACAGCTTGGGTTAATTCAATTGAAATCAAGAAGATCAAAGGCTATTGGCCAGCCCATAGTGTCCATGCACATTACTGTGGCCATACTTGACTCCAATCAGTACCAGGGAACCTCCTTCGGAAGGGGCATCAAGTTGGCAGGCAGACACCTCAGGGACCATGCTTGGGTGGTGTCAGATTTGGGATGGGTCGGTTTGGGAGAGGAGTCTTTTTCTTTGGAGGGGTGGATTTCTTCTTGGGTAGTATAGGTCTTGCAGGGGGGACAGGTGTGACAGGGGAGGACTAGAATTTGGAAGGGATGGACTGGGCTGTGGGTGGGTGTTAGAAATGGGGTATTTGATTGGCAGTCAGGTTACCCCCTGTCCAAGCAAGGATCCTCACTCTAGTCAGGGTAAGTCACACACAATCCAAATTATCCTGTGCCCACCCTCTGTTAGCTTGGCACTGAGCAGTCAGGCTTAACTTAGAAGACAATGTGTAAAGTATTTGCGCAACGAATCATACAATACCACAATGTAACACTACAAAAATACACCACACAGTGTTAAGAAAAATACATAATATTTATCTGAATAAATGCAGGTGAAAACGATTATAGTTGAAATAAGCAAATGTAGGGATATCAATGAAAGTGATATCAAGTGTCTTTAGAGTTAAAAGATGACTGTAAAAGCAATAAAAAGTGTCTTAAGTTCTCCTAGAAACAACAAGTGTCTCTTGCAGGGCAAAGTACCTGGTTTGCGTTGAAAAATCCTGTGAGTGTGCATCGGTTTCGCCCCTTCGCACACGGACTTGCGTTGTTATTTTCCACGCTGGGAAGATGTTGCGTCGATTTCCAGCACGCAGACTTGGATCCTCTTCGGGCTGTAGGGTTTTCAGACGCCCCGGGAACGATGCGGGGAATCCGGGGCTTGCGGAGCAAAGTCACAGTGGCTGCGTCGATTCCGGTAAGCGATGTGTGGAATTTTCTTCTGCACGGCAGGCGCTGCTTCAATTCCTCTCAGGAAGTCGGGCGGCATCGTTCTGAGTCAGCTTGCGTCGATCCAGTAGGGCTGTGCGTTGAAGTTCCGGTTGCATCGCTGGCGCTGCGTCGATCTTCTGCAGTGAAGTCGGGCCTCATCGTTCCGGACTCAGCGTGCGTCGATCCAGTAGGGCTGTGCGTTGAAGTTCCAGTTGCGTCGGTGGCGCTGCGTCGATCTTCTGCAGTGAAGTCAGGCTGGGTCGTTCCAGACTCAGCGTGCGGTGAACTTTTAACCGCAAGCAGGCTGTGGGTTGTTCTTGGCAGGCGGTGTGTCGAAATTTCGCCACACGGGGATCTCAGCTGCAGGAGAGAAGTCTTTTTGGTCCTGAGACTTCAGGGAACAGGGGGCAAGCTCTATCCAAGCCCTTCGAGAGCACTTCTGCAGCAAAGCAAGAGAGCAGCAAGACAGCAGAACAACAGCAAGGCAGCAGTCCTCTTCAGAAAGCAGTCAGGTGAGTCCTTTAGGCAGTCAGGCAGTTCTTCTTGTCAGGGTGCAGGTTCTGGTTCAGGTATCTTCTCCAGGAAGTGTCTGAGGTTGTAGGGCAGAGACCCTGTTTTTATACCCAAATGTGCCTTTGAAGTGGGGGAGACTCCAAAGTGTGGCTTAGAAGTGCACCAGCCCTCCTTTCAGTTCAATCCTGTCTGCCAGGGTCCCAGTAGGGGGTGTGGCAGTCCTTTGTGTGAGAGCAGGCCCTCCACCCTCCCAGACCAGGAAGACCCATTCAAAATACAGATGTATGCATGTGAGGCTGAGTATCCTGTGTTTGGGGTGTGTCTGAGTGAATGCATAAGGAGCTGTCAACTAAACCCAGCCAGACGTGGATTGTAAGGCACAGAAAGATTTAAGTGCAGAGAAATGCTTACTTTCTAAAAGTGGCATTTCTAAAATAGTAATATTAAATCCAACTTCACCAGTCAGCGGGATTTTGTATTACCATTCTGGCCATACTAAATATGACCTTCCTACTCCTTTCAGATTAGCAGCTACCACTCAAACAATGTATGAGGGCAGCTCCAATGTTAGCCTATTAAGGGAGCAGGCCTCACAGTAATGTAAAAACAAATTTAGGAGTTTTACACTACCAGGACATGAAAACTACACAGGTACATGTCTTGCCTTTAACCTACACAGCACCCTGCTCTAGGGGTTACCTAGGGCACACCTTAGGGGTGACTTATCTGTAGAAAAAGGGGAGTTTTAGGCTTGGCAAGTACTTTTAAATGCCAAGTCGAATTGGCAGTGAACTGCACGCATAGGCCTTGCAATGGCAGGCCCGAGACAAGGTTAAGGGGCTACTGAAGTGGGTGGCACAATCAGTGCTGCAGGCACACTAGTAGCTTTTAATCTACAGGCCCTGGGCAAATATAGGGGGTCATTCTAACCCTGGCGGTCCAAGACCGCCAGGGCTAAAATGACGGGGGCACCGCCAACAGGCTGGCGGTGCCCCGCTGGGCATTCTGACCGCGGCGGTTTGACCGCGGTCAGAAGTGGAAAACCGGCGGTCTCCCGCCGGTTTTCCGCTGCCCATTTGAATCCTCCATGGCGGTTCGCCCGCCAGGAACAGGATGGCGGTATGGGTTGTCGTGGGGCCCCTGGGCATGGGCACTGCCAATGGCATGGGCACTGCAGGGGCCCCCGTAAGAGGGACCCACAAAGAATTTCACTGTCTGCATTGCAGACAGTGAAATTTGCGACGGGTGCCACTGCACCCGTCGCACCTTCCCACTCCGCCGGCTCCATTCGGAGCCGGCGTCCTCGTGGGAAGGTAGTTTTGCACTGGGCTGGTGGGCGGCCTTTTGGCGGTCGCCCGCCAGCCCAGTGCAAAACCCAGAATACCCTCAGCGGTCTTCCGACCGCAGAGCGGTATTTTGGAGGGGGAAGTCTGGCGGGCGGCCTCAGCCGCCCGCCAGACTTAGAATCACCCCCATAGTGCGCTCTACTAGGGACTTATAATTAAATTAAATTGCCCAATTGGGTGTGATCCAATGTTACCATGTTTAAAGGGAGAGAGCATATGCACTTTAGCACTGGTTAGCAGTGGTAAACTGCACAGAGTCTAAAAACCAGCAAAAACAGTATCTCAAAAGAGGAGGGAGGCAGGCAAACATTTAGGGGTGACCACCCTAAGGCTGTCAGGTCTAACAGTGGGGGGCTCAGGTTTGAGAGGGGGTTTGGAGGTGACAGGGGAAAGGACAAGGTCGAAAAGGAAACTTTCTTTGGGAAAATTGGTAGAGTCATCGGAAGGGGTTGGGGATTTGGAAGATGAGGGAGTGGTCATGTGTGTGGGTGTAGATGCCATAGATGTGTGCTTGTGTGAGGTATGCTTCTGTTTAGGTGGTGTCTGTTGTGTGTGTGAGTGTGTGCATTTGCATGTCTTGGGGGCTGGGAGGCGGAGGTGCAGGCTGATGTGGAAGTGGTGGAGGTGTGTGTGTCTGTTGCAGGGGTGTCTGTGGGTATGCTGGATGTGGTTGATGTGTCTGTGTGTGTTGAGGTGGTGTCTGTGGGTATGGCTGATGTGATGGATGTGTCTTTGTGTTTTGGGGTGGTGTCTGCAGGTATGACTGTTTTGGTGAATGTGTCTGTGAGTATTGTGCTGTTGTCTGGGAGTATGGTGGGTGTGGTGGAAGTGTCACTGGCTGTTGTGGTGGTGTCTGTGGGTCTAATGGATGTGGCGTGTGGGTTGGTGAGGGTGGTGGGAGTGTTTGGTGAAGTGGTGGCTGATGTGGTCTTTGTGGATGAATGTTGAGTGCATATGTGCTGGTTTCTTGTGTGTTTCTGTTGATATGTGCTGCTAGTGTGTGTTGAGGGGGTGCATGCGGATGTATGGGGCAGGTAGTGCAATAGGGGATTGGGATTAGGAAGAGGGAGGTGGAGTGGGGGAGGAATGTGGGGGTGACTGGCTGCCATCAGTGAGGAGGCAAGAGCCTGAAAAGATCTCTGTAGGCCAGACATAGCACTATGAACGCCTTCCAGGAAAGCATTTGTCTGCTGAAGTCGGCTGGCCAACCCTTGAATGGCATTCACAGTGGCAGTCTGCACCACAAAGATACTCCTCAGGAGGTCAATAGCCTCCTCACTCAGAGCAGCAGAGGTAACACCAGCTGGGGCTGAGGTCCCTGCGGTAGAGGAGATGCCCACCCTCTTGTGTGAGCGGGGACGGCCAACTGGGTGGGGAGCAACAGGGAGGGTGGTGATAGAACTGGGGGCGGTGGACAAAGATAGGAGGTCCTGATGGGTCCACCACCACTAGGGAGAGTGGCCACTAGAAAGGGAATCTGATGATGACAACCTTGATCCTGTCTCCTCCGTGGCACTCCCCTAGCCCTCGGGCCACTGAGTCTCTCCGTGATGGTGGTGTCATGACTGGAGGTACCATGGCCAGATGCTTCCCCACTTGGTTGTGCCCTGTCTCCCTCACTTGCCTGGGCTGATACTACAAATACAAAGAGGAAAAGGGTCACTACATGTTCCTGAGAACACTTGACCAACAGCTGTGTGTTAGCAAACATTACCATGATGTCAACTAGGCCCCAGCAAAAAAATACATCAAAGTGCCTTCTACATGTACCATACCATTTGCATGCATGCAATCTGAACTGTCAACAGTTGCCCACAGGAAAATAAGGATCTCAGACAACTGCAACTGCATGGGTGAAGTTGTGCAATCACAGAAACCATTGAACAAGCAGGAGACCACATCACCTTCAATGCTTTGCCTCATGGAGCATACCTCAGTTACAAGTTGTCATACAATAGTAGACCGATGCCAGGTTCTTTCCCACAGATCTTATATCCTACATCCTTTGTCACATACACAATGACACAACAATAAGAAATGATGCTCCAAAAACCTGACATGTTGCTGACAGCAGTGCAGTAGCCTGAAGAAGGTGACATAGAAATACTCTTGTCACACTGAAAACATATCAACAATGACCACTTTGCCATGTGTAATATGTCCTAATAGAGACATGGAGGTAATACTCATGTTGCTCAAATATGTTATACATTTGACATGGAAATACACACTGTTGACAAAATGTGCAAATTGTTAGGGGGATATGTTTCTAAAATCCACAACACAATGAATCAGAAAGCCCCAAGGACATCACCACTAATGCTTGGCACCCCTTACAATGACATACTCTGATTGCATTGGTAGACACTGCTAGTCCTTTGTATGTTGGAGAGGCCTAGAGATTTGCAAGTACTTGCAGAAGGCACTAAACATGTTGCCAAATTGGAAGCTATATCACTGTCTCCATTTTGGTCCTACAAACCCAGACGTCCTTGGATGAATGGTTGTACCTAACCACATGTGATTCCAACATAACTGAGAGTCGCTCCATCATGCATGCCAACAGTGAGATAACGACCCTCCCCCATTACACATGTGCAGTTTACTTTGCCACATGATGCCACATCAATGGCATGGAAATGAACAATGTGTGTAAAAACTCTAGTCATATCCGTCATGTCCCTCATTGCTACTGCAGTTGTACTTTCCAAATGACATGCTGTGATGGGTGAGGGTACGTGTGAGCCGAAAATCAATGGTGACACACCCCTGTCTGTGGCACCGCATGAAATGTAGCCCCATTGCAAATGTCTTATTCCAAACACAGGTTGGTATGTACATATACGTGAGGGAATACAGAAATCGTCCCATGAACACAGGTAGACCATGCATGAAACAACAGTGTACACATTTTGTCAAAAAAGAAAGGGACACATGCTAACATGTAGGCACAAGGACTGTTGGCAACAATGATGGCACATAAATCATGCCAATGGCCATTCCCCACTAACCAAGGAAAGGCTTTGATCTGTTGCTGCACCCAAAGAACAATGTATGCTCTGTCACATGTATGAAGGCCACCTTCACATGATAGATAGTAGTGAGGCACCAGCACTTGCCACACACTAAAGAAAAGTGTATTCTGGGGGCAGATGCCAGTTTATTCATTTGACTAGAGACACCTGGCTGAGGACAGTATTCCATCAGTTATTTTTCTTTGACCTGTAACACTGAGGAGTATTGGTCTGTAGAGTAGAATTTACACCCACTGCAACAACAAATATTACTTGATTGATCAATGTACACAGTCATGTGTTGTCCCTGGATAGCAAAGTGTTTCTGGATGATACCCAGTTGTGTCCTAGGTCCCTGGGCTAATATGCAAGGAACATCAGTATGCACCACATTACATATCTATACAAACAGTTACTCATCTACTATGTTACACATGGCCCATCCCTAATCGTCAGGGGGTGATGTCAGAATCTAACACATCAACTTGGCAATGTGACAGGCAGGAATATGCCTTGTACTCATCCCATTGTGGCTGCTGTGCTCCCCTCAAATGCCCATCAATGCCCAGGTATGCAGCCACCAGGATGCAGAACATTAGGGGGATTCATGGTTCGACATGCACCCCGCCACGCTGAGCAGACAGCCCCAGCTAGACCTCCAGGATCTTCCAGGCCCAGCATCTCAGGTCCTCCCACATCTTGCGACAGTGGGTGCTCCTCCGGCTGTGGACCCCCAGGGTCCACACCTTCCAGGCAATGGCTGTCAAAATCTCCTTCTTCTGATTTGCATTTACCTGTATGGATGCAAAAGACAAATCAAGTGATTACAATCACAGGTTTTTGCCCAAATTGTTGTGTCACACACACGTAAGAAACACCAAGCAAGATAGTCAATTAGTCAACACACCACAAGTGTAAAGCACACAAGCCAATAATTACAGGGAGATGACTAAACCCTTTTGTATCCATCTGCAGACTAACCCCCTACACTGCTCATGGCCCACAATGACTAAGCAAGCCTACTCATACCAGGTAGCTCAGGCTACAGCAACATGTACTGTGATGTGAGCCACAATGAAGCACTACACACCAATGCAGCCTCTGAAGGGTAAACTCCTTAGATCTGACTGCACCAACACATTTACACTATGCAAAATTGACTCACTGCAAACAGTCCCTCCAGGCAACTTCCATAGTATAGACTTCACCCATACACTTGAGTGACAATGAAGTGGCTGGCATTGTAGTTACAGAAAGTGTCTTCCCTGTGCATGTGTGGACATGGGGCCTACCAAACGCAGACTCATGCCACTTCAGGATGGGTTTCTGTGGTATGTACCTGTACCACAGAACACTTCTTTGGACAGTTGTGTCTAAACTACAGAGATGGCATCAAACATACAAACATATGCCTTGTACAATGTCTGCTATGTAACCAAGCTACTGAGTCACATGCCATTGCCTCCCAGGAATCAACGCACTGTCTGCACTGTGGGTCTGTCACTTGTGCAATAAGCCTGTATAGGACTAATATGACTTCTGTGACAGTGAAAACAAAGCTGTGGGAGTAAGGGACCTGTCATAAGTCAAAGATACACATTGACAATGATGCAAAATACACATATGGACTAGTTCTGGGATTTATCTCATTACCCATTCCTAATCTAGTCAATGAACTTGGCAACATACCAGGATCTGCTGGTGTAGAGGAAGTGGACACAGTTCCACAGTTGCCTAGGCATAGTGACTCTCCCACAGCCTGGACTATGTCCCATACTGGGAGATACATTTGACAGCCCCTGCTCTCTGCAGGCTGAGTATACCGAACCTACATGGCACTCACATTTCCATTACTTCCATGCATGACAGTACATCATGTCGCCATCAGCAATGTGGCTTGAGCTTGTGTGGCAACCTGAAGGGCACAATGAGTCATGATATGCCTTCCAGAGAAACAGTTTGGCAAGGCCAGATGTGGGGTGAAAGATTTGTGGCGTGATACACATTGCTTACAAGATCCTCAAATGTCTCAGACAAGATGCATGCACAGCGCATGCTGTCATGAACATATATGTTGTCTAACATTTACAACCATCATAAACAAAGAACTGTCAACGGATGGCAGTAAAGTCCTCTTGCCTAGTTATGTGCATCCAACACAAATTGGATCTAGGCCCCAAAAACACATCACACAGCACAATGTGAATGAACACAACATATAGTACTGGTCACCTCTACCTGCACCATGCATATCCCATTGATACCACACAGACTGATTGCGCCCAGAGGTGGCTTAGAACAGTTGAGCTGGTAGAGGTGTTGCTGGCAGCAGTGTCAGGAGTCAAGTGACTGATTTTGCACAACGTGGAATACACGTACGGCAAGCACACACGTTAGCCTATGGCTGTGTCTGCCGCAGTTGGAACCACCTACCATGTGGACAACTTCCACTGATGGACATGGGCAGTTCCTGATATCAGGTAGAGTAGGTCAGGCATCCGCCAATTTGGTGGCTTGAAATGCTGTACATTGCCTGTAAAATGCCTGACAACAACAATATACGTTTCTATATCATTAGAAACATCCTAAATCTTTCTTGTTGTGTAGGTCCGACTACACAACCAAAAGTGTAGTATGTTGCAGGGCAAAGATGATATATGATCGGGGTCCACCGCCCACCACTGTCGACGGTATTTTTGGCGGTCAAAAAAAAAGTCACACTTTGAGGGGCAAATGTATAGCAGGCACTTGGGTGTCGAGCGAATCCATGTTGTGGACACACGTGTTGACAATCATGGGGCTCACATTTGACCCTTGTGTAGTTGCCAGCTGCGATGTGTACTGGGTGTCATGCCTATCCAGTCAGAAATGCATTGCCACATGATGTTGCCATGCATCATGTATCTTGCTGTGGGCACACTGACTAATGTTACAAATCATACCTTGACACACATCGGTACCCTGAGAGAGAGCATGTAGCAACCTCTTGTCCACCGTACAGTGTTAGACCTTCAGACCATGGAGGAATGTCATGTCATCCAGTTATACCATCTGAATATGCAAACAATAGTGGACATATGCCGTCAGTTACAGCCAGATCTGATGCCAACTAACAGTAATCCAACCTGCATACCACCCTTTGTGCAAGTCATGTCAGTATTGCACTTCCTGGCCATAGGGTCCTTCCAACATGCAGTGGCCCTACATGCTGGTATGTCCCAATCTATGCTCAGTCTGGTGTTGAAAGATTTTCTATCAGCAATGCTGAAGCACATTGACAGCTATATCAGGTTTCCCCAACATGAGGATTTAGACAATGTGAAGGCTGACTTCTATGGTTTTGTCCACCTTCCACATGTGGTGGGGGCCATTGATGGCATACATGTTAGCTTGGCGCCACTGCAGGCCACTGAACAAGAAAGCTGCAACAGAAAGAACTTCCATTCCATCAAGTTGTCAAGTGATCTTCATCTCAAATGTGTGAGCCTGTTTTCCAGGATCAGCCCATAATTCCTTGATAATCCCAAACAGCACCATACCCCAGCTGATGTCACACCTGCAACCAGAGAGGGCCTGGCTGGTTGAAAAGTCATGTCTGTCCTGGTTGTGTGTGAGTAATGTAAGGTGCTACAATCATGAAGTGAGTAACTCATTGTTGCACTTATGTCCCATTCCTTAATGGGAGACTCAGCATAGCCACCCTGACCTTGGTTGTTGACACTGTTGAGAAATCCTACCAAGCCAGGTGAAGTCTGCTTCAATGAGGCCCATGGAAGAACGCAACAACCAGTGCAGTGGGACTCTGGGCTACTGAAGGCCAGATTTTGCTGTCTGGGCAAGACTTGGTGAGACCTCCTCTAGTGACCAGGGAAAGTGTGTCAGATCACTGTGGCATGCTGCATGCTCCACAACAACACCCTGCGGAGGAATATCTCATACATCCCAGAGGAGTGGGAGCATGCAGTGCCACTGGGTGAGAATCCTGACATGCCAACTGAAGATGACAGTGGTGAAGAAGAAGGAACTGACTTGCGAGAGGATCTCATCCACAGCTATTTCTCATGAGTTGCAAGACTGTGACCATAATGAACTGTAGTTGTGAGAATGTGTGGAGCAGAGTGTTTTGGAAACAGCTAAAGAGCTGATACGCTGCAATAATCAGCCAAAGGCTAATTGATTAGATAACTCTTGCGCATCCCCACCTTGATGATGTTGCTTTGTTTGTGCCAGTTTGCTTGCAATGTGCTTTGTTTTCCAGATGCTTGCTGTGTGACTTGTGTCAAATGTATGGTTTCAAACCTATACTCCTTGTTTTGTTCTTATACAGGTACCTTCATCATAACATCTTCATGTGGGCATTTCAGAGGTGTGACATTGGCAGGTATGTGATGCTGTTCTGACACACGAAGTGGACGTGGATTGTTCCAGGTAATGTACGTCACAGAGTTTGGGTGTATGAGACCTTTGCCAAGGCAGCTTGTACAGTGTTTGGGTGGAAGGTCACAGGTGCCCATTGGACTTGTTTTGTGTGTTGTGTTGGACCTGATGCATGATGTGTGTCATCATGTGGTCATAAAATATGTAGTCCTACCTTACAACCAAGTCATTTTCCCTTCACATTGGCTAAACACTCTTTTTGTATGACCTGTATGTAGCTGTAGATGTGTAACATCATTGTAGGCCATAGTGCCTGTGCCACAAAACTGACATATGTTTGGGTCATATCACAAGATGCAAGAGCATTGGATTATGATGACCCTGTGATCAGAAACTGTTGTACTGCCATCTGTCTGTATCTTGGATTATGTGATGTTGAATTACATTAGTGGGGTATGTGATAAGACTCAAGCTGGTAGCATCAACCACTTCAATGTGTGCCTATTCTACAGGACAATGTCTGATAAATCCTTTCCTCCCATGGTCTGAAGGTCTGTACCTATATATATGTTTATTTACTCAGTATGAGTCAATCACTTATAATTTCCAGTAGTTCAGTCATGTTGACAGTCTATATGTAGAACACTGTAAGAACATTTTTATTTTGACCAGACACTTGTATATATGTGTTTGTGTGGGATGGTTGTAATCCTGAGCTGGACACTGTGTACATGCAACAGATCCCATCTTGAACAAGTACCTTGGATCATCATTGTATGGTTCACATGGTCTGGCAAATCTACATCACTAAATATGAAATCAAAATCAGCAGACAAGTCAGTGAAGGGTGGTTTTATTGTGAAGATATGACTAACAGAAAATATATGTGACATGACTCAAGAAAAATTCAAATGTGAAGGGGTCAGTCATGGTGAATAAAATCATTAGAGTAGATGCAAGACTATTGGGAGTCCAAAGTCCAGGGTACTCCTCCCATTGGAAATGGTAGGTCGTTCAGCATCAGTCCAGAGTGAATGTGTGGCACACAAAGGAGGTCCTTAAGGAAGAGGTTTATAGTTGGCAGTGGTGGATGTCTTGCCTCCCGCACCTCCTGGATTCTTTGCTGGACGTCCCAGCTTGTGGGGGGGGGGGAGATCAACTGCTACAGAGACAGGGGTGTCTGTGGCCTATTGTTCCTCTGACAGGGCCTCCCTTCCTGTGGCTGGTGCCAATGTTGATGGGCCTTTTGTTGATGAGCCAAAGGAAGGGGTAGACTGGTTTTGAAAAGCCCTGCTCAGGGTGGTGTGTATATCCCTCAACACCCCTGTAAGGGAGGCCATGTTGGAATTGTGGGCCTTCATCTGTTCACGCATGTCCCTATGCATGTCCCACTGAAGCTGCTTGATTTCCTGAAGTTCGGTCAACACCTGGCACTTTCCGCCTTTGAGAGACCCCCAAGACGTAGCTGATGGTGTCCTGGCCAAGAGCAGCCCCAGTGACTGCATCCCGCTTACCCACGGCCTCCCTCCCATGCACCCTACCCCCACGGGCCTGTGCCGCTGCCACAGGCTGCCCTCTCCAACTTGTTCCTGGACCCTCATTGTCCGAAGTGTTGCACTGCACGTCAGGATCCAAGACTGGGTTGGGGGGTGGTGAGGGGGAGGAGGTTTGGGGGGCACAAGATGGTGTACACAGGTTAGGGGCTGACTGGTTGCCTGGGATGTTGAAGCAACAGGGCTGGGAGGTGACGTTGTGGCCACAGTGAGACTCACTGTTGTCGTCTGACCAGGTTGCCCAGATGGGCCATTACCGTCCTCCATGTCAAGACATCCAGGAGTGTCGTCGTCACTGAGGGCTTCACCCTGGGGTAGCGGTAGTCTGATCAAGGGCCTATGCGTGCCCAGTGACAGATCCACCTGTTGATGTAAAGCGTATATTGTTACTAGTTGTATTGTGACATCTACCTTTAAAGGTTTTGTGTTACAATAAGAAAAGATCTTGTACAAAGTTAAGTTGTAGTTAATCAAATTGTGCCAACCATGGTATTGGGTGAATTGACATGATGTGTGAAGCCTGCCAATCCAATTTGACTCAAGCAACTGATGAGTTGTGCAGATCAGTTGCACTTTGGAGGATAGCCTGAAAATGACATTTTACCATCAGTGCAGGCAACACACTGGAGCGGTAATACATGGCTTTGACCATTTTGAAGCCTAGTTTAGTGGGATGCAGGCAGACCCAGGACTTTCTTATGTGACTGCAGTAATCATGTGTACAGTGCTGTGTCAGTGTGTCAGCTGCTGCGACCAATCTGGTGATGCATCTTGAGGCCTTAGAAACACCTGTTGTGCATACTGGGTAAGGTGTCATTCCTTTTCTCAGTAGTTTCATCTTGAGTTAGCGAGTGAATAATTAAACTAGGTAGACAGACAGGTCTCTGATTTGAGCATGATCTGCCCTTGTTTTCTCCCAGGAGAGTAAACTTAACTTGGGAGTTGACAAACAGGGGTCTGTGGACAAGTGACCCCTGGGCTAGTGTTTGGAGTTACTGACACGAGGCCTGCTGGGAGTTGCAGTCGGGTCACTCCCTCTGCTACACATACTATACAAGCAGTATCCTCCCAGGTGAGTACACTTCAATTGAGAGTTAAGCCGCAGGGGTAATTGGGCAAGTGAATACTTGGCTGATGTTGAAGTCAGAGGAACAGGGCCTATTGTGCTTTGCAGTCAGGTCACTCCGTCTACTTCCCAAACACTTGACAAATGGTATCTTCCCAGGTGAGTAAACTTAATTTGAGAGTTCACTAACAGATGTATTAGGGCAAGGGAACAGTGGGCTGGTATTTGGAGTTACTGACACAGGGCCTAATGGGATTTGTAGTCAGGTTACTCCCTCTACTACACACTATACAAATGGTATCCTTCCAGGTGAGTACACTTCAATTGAGATTTAAAACACAGGAGTAATTGGGCAAGTGAACACTAGCCTGGTAGTTGGAGTCAGAGAAACAGTACCTATTGGGCTTCCCAGACAGGTCACTCCCTCTACTTTCCAGCACTTGACAAATGGTATCCTCCCAGGTCGGTAAACTTCATTTGAGAGTTCACTAACAGATGTATTGGAGCAACTGAACACTGGGCTGGTGTTTGCAGTTACAGGCGCAAGGCCTGCTGGGAGTTGCAGTCATGTCACTTTCTCTACTGCACACACTATACAAATGGTATCCCCCAGGTGATTATACTTCATTTGGGAGTTCATAAACAGGGGTATGTGTACAAGTGACCACTGGGCTTGTGTCTGGAGTTACTGGAACAGGGCCTATTGTGCTTTGCAGTCAGAACACTCTTCCTACTACACACACTAAACACATGGTATCCTCCATGGATCCTGGAATGTGTTTTTGTTATTGTGAGATTTCCAGGCACCATTTCTACATAAGGCATGTGGTGGGCCCTGGTAACTTTGACGTTGGGTCCAACAATACAGACTGATAGTGTTAACACTCAGGGTATTGAATGTTGGGGAAGTACATGAACAAGACAGTTGCAAAAGGTGAGCTGTGGGCATGAATGGCATTGCATTTTTTACTAATGTTTTTGTTTTATAACTTACCAGACTTTACTCCCTCATGTATTCCTGTCAACCCCTAGGGTGCAGAATGGCCAAGGTCCTCTCCTCCTAGGGAAAGAGTTGTAGTGGGGCACTGGGAGGACCACCGCCAGTCTTCTTGGCCTGGAGCTGGCATCTCGAGACCAGGGAATGCACCTTGCCCCTGAAGTCATTCCACCTCTTCCTAATGCCCTCTTTTGTGCGCAGCCTGGTGCCTGCAGCATTCACTCTGTCGACAATCCTGTCCCATATTTCCATTTTCCTACTGAGGGGAGTATGCTGGACTTGTGCTCCAAACAATTGTGGGTCTACTCCTATGATTTCATCCATCATAACTCTTAACTCATCTTTAGAGAAAGAGGGATTTTTTATACATGACATGGTGGACAAAAGAAGAGAGAAGTACCATAGGGTGTGAATGGACAAAGTGTGAGCAGGGTGATCAATGGGATGGTGGAAAAAGGGATGCCTAATCTATGTAACAATCTATATGTGCTGGTCATGGTTCTTTGGCTACATGTGGAAATGCAAAGGATTGTGGTCTGTGAAGGGGCATGTTTTATTAGTGTGCTTTGCAGGTGTGTCCACTTGGTCAATGTGTGTGAGCTGTGTTGTTTATAATTTCATCTAATCTGCACTTGTCTGTTACTTTGCTAACCATGAACCTCAGTGATCGACTGCCACTGGCTGACTGCCACGAGGGGCCTGCACGGCAACTGTGTGATTGTAATATACTTGGTGGTTGGCAACGGCGCCGACAGCGCCGGTGGGCAGACCACCTAGATATAAGCAGCTGTGCCGCTGGCGGTCTACCTTTTTTGCTTGGAGGTCGGCGGTCCTGCCTGCATAACTCATAATATGGCGGTCTGGGGAACAGCCGGTGTGGCAGTCTTTTTAGGACCACCAACATGGCGGTCTGCTGGTTTGACCACCTAAGTCGTAATTAGGTCCTAAGTACCCAGGCCTGTGGGCTTACAGGGCACATTAAGAGTGCCATTAATATATCAAAATAGTTTTTTCATAAATGGAAAAGCCACATTTCTCTGTCATGTGCCACTGCAGTACTTTTAAGCTGCAGTTCAGCCAGAGCACGATAGTGCTCAAGGTAGCAATATGTTTTTGTTGTATATGTGGGTGATGTAAATACACATTGCAGCCAATTTATGACATTAAACATTCACACCACTGCTTCGATTTCTGCACAAACATAATAATAGACTGCTAAATGGATCAACTGAGTGAAACTACTTTTACAGTTGCATTTTATGGGCCGAGCACAGGCACTTTGGCACAGGGTGAGATAGAACAGGCTTTTTATGTAGCCTTTTACTCTTTAGGTGTCTGACAAATTAATTTGGTTGAAGTAGGTATGCTTTAGGTTGGATGCGTGCTCGTTTTTTCGCGGGTGTCTTGCCTTTACTGTAATTTATCCATTTTTACATGCATTGCTGTTTACTAAGAACATACTGTGCAGGTTTGTGTCTGTAAAAGGAATGGGTGTTGGTATGTCCTGCCCAGTTTTTGTTGTTTATGTATCACAGGGAATCATTTTATTAAATTGGCTTAATGTAGAATTTTGTTTGTGGAATGTTCAACTGAGTGTTCAGTTGGTGTTAGTTGGCATTGGATGTTCTTCATGCTGGGTCATTTTTTTTCAGGTAAGAAGGTAATGATGAGGTTTACCTATTTGATAATGAGATTCGTACCAACTAATTTCCTATAATAAATACCCTGAAACTCGGCTGCTTTGTTATTACAAATGTCCTATCCGATGTAATAAGAAAATGTGTGACTCCGTAGCCTCTTTGGAGAGAAAATCAAATTTGGGGAATGTAAAGTGGTGAAACCAATCTAATCCTTGGCCACTCATTTGAGAAATCACTTATATAGGATGGTGGAACATCCTATTTAAGTGATAATATCAAAACACAAAAATATCAGAAATTAAAACATTTTTACAAAAATATTAGACTTCCCATACTTAACTAGTAAACCAAAAATATCGAGGACAAAAATGTATGTTGTTGAAAATACTGATTTTTAACTATATCCCATACAAAAATATCAGACACAAAAATATTGTTCCCTTTAACTAAAAATATAATATGACAAGACTACTGATACATACAATATCGATAACAATAATATGGATTTTGTGTAAAGCTTTAGGTTTGGTTCAGAGGTCAGTGTAGCTTTCTAGCCCTGGTTACTTGGTTGAGAGATTTGCCCAGTACGTTCCCTCCAGAGTGCTCCGTTCTGCTTCAATTCAAGTAATCCAATGCTTTAAACACGTCTGAAGGGACGGTAAACCCTTTTCCTTCCTTCCTGCTAAAGTTTGGAAAGAGCTCCCTTCCGAACTGTGCCTGATCGTTTCTGAGCTCACTTTCTGCAAAAAACGTAAAAGCTGTTTCTTCCCAGGGGGCAGTAAGATCTCTGTTAGGGGATGCATATCTTGGCTTTGCCTGTTAGTGCCAGGACACTCTTCGGAGTAGCTGCCCGCTTTAAAAGCCTCTCATTTTTTCATTCATCCAATATTGTCAAAATAATAGTCACTAATAAATATTTGAAAAACACTTTTAACATAAAACAATTGCTTAAAATAACACAAAAAATCTTATACACATACTTAAGTTAAACAAATGTACATTACATTTATTTTTCATTCCCCCAAAAAATAACAAAAATTACAACAATAAAACCCCCAAAATTATAAGCATCAAGCAAAAACATTTAAACTTCAACACACACTCTCATATATTTGTGATCAAGGCCACATGTAGGCCATGAGCCGAAAGTCGTTGGCGGACTGCTTGAAAATATAGTAATCTGAGTAAAGAATACGGTGTCTGCATCAATCTAACAGCCAGTTTTCAGCGTGTGTGGATTGTTGTGATTTTGTATATATATATATATATATATATATATATATATATATATATCAATCACTGAACCACCAGAGCTGCTACTCATATACGTGGCATGCCTCCGTCCATGAGGGTGGCATTTGCGTTACATACAATTCAACTAGCCCAAACCAAGCCAATGTTAAATATTTTAATGCAACGCACATACAGTGACATTATAATTACACCATTGGCCCACGAGCATTTGAGGTGAATTTGTGACAGAACATTCATTGCTGTAAGTCAGTTGTGGGTAAAAACCCCCAATGGTGCGGTGATTCCATGAAGCACCAAGATTTCTACAGGTTTAGATGAATGCAAAATTTCCTAGCTATCATGAAGGAAAGTTTCAATTCTATTAAGGACACTTTTTATTGTACAGCAGGTTAAAAGTTCAACAAAAAAACACATCTGAACCACAAGTCCCATGAGTCTGTTGCCATAGCAACCATAGTCCAATGAGACTCCATTAACTCTAACAGTATAAATGCCCACAGACACGTCACTCTCCCTCGACTTCACTATGAAGGGACATGCAATTCCTCAAGTGGCTGCTGCTTCTGATCCTACGAAAAACACACAAATTTAAACCATGCCAAAACTCGAAGCATGAAGCAGCTGAAAATCTGTTATCTCACAGTAATCAAAGTTGCAGACCATATGAAAATCAATCTACAGAGTAGTGGAAGTACAATTATTCACAGCAAGATGCAAGATCAATAAATATGAGCATGCATGTACAATATAACATGAGAATACCACCAAAGTTAAAATTCCAAACAACAGCTTCCGGGTGGGCAGGACACGCACTACGTGTAGGGTGGGATAATCCTCGCCTCCATGTCCTTAATAGAAATGAAACTTTCCTTCACGTTAGCTAGTAAATCTCGCATTCTATGTCAGGATCAGAGGCGAGGATTATGCAAGTTCAAGGCTTACTCACCACCAGCGAGGTCGCCTCATGAATTGTTTTAAAATATAATTTTTTTAAAACCGACTCCGAGGACCAATCCGCCACATTCATGATGTCCTCCAACTTACCACCCACATGAACAGCCTTGGAGGCCATGGCACCTCTCGTCGAATGAGCTCCAAAAACTTGTATGTCAATACCAAATTCCGCTAGGATCCATTTGATCCACCTAGCAATGGTAGGGGAAGAGACCGCTTTAAAGGGCTTCATCAGTGAAATCAACAGCTGACATTCACCAGAAGGACAAAGATTAGCAGTCATCTCCTCATACGCCTTTAAGCAGCGTACGACGCACAGCTTAGGAGTAAGAGGGAACGCTGGGTAAGATACTGACCTGGTATTACATTTGGTCCTACGGGCAACTGTAAAAGTTACTCCATCTGGAGAAAACACTCTACCTGAAACATCCAGGGCTCTGAAGTCCAAAACCCTTTTGCAAGATATGAGGCACAACAACATCGCTAGTTTAGCCGACAACTCCTTCCTGGAGAGAAATTGGTTGTCCTTCCATGAGGATGACAGACGTAGAACTAGATTGACATCCCATAACTCTGAGTACCTGGGTTCCGGAGGACAGGTAAGTCTGATACCTTTGAGAAGCTTAAACACCCAAGGGTGAGCTCCTAGGGCTGATTATCAAGAAGGGGTTGACCCGCCGAAATAGCTGACCGAAAGGAATTCACCGTACAATAAGACAGACCAGCAGCAGAAAGTTCTGCTAGGAAATTCATGATATCAGTAATGTGGGCCCCATGAGATCTGTATGCCTGTCCATACACCAGCGAGCCCATCAAGACCATGCAGACCTGTATCGCTTACCACTCCCTGGAGCCCAGTCCTGGGCGATGAAACCTTCAGCTTCCTGCGAAAGTTGGCGATCTTGCCATCGGGTCCTGAAATCTTCCAGGCCACCAGAGATAGATGGCCTTGAAGGACCAGAGGGTGGAATTGACCCATCGGATCCCAAAGGATCGAAGGGAAAACCAGAAGGCGGAGAGGCAAGTCGCACAAGAGTTCCAGAAGAGCTGAAAACCATGCTTGGGAGTGAAACGGGGGGTCACTAGGATTACGGTCGCTCCCTGGCGACGAACTTGGGCTGAAACTCCCAGAATCAGCAGAAAGGGGGAAAAGCATACCCCTGGAGTGGGCCCCAGTCATGCAGAAACGTATAGGAACGATAGGAGCCAGAGCCTGGGCGATAGCTTGTGACAGCAACACATCCACCCCGGGGGGTAGGGCGCGATGCGAAGGGCCCTCACCAGGGGACATGATGGGAAAAGAGTCATGCTCTTGAATGGGCTGCATCCGGGGACTCTGAGGAAATGACAGAAAAATACACCCAGAATAATTAGGGCAGCCCCCCCCCAAATCTGTCAGGAAAATGTCCAAAATAGGGCCACAAGCCTGCAAAAAGATAGAAACACATTAAAAAACACGTTTGGAGGCTCAAGAGCGCTCTTCCCGCTCTAGGGTTCTAACAGACCGCAAACGCAATGTAATTTGGTGGGGGGTGGAGGGGTAGAAGAAGAGCCTAGGCTCTTAAAATAACCCCTGGTGCGCTAAAATTCATAGCGCGGAGCGCAAAGCGATTTGCGATACAAAATGTGCTAAACTCGGGACGCGCACCCTCTTAACGGCCCGACGCAGCATCACAAGAGAAGCCCTCAAGCTTCAAATTTAGCCTCCCGCGCTGGGGCATCGCGTTGTAGCAACAGTGCTGCTACAACAGACAAGAGGAGTTAGCAATCGCAACGTTTCCACAAACCAAATAGCCAAATACACACTTCCAATGACAATAAACGTGCTCAAAGGCAGAAAGGCACTTTTCTGTCACTAGGAGCAGTGAAGCAAGAGGGAGAGTGACGTTTCTGTGGGCATTTATACTGTTAGAGTTAATGAAGTCTCATTGGACTATGGTTGCTATGACAACGGACTCATGGGACTTGTGATTACGATGTGTTTTTTTGCTGAACTTTGAACCTGTACAATAAAAAGTGAAGAAAGAACTGCATAATCCTCGCCTCCGGTCCTGACATAGAATTACAGCTGATGTGTGATCATCGGGTATGCCACCTATCACACTTCGCCCGAGAGGTTAGAAATGAAATATATTTTGACAAAATCAATGGTAGTGAATGTACGTCTTCAGGGGGATTTTGGTTAATGTCACCTTATGTGCTTTGCAGTAAAATATTTAACATTGAAGGGGATAATATGAATTTTAATACAATTCTATGATTTGCACTTTATTGATTTAAAATTGTTAAAATTGTTGATAATTTACAAGATAGCTACCACACTCTTCATTTACCGCATAGTAGTGGCGAGTGTGCCCCTTTCTTGATGTTATTTGCTCCTGGGGGGCGTGTATAAAATTGTTGATGAAGTGTGGGCCAGCAACATTGATGAAGGCTAAGTGCGAAACGCGTCTGTTCTTTTGCTTATTCGTGGCAATAAATTCTTGAACTGATTGTTTTTGTCCTACAGAGCCCGACGTTCTGGATCTACTTTGGGCTAGTTGAAACATATTTTATATACACATGTATATATATGTATATATAAATATATATGTATAAATAAATATGTATACATATTAACTTGTACTTGGAAGTAGCAAAGTATATATTATACATCAAAAATAATACCTACATTAGTGTTTACCATAGAAGGGGAAAACAAATAAAAAAAGTTCAAACTAAAACTAAACCAACCAATAGAACAGGAACGCAGGATCCCAGGTACACCACCACCACCTGACACCCCCCCCTCAGCCACTGATAGCCCATCTCTTCAACTACCGAGACCGCAACTTAATCCTACAGTGCTTCAGGTCCAAAGGCCCAAGCTTATTTGAAAACACAGTCATCACAGCATATCCTGACTACACAATGGAAGTACAACGGAAGAGAAATTCATATGCTAAGGTCAAACAACATCTTCACGAACACATCATTAAATATGCACTATTATTTCCAGCATGCCTCAGGGTAGAGGACGGAGAGAGGATCCACATCTTTTCAACTGCAGAAGAGGTATGGACGTGGCTGCACGCCAAGAGCTTCGCGCAGTCATCTCGAGAAGAAACCCACTTCGGAGGGGTGACTGACCCCCCTACCCTAAATGCAAGCAGAGGACCGGAACCAAGACGTGCCCTACTAAAGCCCAGGAAGTGGGGCAGACCGTACAAGGGCATCCCAATATGGAATTTACAACCCAAAATGTTAATCGATTCCCCATTTTGCCAAGAGCTGGCAGACTATATATCCCAATACTTCAAACACCATAAGCCTCATCACAGGCCACAGAGTGGGACGCCCACAAAGTGGTCCTGCGGGGTCACTGCCTGTCGGCCGGAGGGGAAGTCATAGGCACATTGACTCATGAACTGACCTCATTAGAGACCGACTTGCACACCCTAGAACGAGATGTTGCACTCGGTAACCCACAACCAGTCACACTCCGCAACATACATGCCTGGGACAAGGAAGCAGACTCGCGTATGCTCAGATATGACTGCCATTACATAACCAGACTCCATGCAGAAGGGGAAGCTCCGGCAGATTGTTGGCTTGGCTGCTTCGCGGGGAGCAACATCATACTCCCATAGGTGCCATTAAACTAGACTCTGGGTATCATAGGTAACACTCCAACCTCCATTAACAATGCTTTTCAAGACTATGGACCATATTTAAGAAAACTTAGTGCCACCTTTGCGCAATTTTTTCTGATGCAAAAGCAGCGCTAACCTAGCGCCATATTTATATTTTGTCACTAGACCTATCTGTAGCGGGTGTACTGCCCAATGCAAAACGGATGCACGTTAACCCCTTAGCTGCTGGGCCTTTCCCCCCCCAGTGCTGAGCCCTTTTTGGCTATTTGGGGTAGTTCGCGCTTAGGGCTTCATAACTTTTTGTCCACATAAGCTAACCACGCCAAATTTGCGTCCTTTTTTTCCAACATCCTAGGGATTCTAATGGTACCCAGAGTTGGTGGTTTCCCCTGGAGGAGACCAAGAAAATAGCCAAAATACAGTGAAAATTTAGTTTTTTCCAAAAAAATGGGAAAAAAGGGCTGCCGAAGAAGGCTTGTGGTTTTTTCCCTGAAAATGCCATCAACCAAGGGTTTCTGGTGCTGAAATCACTATCTTCCCACCTTTCAGGAACGGGCAGACTTGAATCAGAAAACCGAATTTTTCAACACAAATTTGGCATTTTACTGGGACATACCCCATTTCTACTATATTTGGTGCTTTCAGCCTCCTTCCAGTTAGTGACAGGAATGGGTGTGAAACCAATGCTGGATCCCGGAATGCTAAACATTTCTGAAAACTAGACAAAATTCTGAATTCAGCAAGGGGTCATTTGTGTAGATCCTACAAGGTTTTCCTACAGAAAATAACAGCTGAAATAAAAAAATATTGAAATTGAGCTGAAAACAACAGCCATTTTTCTTTATGTTTTACTCTGTAACTTTTTCCTGCGATGTCAGATTTCTGAAAGCAATATACCGTTTTGTCTGCTGGACTCTTCTGGTTGCGGGGATATAAAGGGCTTGTAGGTTCATCAAGAACCCTAGGTACCCAGAGCCAATAAATAAGCTGCACCCTGCAGTTGGTTTTCATTCTATACTGGGTATACAGCAATTCATTTGCTGAAATATGAAGAGTGAAAAAGAGGTATCAAGAAAACCTTTGCATTTCCAAAATGGGATCAAGATAAGGTTTTGAGGAGCAGTGGTTATTTGCACATCGCTGAATTCCGAGGTGCCCATACTAGCATGTGAATTGCAGGGCATTTCTCAAATAGACGTCTTTTTTACACACTCTCTTATATTTGGAAGGAAAAAATGTAGAGAAAGATAAGGGGCAATAACACTTGTTTTGCTATTCTGTGTTCCCCCAAGTCTCCCGATAAAAATTATACCTCACTTGTGTGGGTAGGCCTAGTGCCCGCGACAGGAAATGCCCCAAAACACAACATGGACACATCCTATTTTTTTTATAGAAAACACAGCTGTTTTTTCCAAAGTGCCTACCTGTAGATTTTGGCCTCTAGCTCAGCCGGCACATAGGGAAACCTACCAAACCTGTGCATTTCTGAAAACTAGAGACCTAGGGGAATCCAAGGAGGGGTGACTTGCGGGGCTCGGACCAGGTTCTGTTACCCAGAATCCTTTGCAAACCTCAAAAAGTGGCTAAAAAAACAAGTTTTCCTCACATTTCGGTGACAGAAAGTTCTGGAATCTGAGAGGAGCCACAAATTTCCTTCCACCCGGCGTTCCCCCAAGTCTCCCGATAAAAATGATACCTCACTTGTGTGGGTAGGCCTAGCGCCCGCGACAGGAAACGCCCCAAAGCGCAACGTGGACACATCAAAATTTTTGGAAGAAAACAGAGGTGTTTTTTGAGAAGTGCCTACCTGTAGATTTTGGCCTCTAGCTCAGCCGGCACCTAGGGAAACCTACCAAACCTGTGCATTTCTGAAAACTAGAGACCTAGGGCAATCCAAGGAGGGGTGACTCGCGGGGCTCGGACCAGGTTCTGTTACCCAGAATCCTTTGCAAACCTCAAAAAGTGGCTAAAAAAACAAGTTTTCCTCAGATTTCGGTGACAGAAAGTTCTGGAATCTGAGAGGAGCCACAAATTTCCTTCCACCCGGCGTTCCCCCAAGTCTCCCGATAAAAATGATACCTCACTTGTGTGGGTAGGCCTAGCGCCCGCGACAGGAAACGCCCCAAAGCGCAACGTGGACACATCAAAAATTTTGGAAGAAAACAGAGGTGTTTTTTGAGAAGTGCCTACCTGTAGATTTTGGCCTCTAGCTCAGCCGGCACCTAGGGAAACCTACCAAACCTGTGCATTTCTGAAAACTAGAGACCTAGGGCAATCCAAGGAGGGGTGACTCGCGGGGCTCGGACCAGGTTCTGTTACCCAGAATCCTTTGCAAACCTCAAAAAGTGGCTAAAAAAACAAGTTTTCCTCAGATTTCGGTGACAGAAAGTTCTGGAATCTGAGAGGAGCCACAAATTTCCTTCCACCCGGCGTTCCCCCAAGTCTCCCGATAAAAATGATACCTCACTTGTGTGGGTAGGCCTAGCGCCCGCGACAGGAAACGCCCCAAAGCGCAACGTGGACACATCAAAATTTTTGGAAGAAAACAGAGGTGTTTTTTGAGAAGTGCCTACCTGTAGATTTTGGCCTCTAGCTCAGCCGGCACCTAGGGAAACCTACCAAACCTGTGCATTTCTGAAAACTAGAGACCTAGGGCAATCCAAGAAGGGGTGACTCGCGGGGCTCGGACCAGGTTCTGTTACCCAGAATCCTTTGCAAACCTCAAAAAGTGGCTAAAAAAACAAGTTTTCCTCAGATTTCGGTGACAGAAAGTTCTGGAATCTGAGAGGAGCCACAAATTTCCTTCCACCCGGCGTTCCCCCAAGTCTCCCGATAAAAATGATACCTCACTTGTGTGGGTAGGCCTAGCGCCCGCGACAGGAAACGCCCCAAAGCGCAACGTGGACACATCAAAATTTTTGGAAGAAAACAGAGGTGTTTTTTGAGAAGTGCCTACCTGTAGATTTTGGCCTCTAGCTCAGCCGGCACCTAGGGAAACCTACCAAACCTGTGCATTTCTGAAAACTAGAGACCTAGGGGAATCCAAGGAGGGGTGACTTGCGGGGCTCGGACCGGGTTCTGTTACCCAGAATCCTTTGCAAACCTCAAAAAGTGGCCAAAAAAACAAGTTTTCCTCACATTTCGGTGACAGAAAGTTCTGGAATCTGAGAGGAGCCACAAATTTCCTTCCACCCGGCGTTCCCCTAAGTCTCCCGATAAAAATGATACCTCACTTGTGTGGGTAGGCCTAGCGCCCGCGACAGGAAATGCCCCAAAACAGAACGTGGACACATCACATTTTTTCATAGAAAACAGTGCCTACCTGTGGATTTTGGCCTCTAGCTCAGCCGGCACCTGGGGAAACCTAGCAAACCAGCACATTTTTGTAAACTAGAAACCCAGGGGAATCCAAGATGAGGTGACTTGTGGGGCTCGGACCAGGTTCTGTTACCCAGAATCCTTTGCAAACCTCAAAATGTGGCTAAAATACCACGTTTTCCACACATTTCGGTGACAGAAAGTTCTGGAATCTGAGGGGAGCCACAAATTTCCTTCCACCCAGCGTTCCCCCAAGTCTCCCGATAAATATGATACCTCACTTGTGTGGTTAGGCCTGGTGCCTGCGACAGGAATAGATCACACAACGGTCAATGTTGGTCCTTACGTGAGGCAGCTGTTGACCCTGGGGTGATCCATTCCTGACACAGGCACTAGGTGTAGGCACTCAAGTGGGGTAGTGTTTTTATCAGGACAGGTGAGGAGTCACTGGGTGGTAGGAATGTTGTGGATCCCAGCATATTCCTGTAGTTTGTGTGACAGAAATGCGAGAAAAATAGAGTTTTTTCTCAACATTTCAGCTTTGCAGGGTATTCTGGGTAAGAAAACTTTGGGGAATCCACACAAGTCACACCTCTGTGGACTCCCCCGAATGTCTAGTTTCCAGAAATGTTTGGGTTTAGTGTGTTTCTCTATATGGCCGCCGAAGCCAGGACCAAAAACACAGGTGCCTGCCTTACAAAACCAGTTTGTTTTGCCATAGACAATTTTGATGTCTTCACAATATGATTTGGGTGGTGGAATTTGGGGCTGAACTAAATTGGTGAGCTCCCAAGAGAGCACTCTCTCTCTGCTTGCCGCCGCATTCACCTGCTCTCTGGGTTGTGCTGCGATCGGGGGAGCCAGGAAACCTGAAAGTGTTTCCTGGCCCCCGATCGCAGCACAGCTGCGACCGGGGGCCAGGAAACACTTTCAGGAAGGCCTCGTAAGAAAGGGGAGTGTCTCCCCTTTCTTACGAGGCCTTCCCGAACGTGAAAAAGGCCGTTTTCCCCATGAAAGCAGGAAGCGGCCGCAAGGCTGCTTCCTGCTTTCATGGGGAAAACACCTTTGCAACGTCAGCGCGCCGCGACGTCACAAAGGGGCGGGTGGGGGGCGGGGGGAGACACGGTAGCTTCCGTGTCTCCCGGGGGGGGGAAAAAAAATTAAAAAAAATCCTCGGGTGCGACGCACCCGAGGATTTATTAATGCCCTTCCTGGTGTCGGCCACTGGTCGTGACCCGCACCAGGGAGGGTGTGTGGGCGTCGGCCAGTGGCCGACGCCCGCATTTAAGAGGTTAATGAATCGGTCCAAAAAAATAACACTAAGTCCGATTAGCGTCAAAATGTAATGCCTGGTCAAACCAGGAATTAAAAAGAGTCCCAAACACTACCACATAAGGAAAACACACAGAAGGAGCATTGGCAACTCCCTGGACAACATGGATCTGTTATTGCTCCAGCTCGGCACATACCGTAAACTACAACAACAGCAACATGTCCTAGCAGCACCACCACAGCAGCCACAAAGGCAGCGCAGAAGGCGGGAGAGAATATTTCGACAGCGCACAACCATCCTTGCACTCAGGGAACAAGATGTCATTAGTCTCTACCGTCTGAAGCAGGAGTTGATTGTACGCCTGCTGCACCACATTGCGCCAGACATCACTGCAAGGGTGGAAACTCCAACAACTATTCCACCCATGACCAAACTCCTGGCTGTCCTCCATATGCTGGCTTCAGGATCATTCCAGACAACTGGGTCACATGTTGGGTGGTATCTCCCAGCCATCCTTCTCGAACTTCCTTCCAAAGGTCCTGGGCGCAATCATCTGCGTCACACTCACCACATCCGGTTCCCCAACACTCAGCAACTGCAGCAGGAGACCAAGCAAGGTTTCTACCAAATCGCTGGGTTCCCCCATGTGCTGTGTGCAGTGGACTGCACCCATGTCAAACTTGTGCCACCTGCTGCAACGAAACACCTCTACAGGAACCGCAAACACAACCATTCCATAAATATCCAGCCCATTGTGGACCACCGTAGGCTCTTCACAAACATCCTAGCCAAATATCCAGGCAGCGTCCATGATTGGTGAAGCACTACCTCCCCATGATGTTGAATATGGGTGGCCAGTGCATCCAGGGCTACCCAACAGAGGCACGGAAGCTGCAGTGGGGCAAGGTGCTCCACCACCTATGGAGGATCTTTGGTGTCCTGCGTACGGACCACCAACTCAAACACCAGTAGGCAGACCTCATTGCGCAAGAGGGAGATCTCCTGGATCACCTTGTGATCAGATTGGTAGACCAGTTTGTAAGTACTCCTTTTGCACTGAAACATTCTAATTTGCATGTGCATGACAGAAGGACAGAAGGTTGTGTGCAGCATGTTTTTTCAGGTGAAGGACAGGAAGTTTAGTGTCTAAACCAAACAGCATTTAAGAGAGCTTAGCAATGTACCGGTTGCAGACAAATTGCACATTCCTCTTTTTGTACATTATGTATCACATGTACACTATAAAGTGTCAAATATCAGAAACACATGTGCAACAGCGCAAGGGTACATGTTTACCATGCACAAAATTACATGTGCATCATGGTCATTACAACTGTGTAAATGGGGTAAGTAATGTTAAAGTGATGGGAAACATGATGCAGGAGTATTGTCAGTCGTGTGTGTGTGACAAGAGTCATGTATGTGCAGAGTGACATGACAGTTACACAAATGTAAGAAGGAGTGATTGCCTGACGATGCAACATCTGTGTCTAATTTTTTGAAGGTGATGTTGCCAATGGAGGCAACTATTACCTAAGCAAATGTCAATTTTTGACAAGTGCAAGCATTGTGGCTGTGTGAAAGGCTGGTGCCGCATTACGGCAGAACCAGGCCTGAGGAATATAAGCAGTGTATTCCTGCCGTAGGTGGCACCCAAAAAATATAGCCTTAACATCAACTTGGTTACACTGTTCCTTTATTGGAGTCAACTCATATTTCTGCCTAAGGCTGGTTGATTATCTGACTATTCCCTTGTCATCAAAAAACAATTTCCACTTTGCATGTGTAGTACATTCTTGTATGGTGCTAAACATGCCAATTGCAACCATACTGACAGCGTGCCCAACATCAGTGTCCTGAGACCCGCCATGGTGTGCCATATGTTACATGCTAACACCACCACTAGGGTGTTGTTACTGTTTTGGCGCTGGCAGTACGTATGATGTCGTGTAAATCTGGGGCAGTGTCAAAAGCTTTGTGTGTTACAATGGGATGGCCACTGCAACAACCACTGCATGCCCTTCTGATGCAGACTATTGTGTTATGCTGCCCCATATGTACATGGAGGTGTTACACTACAAAAAGCGACATAACAGCTCCTTGTACATATGATGCAGTGAAAAGCACCACAGGAGCATCCCAAAAAGTGATGTTCTTGTGGTGCCAGGGCTTATTTCATCTGGCCCTTTGTCTTACAGACAGAAATGTAATGGTTCGCAGTTGTTCATTCCTAACACAAAGTTGACTAGCTTACTCAGCTAAACAAGTTGAATGTGTAACAGTTGGCCATGCTCCTAAATGTAAAAAAATCACAAAGCTATGTGTTCCTGTCATGTCCTGCAGCAGGACCTCCACCCCACACAATTGGAGAGGTGTCCCAGTTTGAAGACCCGATGCAGCCAGTAAGTGTCACCTTGTGCGTCACATGTGTCATTCTAAAGTTTTGTGTGAGAGGGTATGATGTGTGCAATGCAATGTTAAAATGGCATGTGTGACCAATAAGATAACATCATCATCTGAGTTTGGGTATTGACATCATGTCTGATGCAATGTTAAGGATGTAGATTAAGTTGATTGTTTCACAAGTGCCAACGTGTGCTGCTATGGCATTGTGGGTGTTAGCAAAAGAAAGCATGCTCACATGCACAGTGATTTCAGTCACCCTCACGGACGGGACAAGGAGTGCCAGTGCCCCCCATGGAGACAGAGGCACCTCACAGGACACTGGGAAAGGATCCCTGGACACAGATGAGCAGGCAGGCCCCTCACACAGTTCAGGACTGTCACCATGCAGCAGCCCCACCCAGGATACCACTGACACCCCTACCACCCAGTCAAGAACAGCAGCCAAGGGCAAGCGTCCCCACACCAGTGTATCCAGGCCACAGACAGGCGGAACACAGGTACAGAGGCCACAGTCTCCCCCTCCCAACATGCAAGAAGGTGAGGGCCCCAGTACAAGTGGTACTGCCAGACCTGTGCAGGGGACACAGGCACAGGGGTCTAGGGCAAGTGCTAGGGCCTCAGTGGGCCGGGGGGAGGCCACAGGATGGATGCAGCAGCTCAAGACGTGATTTCTGAGGTATTGGGGGCCTACCAGCATACCCATGACAGGTTGGCACAGATAGTATCCACCCTGGAGCACAGTCAGAGGATGCAGCAGGAACACCACCAACAGGCCATGGAGCAGTGGAAACAGCACAATGCCAAAATGGCCAGCATAGCAGGAGCACTGCTGCAGCTGGTACAAACCCAGTCTGATACCCACACAGGACAGGAGGCCCCCACTACAGCACTGGACACAGACGGACAATTACACCATCATCAGCGACATCCCAGGTACTCCCCTTAGAGGAAACCCAAGAGCCCACCATGTCATCCCCTCAAGGTCAACAGCAGGCGCCCAAACAGACCCTCAGGACAAGATATGGCACTGGAACCCCTGCAAAAAAAAGCCCTCCTTCAAGAAGTAACTCTGAAACAATCTGCACAGCAACCATCCCAATCAATCAACCACCACACAGTGCGAAGAGGCAAAATGAACTAATGGAAGCATTGATGGACCCATCAATACTACCAACAAGGCTAACACCATGTTGGCATTGAGGACAACCACCCATAACCACTTGCCATCACTGTAAATTGCACTATTCACTCCCTGCCACCAATAAAACAAATATCACACCTGTAACACTGTTCCCTGTCATAAAATGTGAAAAAAGTGAAGTATGGCTGCAACTGGATGTTAACCACTTTATTGGCCATCATAACATGAACTCCTGTGTGCCTAAATGTGGCCCAAACTAAGTGCACACCTGGACCGAGTTTCACATAGAAGATCCAAAACCCCCCTAGAAGACAAACCACACTGACAGTATGTGTCACAACCCCCAATGTTAGCCCACATAGTTACTGGAAGTAGAGTTGTATCAGTTGGGTCCTGGAATTGAAATCTTCCCCTTCCTCATCGTCACCATCACTCTCCTTACCTCTCTGAGGTAGCTGGTCAGGACATACAGCAGGAATTTCTCACTGCCACGTTGTGCAGCATGCAGCAGGCCACCACTATTCTACACACCTTTTCAGGCCCATAGCCCCCAGATATATGTAGACAACAAAATCTAGCCTTCAGGAGACCTATTGTTTGCTCTATCGCCCTCCTAGTACGTCCATGGGCCTCATTGTAATTCTTCTGTGTATCTGTCCCAGGATTCCTCACTGGTGTCAGGAGCCAACGCAGGGTTGGATAGCCAGAATTACCTAGAAAAAGGTGCAATACAGAGTAGTCATTGTCAATTTTCTGAGTCAGACAGCCTGGCTGTCTGCTAGGTGTCAGTTAGTGACAGAAACAATTACCTATGTTCCACCCTCTGTCCTCTTGTAGTTGTTCCATCTTGTGTGGCAAACTACTGTTCCTCAGCACAAAGTAATTATGGACTGAACCTGGGAACATGGCATTCTCATGTGAGATGTACTGGTCTGCAGTACATACCAATTGGATGTTCATGGAATGAAAGTTCTTTCTGTTTCTGTATACCTGTTCACTGACTCTTGGGGGTATGATCGGTATGTGGGTGCCATCTATGGCACAGATCACATGTGGAATATTTGCAAATGCATAGAAGTCCAACTTGATGGCAGGGAGGTCAGTACTTTGGGGGAACCTCACATAGGACTGTCGTACAAATGCATTTAGAAATCTTGTCAGTACCATGCTGAACATTGGCTGTGAAAATCCTGCACCCATGCCCACTGTCACTTGAAATGAGCCTGTGGCCAGGAAATGGAGTGCGGAGAGCACCTGCACTTCAGTAGGGATGGCATGCTGATTTCGATTTCCTGGAGTTAGTGCAGGATCCAGCAATGCACAAATTTCAAGTTTTGTTGCACGGGTGAGTCTGTAATTGATTATGATCTGACACTCCACCATGGTCCGCATATCCACAAGTGGCCTGTACACCGATGGTGCCTTTCCTCGCCACAAGGGTCGGTACCTAAGAGGGATTTCAAACGTGTGAGGAACAGACATACATAGGTACACATTGTCAATAATTGTGCACTGCATACTTGAATTTAGGGACTCAACAGTAACATGTTCTTGACAGATCTTCATCTACACCTCAATGAGGGAACAGTGTTTGTCATGTGTGTTGTTTTTAAATGGTCACATGCATAGGCGCTTGATGTAGAAAGTTGGGTCTGCATTGTGCTAAATTATTAGTTATAGATGCATAGTTAATGCCAACATGTCTGCCCCCTGTAATCCAGGACTGTCGTTGTGGCAGTGACCTCATACCGCTAGCAGTTGACATAACAGCGTAAGGAGGTGTTTACCGCCATTTGCGCCATCATTAGTTAACATGGATGCCAATGGGGAATCTTGGCATATCATGATCTCTGCCGGCGGTGACGGTGCACACCACTGCAGTACGTACGCAAATTCGTAATCTATACTTCACTTGACTCCCTGATCTCGTGAGAACAGGTACTCCATTGTGTGTACTGCTGTGTCCTGCTTCTGGTCATGGAAGTGGCTCGTGTTGCAGAGGAAAGGCCCCGACCTTCACCCAGGAGGAACTGGATAGGCTAGTGGACGGGGTCCTGCCCCTATTGTAGGAGGCTGGACTGGCTTGTAGTGAGTACCAAGGGGTACTTACACCTTGCACCAGGCCCAGTTATCCCTTATTAGTGTATAGGGTGTCTAGCAGCTTAGGCTGATAGATAATGGTAGCTTAGCAGAGCAGCTTAGGCTGAACTAGGAGACGAGTGAAGCTCCTACAGTACCACTAGTGTCATATGCACAATATCATAAGAAAACACAATACACAAATATACTAAAAATAAAGGTACTTTATTTTTATGACAATATGCCAAAAGTATCTCAGTGAGTACCCTCAGTATGAGGATAGCAAATATACACAAGATATATGTACACAATACAAAAATATGCAGTAATAGTATTAGAAAACAGTGCAAACAATGTATAGTTACAATAGGATGCAATGGGGACACATAGGGATAGGGGCAACACAAACCATATACTCCAAAAGTGGAATGCAAACCACAAATGGACCCCAAACCTATGTGACCTTGTAGAGGGTCGCTGGGACTGTAAGAAAACAGTTAGGGTTAGAAAAATAGCCCACCCCAAGACCCTGAAAAGTGAGTGCAAAGTGCACTAAAGTTCCCCAAAGGACATAGAAGTCATGATAGGGGAATTCTGCAGGAAAGACACAAACCAGCAATGCAACAACGATGGATTTCCATTCGAGGGTACCTGTGGAACAAGGGGATCAAGTCCAAAAGTCACAAGCAAGTCGGAGATGGGCAGATGCCCAGGAAATGCCAGCTGTGGATGCAAAGAAGCTGCTACTGGACAGTAGAAGCTGAAGGTTCTGCAGGAACGACAAGGGCTAGAGACTTCCCCTTTGGAGGATGGATCCCCCACGCCGTGGAGAGTTGTGTAGAAGTGTTTTCCTGAAGAAAGACTGCCAACAAGCCTTGCTAGCTGCAAATCGTGCGGTTAGGGTTTTTGGATGCTGCTGTGGCCCAGGAGGGACCAGGATGTCGGCAATTGCGTTTGGGGACAGAGGGGGCGTTGAGCAAGACAAAAACCCCTCTCAGAAGCAGGCAGCACCCGCAGAAGTGCCAGAACAGGCACTACAAAGTGGAGTGAAACGGTGCTCACCCAAAGTTGCAGAAAGGAGTCCCACGCCGACGGAGGACAACTTAGGAGGTCGTGCAATGCAGGTTAGAGTGCCGTGGACCCAGGCTGGACTGTGCACAAAGGATTTCCGCCGGAAGTGCACGGAGGCCAGAGTAGCTGCAAAAGTCGCGGTTCCCAGCAATGCAGTCTGGCGTGGGGAGGCAAGGACTTACCTCCACCAAAATTGGACTGAAGAGTCACTGGACTGTGGGAGTCACTTGGACAGAGTTGCTGGATTCAAGGGACCTCGCTCGTCGTGCTGAGAGGAGACCCAGGGTACTGGTGATGCAGTTCTTTGGTGCCTGCGGTTGCAGGGGGACGATTCCGTCGACCCACGGGAGATTTCTTCAGAGCTTCTAGTGCAGAGAGGAGGCAGACTACCCCCACAGCATGCACCACCAGGAAAGCAGTCGAGAAGGCGGCAGGATCAGCGTTACAGAGTTGCAGTAGTCGTCTTTGCTACTTTGTTGCAGTTTTGCAGGCTTCCAGCGCGGTCAGCAGTCGATTCCTTGGCAGAAGGTGAAGAGAGAGATGCAGAGGAACTCGGATGAGCTCTTGCATTCGTTATCTAAGGAATTCCCCAAAGCAGAGACCCTAAATAGCCAGAAAAGAGGGTTTGGCTACTTTGGAGAGAGGATAGGCTAGCAACACCTAAAGGAGCCTATCAGAAGGAGTCTCTGATGTCACCTGCTGGCCCTGGCCACTCAGAGCAGTCCAGTGTGCCAGCAGCACCTCTGTTTCCAAGATGGCAGAGGTCTGGAGCACACTGGAGGAGCTCTGGGCACCTCCCAGGGGAGGTGCAGGTCAGGGGAGATGTCACTCCACTTTCCTTTGTCCAGTTTCGTGCCAGAGCAGGGCTGAGGGGTCCCTGAACCGGTGTAGACTGGCTTATGCAGAAATGGGCACCATGTGTGCCCATGAAAGCATTTCCAGAGGCTGGGGGAGGCTACTCCTCCCCTGCCTTAACACCTTTTTCCAAAGGGAGAGGGTGTAACACCCTCTCTCTGAGGAAGTCCTTTGTTCTGCCATCCTGGGCCAAGCCTGGCTGGACCCCAGGGGGGCAGAAACCTGTCTGAGGGGTTGGCAGCAGCAGCAGCTGCAGTGAAACCCCTGAAAAGGCAGTTTGGCAGTACCCGGGTCTGTGCTACAGACCCGTGGGATCATGGGATTGTGCCAACAATGCCAGGATGGCATAGAGGGGGCAATTCCATGATCTTAGACACGTTACATGGCCATATTCGAAGTTACCATTGTGAAGCCACACATAGGTATTGACCTATGTGTAGTGCACATGTGTAATAGTGTCCCCGCACTCACAAAGTCCGGGGAATTTGCCCTGAACAATGTGGGGGCACCTTGGCTAGTGCCAGGGTGCCCACACACTAAGTAACTTTGCACCTAACCTTTACCAGGTAAAGGTTAGACATATAGGTGACTTATAAGTTACTTAAGTGCAGTGAAAATGGCTGTGAGATAATGTGTGCATTATTTCACTCAGGCTGCAGTGGCAGGCCTGCGTAAGAATTGTCAGAGCTCCTTATGGGTGGCAAAAGAAATGCTGCAGCCCATAGGGATCTCCTGGAACCCCAATACCCTGGGTACCTCAGTACCATATACTAGGGAATTATAAGGGTGTTCCAGTATGCCAATGTAAATTGGTGAAATTGGTCACTAGCCTGTTAGTGACAATGTGTACAGAGAGAGCATAACCACTGAGGTTCTGGTTAGCAGAGCCTCAGTGAGACAGTTAGGCACCACACAGGGAACACATACATATAGGCCACAAACTTATGAGCACTGGGGTCCTGGCTAGCAGGGTCCCAGTGACACATAACAAACATACTGAAAACATAGGGTTTTCACTATGAGCACTGGGCCCTGGCTAGCAGGATCCCAGTGAGACAGTGAAAACACCCTGACATACACTCACAAACAGGTCAAAAGTGGGGGTAACAAGGCTAGAAAGAGGCTACTTTCTCACACCTATACACCAAGCTCTACGGACGGCCAGAGGTACAGGTGAGTCAGGGTTTGTCGTGCACTGTTTGGGCGTAATGGATGGTGTTGTAAGGACATATGTGTGCACCTCTGAGCCTGCATGGGCCATGGTTCATGGCATGCTGCGTGCGTATGTCCTGTAAGTCTGACAGTTCTGTCTGTCCCATAGTGGACAAATAGCCAGCTGTACCTATTTTGCAGGTGCTTGACCTCTGTGTTCCATTTCTGTGTCACCCTTTTAGGTCAGCGCCCACCAGAAGAGGGCACTTTGGCATGCCATCGCCAAGGACGTGCGGAACCTGGGGGTCTACAACCGGCAGAGCACCCACTGCAGGAAGAGGTGGGAGGACATGTGGCGCTGGGCGCAGAAAATCTGTGAGGCCCAGCTGGGGAAGTCCTCCCAACGTGGAAGGGGTGCCTGTCGAGCACTGACCCCCCTCATGCTACGCATCCTGGCGGTGGCGTACCCAGACCTGGATGGGCGCTTGAAGGCTGCACAGCAGTCACAAGGGGGTGAGTACTCATGTCACAATCTTAAGCCTTGATGGATGTCTGTGTGTACATAAGGGTTCATGCTGCTTAGAGGCAGGGACTCTGACTGTTGTCCATCTACATGATGGTCCCCGTAGGGTGTAGGGGTGTCTTGGTCGGGTCTCCTACACGTCGGGTCCTTAGGTAGTTCAGGGGATGGGTGTAGAGCAGGGTTCTGGTCAGTGGTCAGGGGCATGGCCATGGGCATGGGCATAGTGAACAGTGCTGCCTGTTGGGGGTGTCTTCTTGTTGGGTGTATGTCTGGCCACTATGTACTTCCATTCAGCTATTTACAAGTGTTTCTCCTGTTTTGTCTCCCAACCCCTGTTCTCTTGTGTTCTTTTTGTACATCAGCAACATCTGTTTAGGGAGCTGAGGCACCGGCAAGTGGGGAAGTAGCGGCCCACGGATCCTCGGAGGCAGAGTCATCAAACGCATGAGGGGACCAGTGGGTTGGAGGGTGAGGGGAGTACCACGGGGGAGGCAACTACCACTGGAGGTAGTGACTCCGATACCTCCTCCGATGGGGGCTCCCCAGCGGTGGCGGACCCTAGTGGCCACCCCACTACAGTGACATCTTCCGCCACCCCCCATTCCATCACTGCCCTCCCTTTTGCTCCCCACCGAGTTGCACGTGCCCGCTCACCCAGAAAGGTTGGCATCTCCTTCACCCCAGGCACCTCCTCCACTGCCCCAGTCAGCCCTGCTTCCCTCACAGAGGAGGCTTTTGACCTCCTGAGAACCATTTCTGTAGGGCAGACAACCATCGTCAATGCCATCCAGGGGCTAGCATCAGAGATGCAGCAGACCAATGCCTATCTGGATGGCATTCACGGTGCCGTGTCTGGCCTGCAGAGATCTTTTCAGGGTCTGGCCTCCTCTTGGACAGCAGCCAGTTTCCCTGGTCATTCCGTCCCCCTCCAGCCTCCTCTACCCCTTCCAGCACCCCAATCCCTTCACCAGTCCAAAACGCTCAATCTGACACGCAGTCAAGCACCTCAACACACAAGAAACACACTTTTAAACACAAGCACCACAAGCATTCACACAGCCAACATGCACATGCACACACAGCAACATCCACTTTCCCCTGTGTGGCCACCTCTTCTGCCTCCCTGTCTGTCCCCTCTACATGCACACCCTCATGCACTGCATCTTCAGTCACTGTTGCTGCTCCTCTTACTGCTGTCATAATAGCAGACATCCATACATGCACCCCTGTCACCACACCTCCACTCACCACAACTACTGTAGTTGACACATGCAGCACACTCACCAGACTGGCAGACACCCAGACAACATACATCCACATTGGCAGCCTGTCTTCTTCCACTGTGTCCACCCCCCCTCCAAAAACACACTAATGCACCAAGACACCCATCCATCACACATTCACCACACCTCAGCATACTGTCCAGTCACCTGCACCCACTACACGCACCCCTACACCACCTTCCAATCGCAAGTTCAAGCCCCACCCCGTCACAAATCCCCACCCCCACCACCCCCCACCCCCGTTCCGTGAGGTGCCTGGATGCTCCATTGTTGCCCCATTAGGTGGAGTATCGTGCACTTTTGGGAGTCAGGTTGGGGCCGTTGGGGCCCATGGGACTTTTTGAGATACGGACTGGCCATTGGCCTTGTTGAAAATAGTTGGCTTTGTGAGCTGTAATAAATATTTATGTGTGGCTTGTGTTTTGGCACACACTGTTGAACCCTGGTCTTTTGTTTCATTGTTTGTGGGTGTGGTGCATTTGCATGTTCTATGGCCAATTTGTATTTGCCTTGTGTCAGGTAATTACCTCTTGCTGTGGGGTGTATGGGTTGTGCTGCTGTGAAGGGTTGGGGGCGTTGCTGGGTGGGTGGAGTGGGTGGGTATGTAACTGTGCCCTTTCCTCCCTTGTGTCGTAGGTTGCGGTACTTACCGTCGTCCTCTTCATCCGGGTTCTCAGTCATGGAGGTATATGGCAAGGAGCAGGGCTGGCATGATCTGCAGCTCTCTATCCATGTCTGCTTCGGCACGTTGTGTGGGCCTCCAGTGAGTGTTTAATTAGATTTGGTTCATTTCCGCATGGACTTGGTGGTTCCTGCCCCAGAACTGGCGGCGGACTAGTGGTTCATTATTTGATGGGTGGGTTGGGCCTTTCCGTCGGCCTGGGGCCGGACTCTGCTGTCGTCGTCGGCACTCTTCTACTGGCAGTGAGTGGTTTTCTGGATGCCTGTGTTTCGATTGGTTCATTATTTGGTGGTCCAGACGGTTACTCTGCTGGCGGCTTATATTGCCACCACCGGCGGCGCGGTCGGGACCACCATGTTCATAATGAGGGCCTTAGTGTGTGGCATTACATGTATAAAATAAGTTTAGATTAGAATAGATAGATGCGAGGTAAGTTTAGCTATGTTAGTATAGATTAGTTTAGTGTAGGATAGTGTTTAGTTTAGCTTTTTATAAGGTGTTGTTTTTTAGAATCAATAAATCCTGTAAGTTGTAGACAATTAGTTATCCATAATGATTGAGTGTCTGGGTGTTCTCATGTGTGCACTGGCCAAGTTAGAGGAATGTCTTAGGGTATGCTTTCTGTATTGATTTACATGTATGACTATGTGTATCCCCTATGATCAAGGAGCTGTCTGATTGGCTGCAATATATTTTTCATCCCCAGTTCCTGACAATCACATTGTGTATGTATGAAAAATCTTTGGCAGGTAAGAATGGAACATCTACTGTCATTACTAAGGTCTGTCACAATTATTCTTGGAAAGTGTAGCACATTTTACTTCACCTTATTTGGGGTATGTATCCTGGTACACTGACAGCTGATTGTTACTGATAAATTTTGCCTCTTCTGTTCCACACATATTTTTTGTACTCGTACTATCATCAGGGAACATTTTAGACACTTGAGCTCTGACCCTTACATGCCATATGTCAACTTGCATGGATATCTGTTCAATAAGGCTATGTAAGTTGGTTGCAGTCCACAACACTATCCGTCACCTTTTTCATGTTAGAGTACTCGTGTGTGGCTTTGAGTCTGACAGTAAGCCACACATGTAATTAGTTTCTGTTCTCATTGACATAGATTCACACAATGCATACATTTAGATGAGTTGATGGATCACAGCAAAAGATGGCATGTTACATGTGAATGTGGAGATTTCTTTACATGTGCAAGTTTATTTTCTAATGCAGTACAATGTCCATTTCACTGACCCCAAGAACCATTTAATGTACATTCAGAGTCCAAGGGTGAGGGACATGTCATGAGACAGGGGTTGGAGAAGTGTCCATTAGTGAGGAGGTGTCCAAAGTGACGATAGGTAGGAATTGAGACAATGACATTCCATAGCAGATAAGTCAACAGTTGTAGAGTGAAGAGTGCACATTGCCAGCTGTCACAACACTGGCATGATCTTAAACACAGAACTAAGGAGATACTGTCCATGTAGCACAGACTGGTGCTACCGGGTGGTTTTACGTGTGAATGTTTTTCCTTCCACATCTTCATCCTCTCCTGTTTGTGGTGCCTCCTGTACCATGGGTGGTGCTGTTGTTGAAGTCGAGGTGGACACACACACATCAGGGGATAGAGATGTGAAATCAAAGGTCCCGGCAGCTGCCATTTGTAGGAACACATAAGGCATCACTGCAGAAAAGAGGAATGGCAGATTTCTCAACACTGCAGCTACATCATGATGGTAGGCAGCCATGTTTTCCCTGAGGGAGGCCACTTCCCGCTGCATAGACTCCAGGGCACTTTATGTCACACCCAGCCTGTTATCTATCATGCTGCTGCCACTTTGAGGAAGCTATTGTGGAAACCTCTGCCTTTGCCTCTCATGACAGCAGCTATGTCGGCCAGGGACTGCTGGAGCCCACTTAGCTGAGAGTGGGTGCCTCTGATGGCAGCTGTGTTGTCCTTATTTGGACTGAGGCACCTCTGCACTCTCTTGAGGCTGCCTGCCATGGTCTCCATCCCTACCTGCACCTGCTTGGCCAGCTCCCACTGGACTCCGGCCACTGTCCTCTGAAAGGTAATTTCTGGGTCCTCGGAGTCCAGGGCTGTGGCTGGACTGGTTGGTGCTGTGTGTTGGTAGTTAAGTGGTTCATGTGGAGACCCTGCAATGCTGTGTGTCCTCCCGGAGACTGGAGGTGGTGTCTGGAAGGAACCTAGGACATCCTAGATGTCTCTTCATTGATGGTCGGCAGCTGGTCATCCATGTCATCTGTAAAATGCAGGACAGGCAGGTTAGCAGGAGGTAAGACATCATCCTCTGCAATGGGATAGTGAAATGTCGATCTATGACCTGTAGTGGCTGATGACATGGCTCATCATTTACTTGCTACTGGTGGCTCAGTGACATTTTACAGACCCCAGGTTGTAGTTGTTTACTATGTGTTGCATTGTGCATCACACATGGGGCAATGTTTCAAATAATGCTTTGTGCATTGATCCTACATCACCAAGGGCCAGATGTATCAAGCCTTTTTGCATTCGCAAACGGTGCGAATGCAAAAATGCCTTTCAGAATGTATGAAAGGCATTCGCTATGCAAATGTAAGGAATCGCTAAAATAGCGATTCCTTCAATTTTGCGAGCCCTTTTAGAGAACGCAAATTGCGATTCTCTAAATAAGAAATTGCAAATAAGGAATCCTTATTTGCGATTTTTAAACCACATGTATCAAGTAATTCCTTAATGCGAATTTGGCGTTAAGGAATCGCAATTACCACCAAGTAAAACTTGGTGGTAACCATGTGCAAATTTTAAAAATGTATTAAAAGAAATTGACATGTAACGCACACATGCCCCTTTGGCATTTGTGCACCTTACATGTCCCAAAAAAACTTTTGGGGTGCAACAGAGGGGGCCTTAGGCCCCCAGCACCCTGGGGTTTTGCATTTCCAAAATTGCGAATTCCAGTTAGGAATTTGCTATTTGGGAAATGCAACAACATCGCAAATATGGGCCTACAGGCCCATAGATGCGAATGGGGGCTGTATCGCTATTTGCGATTCAGTAATAGCATTTGCGATTTTTAAGAAATCGCTATTACAGAATTGCAAACATAATACATAGCATTTTGTGAATCAGAAATAGCGATTTCAGAAAATTTGCTATTACCAATTCGCAAAAGGCTTTTTTGATACATCTGATAAATGACCCATGTGCCCTCGGGTGAATTACAGAATTTCTCCTTTTTCCATCTTTCTGCCCCTCACCAGAATCCTGGTTACTGTGCACAGTGAAAGAATTTTGGGCCAGGTGTATTAAACTATTTTGCATTCGTAAATAGTGTGAATCACAAAATTCCACTGTTTGTGAATGCAAAATAGCCATACAGAATGTATGAAAAGCATTATCAGTGTAATTTAAAGGAATTGCTAAAATAGCGATTGCCTAAGATTGCGACTCAATTTAGCAAATCGCAAATTGGGATTCCCTAAATAGGAAATCGCAAATAGGAGATTCTTGTTTGAGATTACCTATGCACATGTATCAAGCATTTCCTAAATGCAAATTGGGCATTTAGGAAATGCAATTACTACCACCTCCAAGTTGGTGGTAACCATGTGCAATTTTAAAAAATGCATTAAAAATGCATTTTTAAAAGTGCCATGTAGCTCACAAATGTCCCTAGGGCATGTATGCACATCACATGTGCACAATTAAATTTTGGGGTGCCTCCGGGGGGCCTTAGGTCCTCGTCACCCTTGGTTTTGCATTTCCTAATTTGTGATTCCCTAATAAGGAATTGCAAGTTAGAAAGTGCAAAAACATTTGCACTATGGGCCTGAATTTCTTAATACCGATTTCCTAATAGCAATTGCGACTCTGTGGGAATCGCTATTATGGAATCGCTATTTTTTTAAATACCATTTTGCCTTTCTTAAAAAGGGATTTCTTAAAATTCACTATTTAAGAAATGCAAAACAGTACTTTGATACATCTGGCCCCATATTCCTTGCAGCCTCCTTGCCCCAGCCACTGATACCTTGTTAGCATGTAATTTACATTCCTATTCACCATGGTGGACATTCCCACAGTAGTGTAATGAGTGTTGTCAGTATTTTGGTGCTTTACTGTTTTGGCACCGTGAATGATGGCACTAGTTCAGCAAAGCACAGGGAGGTCCATTGCTTACAATGCTTGTGTAACTTTGTCATCTGCCTTTAGCAGGCCCCACACGTGCTAATTGGATGGTACAGTGCAGGCTTTATGGATTGTAAGCCCCATTAGTTTGTCCCTCCCTACATTAGGAACATTTCCTTGCATACAGCATATCTGCCACATGCATATTTTGGTGCAAGAATGTACAATGTGGCTCAATGCATGCATTTTGAGAGTTTGTTAATGTGGCACGAGGGGAATGGTCAGCTTGGATCCACATTGGCAACTATTTGTATGATGGTACTGTTGCATTATGGGCTAGTGGCAAAGTGCCCATAGTGCAACATTGATGCCTCTTGTGCCTGTTCTTACGCATGATGCTGTCCCTTTATGCACAAAGGCAACCATTCCCACAACACAGGCAACCTTGTTACATGGTGAAATTTAAGCTACTTGTATAGCAGCAGAAATGATAAACATACACATTCCCCATATGTTGTATATGTACACTTTAGTGCCCATTACCAAATGGTGCATGGAGGTGTGTGAGAGTTGTTGTTGGGCCACCCTGTGCGAGTTGCGTAGGACATGTTGGCCACTGAGACCCTGATTTTTTCTAAAGTGGCACAGCTTGGTGAAGTGGCAAAATTGCTGCACTGTGCTGCACTGCTTTTGAAATGCAGGGATGCCTGTATTTACAGGAATACAGCGCACCCCTGTGGTTACCCCCTGTGCAGAATTAAGCTCCTTGCAGCAATGCAGGCATCCTTGCACCATAGTGCATTGAGGGGATAAATTGTTTATAGGCAGGAATGTGTCCCTTCCTGCACATAAACAATCTATTATGGTGCTTTGGCGTTTCTATGTGTGCTGCAGAATGCAGCACACACGAAGGGCAATGACACAAGGAAGGAGGAAACCCTGAGGTGGTGTTGACTTTAGTCCAAGCCTCAGGTTAACATGTAGTCTTGGATCTGGGGCAACAACAATATGCAAAAGTGTTGTTGTGCACAGTTACAGCCACACTGATTGCACGCCCCTTGCAGGCAACGTGCTGTGTGTTTGTAGGGTCCATATTTACAAGGTGGTGTGCAGCCACTGTAAGTGGCTTTACACCACATTGTGTATATGTCAAAGTGCATAGTGCCTCCAGAGCATCTCTACAAGTGAGGCTCTGGTGGTGATGGGCCCTTTTGATTCTGGCCCTATGTGTCTGATGCAACCCTTTTCCATGCATTCAGTGTGTCCTATGTGCTTCCCCCTTCTGCCATTTGTCAAATTCCAGATATTCCCCCCTGCAACTTACAATGCATTTGTGGAAGTTCTTGGTGGTCTGTGCTGTCCTGCGATTCCATTGACCAGCTCCTCCGGGATGACAGCTGCCACCATCTCCTCCAGCTCATCCAGGGCCTCCTGGAGTACAGGACTTTCACCCCCTGTCTGCAGTGTTGCCTTAAGGTTACTGGCCAGTTTCTCCTTAGTTCTGCGCTTGCAATCATGCCAGTGCTTCCTACAATCAGTAACTGTCCTCTTCACCTCTGCCACGCAGTTGACTTTATCTACTATTGCCTGCCATATAGCCTCTCTCCTACCTATTGGCAATTTGGAGGGGACGAAGAGCTGGTGTTGATGCTCCGTCACCTCTCTGACCAAGACGTTATTCTCCTCCTCACTAAAGTGACAGTTCTGCTTCCTCTTCTCCTTCTCCTGGGACTTTGCTGGTCTCTCCTGGCCGGTACTGGGCTGATTGGGATCTCTCTGTGGTCTTTCCTGGCCTCCATTCTCCATCTTGTCTCCCAATTTCTTTTCTTGCTTGCACATTTTTTTTTACGCTAATGCTGTTAAATATGGCGCTAACATGTTTAGCGTAAAAAACATGCTGCTAATTGTGCTAATGCCATTTGTGCAGCATTAGCTTCATTTTTACTTACAGCATGTCACAAAGGTTAGCGTAATTTTTTTTTTACACTAACCATTCCTGAGCGCCATTGTGCGCCATTTTATAAATATGGCGCACAGATGGCGCTAAGGAATGGCGTTAGCTGGTGGTAATTTTTTTGACGCACAACTGCGCTAGCGCAGTTGTGCGCCATTTTTCATAAATATGGACCTATAATTACAAGCTCTGTGAAGCAGGCTCAAGCCTTGTCCCACACAACTAGCCTCTTTTTGGACAACCTCTGACTGACCCAACTCACTCCACTCCAGAGACAGGACCTTGACGAACCCATCAGCCTTGAAGAGGTCCTTACTTTGTTGCACCAGTTAGTCTGAAACAAAACAGCTGGCATCAATGGGCTGCCGGCAGAGTACTACTGTACGGGCCAGATGTAGCAAAGGGTTTTACCCATTCTGTGTCTATGGGAAAATGTGTTTGTACATATGGCCCTACATTCTGTGCCCAGCTCCCTTAAACATTCCTGGAAGGGCTACGTGAAGCAAAATCCCGGGGCCATCTCTCTGACTCCCAGCGTGAGGCACTTATAGTGGTTTTGCCCAAACCTGGGTGCGATCCTCAGAACATGCCCTCTAATAGGCCTCTGTCGCTACTTAACTTAGACTGCAAACTCTTGGGCAAAATGCTCTCCAACAGGTTACTTCCATTGATTAGTCAACTGATCCACGAGGATCAGTCGGGGTTCATCCCAGGAAGCAATACCTTTTTCAACATGTTGAGTGGAGCACCAAGTGGGGACCATGATAGAGTAGGGGTATCTTTGGAAATAGAAAAAGCCTTCAATAGTCTGGGATGGTCCTACCTTAAGGAGACACTGTGCAGCATGGGCTTTGGGCCTGGGTTTTGTCCTGGATATGTATACTGTACTCTAATTCCATAGCAGGAGTGAAAACGGGGCGTATTGTCTCCGACAGCTTCCCCGTATGCCGCTGTGCGAGGCTATGGGCCAGATGTAGGTAGGAAAAAAATTGCGAGTCTTTGCGACTCGCAATTTCCAACTCGCAAACAGGTATCAAGCAAGAAGAAGCAACTTCATTTTCCGACTCGCAAATGAAGTCGCACCGCAGATTGCGAGTCCGCTGTTTGCGACCTCGCTAAAAACGAACACGCAAATTGCAAGTGGGTGTCGCAAATTGCGACTGAGCCGCAAATTGCATGCAGGTGCAGCAGAACACTCTGGAAAACATTTCCTGGCTCTTGATGATGACATCACAGCCAGGAAGTTTACAAATACACCTGGGAGGAGGGAGTACCACACCCATTTCCAACTGCTGAACAGCCAACAGGAAGAACAGCAGCAACAATGGAGGAATCAGCCAGAAAGAGGAAAATCAAATTTTCTGAAAAGGAACTGGAGGTGCTGACGGATGAATGCTGCCAGCACCATGATCAACTCTTTGGAAGAGCAGCCCTTAGTGTGCCTGAGCTGGAGAAAAGGAGGATCTGGACAGAAATCCAGGAGAAGGTGAATTCAAAGGGGGTGAGCCACAAGAGCATAGATGAACTTAAAAAAAGATGGTATGACCTGCGCTCCAGGACCAAGGAGAGGGTGGCAGAGCGCCCCCGGGAGATGAGGGGCACTGGAGGAGGCCCATCTACCGTCCCACTACCCACACCCATGGAGGAAAGAGTGCAAGAGACCCTGGAGCCAGAGGCAGTGTCTGGAATAGGAGAGCTGGACACGTCAGCGCCAGGACCATCAACCAGTGAGTACCATGAAACATGCAGGTACACCCATATCTGCCATACCCCCACCCACCTAGTACACAGCAGCATGCACAACCAAAATAACTCCATTTAAGAGTAGCAACCACCAGAATGGTGCATTATGGGCAATGTAGTCCAGTAGGCAGCTGATAGGCAACAGTTTATTAGGAAGCATACAACAGATGGTAGATGCTGACAGTGTGTTCCCTATGTCCCACAGGTCTCCCACAAGACACCACCACCAGCCACACCGTCCAGGGTGCAGAGGTCAGCCACCAGGCAGCACAGGACCCAGGAGCAGCCACCACAGGGACCTGCACCACCCGACCACAGTCCCATCCAGATGCACCAGTGGCCATAGTAGAGATAGATCTAGCACCCGGTCCCGGCCACAGTGCCAGCCAACAGGACACAGATGCACCACCGCATCGCAGGCGACGTGTCCATGTCCCTGCAGTGTCACAGGGAGATGTAGGGGACTCCTCCATGTCCGCCGCCGAGGCAGCACTCATCGAAGGTAAGCACCTGCAGACAAGGAAAATGAGACTGATTTCAGGGGCCATGCGGCGAATGGAGAGGAATCGGACAACAGGGCTGGCACAGGTCCACACAGAGCTACAAAACCTGAACAGTAATGTAGGTGACCTTGCGCTCTCCATCAGGCAACTAGTGGCTGAACTTGTTACGGAGAGAGAGGGTGCATGGCGCCATGACCGCCAACTAATCCACAGACTAGACCCCATGGCTGCCTCCATCGTCCGCCTGGCTGTGAATACCACAGGGCTGTCACGCCCCACAGTCAGCCTACAGGTCGACATGGGCCACTTTGCCAGCGATGTGGCTCACGGCCTGGGACGGATAAGCCATGCTGTGGACATGATGGAGGCACGACAGGTGGCTAGGGGCGCGGCAGACACGCCGAAAGACAGTGAGGAGGGCTCTACTATCAGTAGTGCATCTGCCACAGACACCAGGGTGTTGCGTAGTGGAAGTGCACGGCAGGGATCTGCAGACGCTCCAGGCACCAGGCATGCTGGACGTCCCAGGCGTAGGATGTGAGCTACGCACTAACAAACAATGGAGGCACATGAGGTTAATGTGTCCTCACAGCAGGTGGACTTTTACAGCCCCTGATCAATAGTTCATTTCAATAGTTTTTTGGTTCACTTCATTAAAGTTCTTGTTTGTTTCACTTCACACATGGGCTCTTTGTGTGTGACATTCATGTGTGTGCTGACAGTTACCACGTACCTTCCAAAGTATTGGTTTGCAATGTGGTCCCGTCTCTGTCTGCCTTGATTTGCAATGCTTCTATCCCCATGATGGCGATGTGGTAGCTCTTGCTCGTCATCCTCCGAATCTGGGTCTTCAGGGGTGAGATGTAGCCCACGTCTGGTGGCAATGTTGTGCAGTATAGCGCATTGCGCCAATGATCTTGAATGCTGTTATTGGGGCATACTGGAGGGCACCTCCACATCTGTGGAGGGATCGGAATCTTGCCTTCAACAGTCCAAAGGTCCTCTCTATAACATTTCGGGTCCTCCTATGTGCACTGTTGTATCGCCTCTCTGTCTCATTGCTGGGTGTTAAGTACGGGGTAAGTATCCATGGTCGTAGTGCATATGCACTGTCACCTGTTTGGCAAAAATGAACAATGTTAGCTGGGCATGGATGGGTTCCACGTTGACCTGTGTGTATATCTGCAAGGTGTATTCAGCTATACCTAGGAGATATCCGTCACCAAACTCCCCACGTTCTAGGAGTTGGTGTATCCCACTGTGCCTGAAAATGTACGAGTCATGTGTACTCACTGGAAATTTGGCTACCATGTCAGTTATAACATAATGGGCGTCACATACCACCTGGATGTTCAGTGAGTGGGTACACTTCCGGTTGCGGAACAGATATTCCAGATTTGCAGGAGGGCATATTTGTATATGTGTCCCGTCTACACACCCTATTACATGTGGGAAGTTGGCAATCCTGTAGAATTCCAACTTGGTTCTGTTGATTTCTGCCTCATTCTTGGGTAGGTATATGTATCTGGACATGTGTGTGAGTATGGCATCTAGGAATGCTCTGAAGAACCGTGAGAGTGCACTTTGAGATACCCCACCTGCCACAGCAATGACCCCCTGATAGCTACCCGTGGCCAAGAGGTGCAGTGAGCATAGCACTTGCACATGTGTGGGGATGGCGCTGCCGCGCACAGTCTGGCATTGAAGCTGCGGATTGAGTAGATCTATTAATTCTAATATTGCTGCACTGCTGAGTCTGTATTTATCATAGATCTCCTCCTCAGTTTGTTGGAAAAGGGTCGGTCTGGTTCTGTATATCTTCTCCTGTCTCAGGCTCCTCCTCCTCATCTGCTGTGCGGCGTGGGCTCTCCTCCTCCTTGCTATCACATATATCTCCGCCATCTTGAGTAACCCAGGTGCCTTCAGGGTCTCCTTTTATACTTTGGTTCTGGTTACCACCTGCTCTGAGTTAGTGCAAAATGGGCTTTTTGCGACTAGTCGCAATTTGCGAGTGGCTATTTCATATGGTTTGCGACTCGCAAATTGCGACTTCCTATTTGCGGGTCGCACAATGGGGTCGCAATTTTTGCGAGTCGGTAATGGCTTGCGGCGCAATTTGCGATTCGGAAATGGGGTTTTTGCATCCCATCTCCGATTTTGTGGGGTTGCAAATTGCTATTCGGGCCATTTGCGACTCGCAAAATTTTGCTACATCTGGCCCTAAGCTGCCCTCTCTCACTGCTGTTATTTGTGATAGTGATCGAGCCCTTAGCTTCCCAACTGCATCTTCAGGCGCAGCAGTGTGGAATCTCAGATTTGGATATATTTCATATTGTATCTCTCTATGCTGATGACACACTAATATGGATGCACAGAAGCATGTCCTCCCTACCAAGAATCATGCTATTATCAGAGGCTTTCAGAGATGTACTTGGTCTGTGGGTGAACTGGACGAAGTCCTGCTTGTTCCCCTTAACTCTCATCCCAAAGCAACTACGGGTCTCCCTCCTGGTACATTGATTGCCTTTGAGGTATGTCACTTTTAAATCACTTGGCATAGTAATCTACCACACCGCAACAAACGTCAGAAAGGGCATCCTGGACGGAGCCGTTTGCACGGTCCAAAGATCTCTCCCTTTTTTGTGTTCCTTATCACTATCGCCCTTCGGACATGTGGCGATCGCCAAGATTTTAATACTCCCAGGCTGCTATATTTTTTTTACCACAGTACCATTAGTGTTGCCCAGATTATTCTTCTGCTCACTAAATGGCCTGATGCTGGAACTTTTATGCGGGAATCACCGACGGTGGGTCGCCCTAATTACCACACACCACTCTCTCGAAACAGGAGGTCTAGGTATGCTCAACTTTGAACTATATTATGCAGATGCACAGCTGCAATTGGTGCTTCACTGGTTCCAAATCCACATGATGTGTTGACCTGGTTAGCGGATCACTTGTGTCCTCTGCAACATGGTATCAACCTAATGGACACTGCGGGCAGGTTTGTACACTGCAGGAGCCCTACACCACCTTATTCTCCCAGAATCCAGATACTTAGCATTTGGGGAATGAGGGATCTACATACACATGATCTGACACAATGGGCAGCAGCAGGATTGACAACTATGGGGGTCTTCTTTAGGGATGGTTCTCTACTCTCGTACAATGACATTGCAGACACTTACAATATTGGTCCAGGACAGTTCATAACATATTGCACCACAAGTCAGCTCATACGCGACATTTGGAGGATGGCCAGAGCAGAACACACAACATTGCCTATTCTTCACATATTACTGTCGGGAGTGGGTCTTACAAAAGCTATAACCCTACTGTACCAATCCTTTATCACATGCACTGACACTGGACAGATCGGAGCATGGGCAGAATAGGATGCAGTCCTACCTACCCCAATACCTGAAACATCAAGGCCTATGGCGCTCCAACACGTAAAGACTGTTTCCTTTAACCCACGATTTTGCTTCACTCAGTTTAATTATCTACAGCAGGAGTACTTATCGCCCCATCGCCTTCAACGTATGTTCCCTCACACATGAATGCCCACGCTGCAGAGAACAGGAAGCCACCATTTATCACATGGTATGGGACTGCCCTTCTATACAACATACTTGGGACAAAATCAACACATTAACAGGGGAGCTCACTGTCTGGGCACTCTCCCCCATCTCTGAATCCTGTCTATGAGGCATCTGCACTCGACCTAAACGGGACAAACACTTACACAGTTCGTATACCTGGCTTTTATCCTATTCAAACAACTTATAGCTATGCAGTTGAAAGTGGCTTCCACCCCAGATGTAAAATTGTGGCTCGTTGCGGTGTTACAGTGGGCGAGAGCTGAGTCAGAGGTCCTCCACACTTTGAAGGATAAGGGACTAGCTCTGGGAGGCTATGAGACTTGGGATGCTCTTATAATTAAAATCGAGGCCAAAAATGACACTTGCCTCCCCCAGCAGTGACAGTGAGTACTAGCGCAGCTCCCAGTTTCTCACTAACATGCCCGTACTTTCTGACCCTCCTGCTATGTCCCCTTCCTGTGGACAGCATATAACTACATCTTTATCCAACACTGCTGTAGGGCCTCCATGGCAGGACATATATCTTTTTTTGTAATGGAGCCACTCTTTGTACATGTTCGGCTCTGTTGCAATTGCTCATGTCACTGATATTATTTGTTGACAGTATGCTGTTTTCACGATCCTTGCATTACTGGACTTCCTACCCTGACCCACTTTTTTTTTATTTGTTCCTACTCTTACTGTGCTCTTACTGTATTAACGCTCTCCAACACTATGTGCTCGTATTATATGGTTTTGTTGACACTGTAAACAATGAAAACAGATTTTGTTTTTAAAAATAAAATAAAAGACACACTAATTTAAATATGAATTGCATTTCTACCAATAAACAGAAGACAAACTTAGTCCCTGTAATGAACTGATCTCGATGACACTTGGGTTGGCTGACTGCATCGCTCAGGACACAGACGCCAACCCAAATTCTAAATACCATGGTGGGATGTCTGTGACAGCACCTTGACACAGGAAGCCAAAACAAACAACTCAGAGGAAGGATGGCACAATGCCTTTCAATCCACATTAGGCAGACCCCAACCTACAATGTTCAAATTTATAAAAGCAGTATAAAAAGAGCAAGCTACCAACAACTGAGAATAGAACTATCTGTTACCCATATTGACCCCAAAACTTAGCAAACAAACTAAAAGAATGTACAATATGCTACAATTTAAAATCTTCCTAATTAACAAAGGTGTGGATTACAATTTCTTAACCAACATACCAAACCTTGTATGTTTTATATAATAAATATACTATTTTATTTTATCAGCCAAAAAATAATTAACATTCCAATTTTATTAAAGACTAATATAATAAAACCATATATAATTTTTTTAATAAATGTTATTATTACCAAAGAAAAAAGTAAAAAACAACTCAATTATCACATAAATTAATTACAACTCATAAACCAAACAATGCCACATAACAGTCACATAATACTTGGCCAAACGTTAGAATGTAACATTTCCCATCCAACAGAAAACTAAATAAAGAAATCTTACTGTTGTGTAGCTGCAGATCTGTATCCGCATAGTAAAAATTTTGTAAGCCACCACAAATGGAATATATTGTCCAAGTAGCCCAAAAAGAAAATGCAAAAATGAAACAAATTCAATATAAATCCCTCAAAGGAATCCAAAGTATGTAGAAACCAGAAAAAAACAGAAAAAAGTATTTAAAAAATGAACAGTCGAGGAAAAGTAAAAAATAGTAAATCAATTTAAAAATCAATGGTTAATAGTAAACCAAAAATGATTTCCTTAAAAAAAGTAAACTTCCAATGCCCATAGGACCGTTTATAGACAAAAACCTTCAAGGAAATAAAAAGCCCACTCGCAAAACACATTACACTCCCAAAAATACATATACATATCTGTTAATAATCAAAATATAATAAAAATAGCTTAATTTAACATAACATAGCAACACATTGCTAAAATAGTGTACAAAAACACAAAACTACAAACCAGTGAAAAACACTAACACTAATACATTCAGATATACAAAAACCCCACAATCAGCTCTATACCTTTCACCTACGCCCCTCTCCCCTTAAAACCCTTAAAATAGAACTTACCTGTTCCGATAAACAGCAGCACCTTACCACAACCTGGGTCCAGGATAATAGACTAAATAGACACACATAAATTACAAAATAGCAGGTAGCGGTTACAAAAGAAGCTGCTAACTGAAACTTTAAAAAAAAGACTACCTCCCAATAGAAATGAATAGGAAACATTGTAGAAATGTTGAATACATGCATGTAATTTTTTTTACAAATATTAAACATGTGAAACATGTCAAAAATGTTGTGATAAAGAGTTGAAAATGTATAAACTATAATTTAATATTAGTATAATATATATAATTATGAAAAATATACTTATATAAAATATGGAGATATAACAAATAATACATATTCCAAAACTGTTGAAAAATGGAAAATTAAAGTTCAAAATGTACAACAAACAATAATATATAAGTATTGTTTACATGTTTTTATTAATAACAAAATAAATATTTTAATTAATTACCTTTATAAAATATGTGTTGTTCAGACTAAATATATATCATTAGAAATGTCAAAACATAGAACAAAATAAACTTGGAAAACAGAAATACAATGAGAAGAATGTGACATGTCTTTATTACACAAAACAATGTAATTAATATCAATATTGATTACAAATGTACAACTATTTTTTATTGTATTACTAATGAACAACAATACTAATAAATTATCACAAAATATTTCTACTACATACAAATACATATGAAATAAAAGATTTCAGAATAAAAATATAAAAGTAAATAATAACACTCCAACATAAAACATTTATTTTAAAAAAAAATGTTACAGGGTGAAGGGGTTAAAGTCCCTCCTCCGATCTAAAAAAAACGTATGGAAAGTGTTGAATACTAAACGGGTGGCATTTATTATTCCCAATACAAACTAAACTAATTTGGGGAAGACGTTGGAAGTTAAAGGGGTGAGATTTACTATTCCCACCCCACTTTAAACCAATTCGGAAAAAGGTATTGGTTACTAGAGTGGTGACATTTACTATTCCCACTCCATGCCAACTATATTGGAGGAACATACTGGACACTAAAGGGGTGATATCTACTATTCCCACTCCAATCCAAACCACTTTAGGGAAGGTGTTGGGCACTAAAGGGGTAAAATTTACTATACCCACTCCGTTTGATCTAAACTAGTTTGAGGTAGGTATTGGACATTAAAGGGCGACATTTACTATTCCCACTCCAATCTCTACCAATTTGAGGAATGTGCTTGACACTAAAGGGGTGACATTGTCTATTCCCACTCCAATCTAAATCAATTTGGGGAAGGCATTGGACACTAAAGGGGTGAAATTTAGGGCCTCATAATGAGGCGGGCGGTCTTGAGATTGCCAGCCTCATGGTGGCGGTCAGGACCACCGCTGCTGTGGCGGTCCGACCACCACATTAAGACCCTGGTGGTCAGACTGCCAAGGTTCCCCTGTTTCAGTGATACTAATGGTTTGACGGCAGGTGGAGGTTGCAATCAGCCAGGGCTGATTATGACCTCGCTCTCTGCCAGCCTTTTCATGGTGGTTTTACCATCATGAAAGGGCTGGAAGAGAACAGGTGCATGGGGACACAGGGGGTCCGTGCACTGCCCATGCACTTTGCAAGGGCAGTGCAAGGGTCCCCCTGCCCAGCACCATGGCAATGTTCATTGTCTGCTGTGCAGAAAGTGAACACTGCAAAGGTGCAGGTGCACCCTGCAGGCGACAGCATTGCCGCTGGCTCAATTTTAAGCCGGAGACAATGCTGCCACCAGTTTCCCACTAGGCTGATGGGCAGAAACCTCAGCCTAGAGGGAAACTAGTAATAGGTCCGGCATAGGGGTCGCCACTACGGCAGCAGTCACCCTGTCGGAGTTTGGCGGATGGTTGATCCTGTCCGCCAAACTCATAACTAGCCCCTTACTGTTTCCAATCGAATCCAACCATATTAGAGGAGGATGTTGCCCACTAAAAGGGTAACGTATTAATCCCACTCTAAACTAAGGATATTAGAAAAAGGTGTTTGATGCTAAAGATGTGAAATTTACAATTTCCATTTCAATATTTCAAAACTTATAGAAAGTAATACAAAGGAACAATTTCCAATAACAATCAATACTCTTTAATTATACACATTTGGATAATATATTATCAATTGTAGTTTTATCTAATAATAAACTAACCTAAACTTCAAACCAATATATATAAGCTAAATTATAAAACTTGCCAAAAATCTTTTTAATAATATTAGTAATAAAATATTTATAAAATTCTTTTTCAACCTTTCCAAAACTATAAAAGTTATATTGTTATAAATGTAAAATATATATTTTAAATCAAATTACAATTTCAAAAAAATGAGCTCATTTCTGTAATTGTGCAAAAATATAAAATTCTAAATGTTTAATTAAGAAAATCTAAATATTCGTTTTTATGGAAATCTTTGCAATATTTTTCATGTTTTAAAAGATATTGATGGTCATTACGACCCTGGTGGTCAGAGACCGCCAGGGGTAATGTGGTGTCCGTACCGCCAACAGGCTGGCGGTACGGAGGCTCTTATTACGACCGCGGCCGGCGGTTTCCTGCCGTTTTAGCCCCGGCGGTGATAATCCGCCAGGGCAGCGCTGCAAGCAGCGCTGCCCTGGGGATTATGACACCCCTACCGCCAGCCTGTTTCTGGCGGTTTGCACCGCCAGGAAGAGGCTGGCAGTAAGGGGTGTCCTGAGGCCCCTGGGGGCCCCTGCACTGCCCATGCCACTGGCATGGGCAGTGCAGGGGCCTCTAACAGGGCCCCAGCCAGCTTTTCACTGTCTGCATAGCAGACAGAGAAAAGCGCGACGGGTGCTACTGCACCCGTCGCACGGCTGCAACACCGCCGGCTCCATTAGGAGCCGGCTTCTATGTTGCGGCCTCATCCCCGTTGGGCCGACGGGCGCAAACTTGGTTTGCGCCCGCCGGCCCAGCGGGGATGTCGTAATGGGGGCCGCGGGAGTGCAGCCGCATTGGCGGCCACCGCCGCCCGCCAAGGTCGTAATGACCCCCATTGTCTCTCATTACAACCCTGGCGGATGGTGTTAAAATGGCGGTAATACTGCCAAATTATGACCATGGCGGAAAGATCTTTGATAGACAGCCAATGTACCACACCGACCGCCAGGGCGGAAAAAACAGTCACCACGGCGGTAGCCGCCTACAGCCAGGCGGAAGTCAATGTTCTGCCCACCATATTAAGACACAGCAAACCACCACCTTTTCCGGGGCGGTACCAACAACATCAAAAGCCTAGCAAAACCAGAGATAAGAAGGGCAAGGACTCACCATTGGAGACACAGGGAACAACCATGCTGCCATGGAGCCCGAGCTGCATGTCTTCCCCATGATCTTCTACGTGATGCTCCACCACCAACATCAACGCCGGCGAAGACGATGACCGTAAGTACAGCCGCCTAGCACACAAGGGAGGGAGGAAGGAAAACAACAGTGACACACACGCACCACCCCCCACATCCCCCAACACCATACACACAATCAGCTGCATCACAAAAACATTTTTACCCCGTAACTCGGATGAATAATGCAAGGACAAAACGATTTTGAAAAATTGAATGTACTGAGAGCAACACATCAAGAAAAATAAGTTAGGCAAGATAATAGATGCGTACATATGTACAAAAAATTGGACACAGCCCAGTCCACAATGTTCGTAGGCCACACATGTCACCTGCATCAACACGGAGAAAACATTACAGGGGCATCAGTTGGTAAATAGGTAGGCACCTCAGGGGGACTGGGTATGGAGGGCATCTCAGCCGGGAGATGTAGCAAGAACTCTGGTTCTGGAGGGGGCAACATGCCCTGTGCTTGATCCTGGGGAGTGCAAGGCCACAGTCTCTTGAGTGGGTGACTTGCCCATTTACTCTAGAGGGGGCCTCGTGCCCTGTGCTCTTGATCCTGGGGAGTCTTGGCTATGTGGGTGTCCCACCCACTGGTTCTGGAGGGGACCTCGTGCCCTGTGCTCTTGATCCTGGGGAGTGCAAGGTCACAGTCTCTCAGGTGGGGGTCATACCCACTGGATTTGCAGGGGGCAAGCCGCACTGCAGCCCATGGAGGCAGGATTACATACCGTCCACCGGCGGTGACGGCTGTTCAGTGGTGGTGCTGCTGGGGAGGGGGCTCCTGCCCAACCCCTGCAATCTCAGGACGGCTGCCCACTGGAGGTGGTGATGCTGCTGGAGGCTCCTGCCCATCCCCTGCAACCTTGGACAGCTGCTCAGTGTGGGTGGTGGTGCTGCTGGAGGCTCCTGCCCATCGCCTGCAACCTCAGACAGCTTCTCAGTGGAGGTGGTGGTGGTGCTGCTGGTGGGGGGAGGCTACTGCCCATCCTCTGCAACCTCGGACGTCTGCACAACCATGGTTGGTGGTGGGGACTCCATCACAGTTCCTGCCTCAGGCTCCCTACTCTTCCTGCCTGCTGGGGAAGGCTCCTTTACCCTCTTAGCAGCTGCTGGGGCAGGCTCCTTGCTCTTTCTGGCAGCTGGGGCAGGCTCCTTGACCTTAGCAGCTGCTGGGGCAAGCCCCTTGCTCTTTCTGGCAGCTTGCGCAGGCTCCTTTACCTTCTTAGCAGCTGCTGGGGCAGGCTCCTTGTTCTTTCTGGCACCTGAAGCAGGCTCCTTTCCCTTCTTGCCTGCTGGGACAGGCTCCTTTCTCTTTTTCTGGCAGCTGGGGCAGGCTCCTTTCCCTTGAGGCTGCCTGGTGCAGGCTCCTTCAGGACATGTGGCCTGGATGCTTTTCCACCACGAGTGGGTGTGGTGACAACTGGGCCCGGGGCCTGGGTGGCTGAGGTGCTTGGCTGGGGTCTTCCCACCCTGGCCATACATGCAGGATGGGGGGGAGGGGTAGGGAAGAGGTCAATGATGGATAGTAACAGTTTTTTAGGGACATTGGGGCGGGAAGAGAGAGAAGGAATGGGAGTGGAGTAAGAGGGAGTGGTTGTTAGAGGTGTCTGTCTGCTGATTTTGGGTGCAGGTGTGTGGGCTGGATGCTGTTGTGAGGTTGATGGCTGTTGGGTGTCTGAGTGCTTGTGTTTGTGTACCTGGGGAGGGGGGGACAGACACAGTGGGAAAGGACACAGGGGACATGTGTATGGCTGTTGTGGAGGTGTCTGCCAGTGAGGTGTGTGTTCTGCTTGGTGTGGTGATGATGCTGGTAGTGGATGATGATGTAGTGCATGCAGGTGTGAGTGCAGATGTAATTGGGAGGGAGGTGGAAGAGGAGGAAGAAGGGGAGACAGTGAAAATAGTGGATCTTGGTGTCTCTGCATCTGGATGGTGTTTGTGTGAGAGCCTGTGGGATGAAGTGTGTTGCTTGTGTTTGCCTGTAGCACTCTTGTGTGTTGTCTTGTGTGCATGCTCATCTGGCTGTGTGCTTAGGATCGGTTGGGGTTCAGGAGAATGGAATGGTAAGAGGAAGTTGGAGGGGGAGGATAGAAACAGGGACAATGGCTGCCATCAGAGAGGAGGCCAGAGACTGGATTGATCTCTGTTGGGCCGCCAATCCAGTGTGAATGCCCTCCAGTAATACATTAGTCTGTTGCATCTGGGATGCCTGCCCCTGGATGGCATTCACAATGGTTGACTGCCCTACAGAGATGGATTTCAGGAGGTCAACAGCCTCCTCGCTCAGGGCAGCAGGGCTATTTGGGGCAGGGCCTGAGGTGCCTGGGGTGAAGGAGATACGCACCCTTCTGGGTGAGCGGGCATGGGCAACTCACTGATTGGCTGCTGGGAGGGCGGTGCTGGTATGGGGGATGGTGCCTGTACCTGTAGCTGGTGTGATCACAGAGGTGTCTGCCACCACCAGGGAGCTTCCATCTGAGGAGGTATCTGTGTCAGAACTGTCCCCTCCACTCTCCGCGTGGTGCTCCCCTCGTCCTCCGTCCCATTGGTGCCCTCACCGTCGGTGGGCTCTGCCTCCTGGGTCCTGTGGGATGCAGCTCCCTCCGTCGCCTGCGCCTCTGCTCCTCTGTCAGATGATGCTAATGCACATAAGGACAGGGTGACAAAACAAAAAGGGGGGGGAGAGACAAAGGATACACTTGGTCAATGGCAGCACCAACACCACCGTTGGCGTACACAGCACCCTCACAAACAGGGAACAGCCCTACGCAATATGCCATTGCACTACTAGAGAAATAGTTAGCAGCCAAGCCATGGGGAGGGGCACACACCGCCAAATGCAGCACACCTGGGACCCACCCAGCCCTGACCAGTTGTGGATGCCTACGAGCTAGGTAGCAAGATTCTCCCTTCTGAACCCTAGCCACCAGGGGACCTATGCTGCAATGTCAGGCCTGGGTTAGGGGCACCCACTGACACACATCCCCCACACGGATACCTCCCTACCATGCGTAAGTTGTAATGATGGGCACTATACTCACCCCCTTGTGGATGCTGTGAAGCCCTCAGATGCCCATCCGGCCCAGGATAGGTCACTGCCAGTATGCGGGCCATCAGGGGGTCAGGATTTGACAGGCACCCCTTCCTCGTTGGGAGGCCATCCCCAGCTTGGCCTCCGCGGTCTTCTGTGCCCACCGTCTCAGGTCCTCCCACCGTTTCCAACAGAGTGTGCTCCACCTGCCATAGACCCCCAGGGTTCGCACATCCTTGGCGATGGCACACCATATACCCTTTTTTTGATGGGCGCTGACCTGCGGAGGAAATACACACAGTAAAATAGAATTAGTCAAACAGTCCTGCTTGTTACACTTATGGCCCACCATACCCCTTCACATCACCATTTACGCACACATGGCCCAGCACACAACCAACACGCCGCCCAGAGGACAGCCATCCACCCCTCTTTCACGAGGCCTTCACACACACCACTCCATGCATTCATGCCACATGCATCATGCCCAAAGTGTACTCACCTGTTGGTCTGGGGGCCCATACAGCAGTCCATACTGGGGTAGGACCCCATCCACCAGCCTCTCTAACTCCGCCGAAGTGAAGGCTGGAGCCCTTTCCCAAGTCACACGGGCCATGGTAGGTTCAAGTCACAGGTCACAGCAGCACATGTAGTGTAGGTCCTCTCCTGTTGAAGATCAGGTAGCAAGTGAGGGATGAGATAGAAAATGGCAGTCACATCCACGGCGGTGCATACCATCACCGCCAGCATAGATGACCATTGGCCACTGTAACCCATAGGGCCCAATGTTAACCAATGAGGAGTTGCATGGCGATTCCCGACTGCCTCCCGCAATGGCGCACAACGTCAGCGGAATTACCTCACTTCCCCCTGTCCCTCCAAACAGGACAGGTGGACACCATTTCAGGGGGGGGCAGGCCATGGATAATTGCTGTATCACTGGTGAATTTAGGACATACTGTACAAATCACACTTACCCATTAAAAGTTAACAGCATGCCAAGTTCTGTTGTGGCCCCATTGTTCAATTTGTGACTGGCTCCTCACTCTTTTGCCCCGTAGATTGCCACTGCTGCAGATGAATAGGAGATGGAGACATACCCCCGTGTACAGACCCCTGGTGGACTTGGCAACAATGCAGGACAGGCACATTATCCTCACCTATAGACTGGACAGGGCCACAATCACAGAGCTGTGTGTCCAATTGGAGACTAAACCGATATCTTCTATCCGTCACCCCACTGGGGTCCCCCCTCTTGTGCAAGTGGTATCAGTGCTCCATTTCCTGGCAACTGGTTCTTTCTAAGTGACAGTTGGCTTGTCAGGAGGAATGTCACAGCCAACGTTCTCAATAGTGCTAACAAGAGTGTTGTCTGTTCTGATTAAACACATGTGCAGCTATATTGTATTTCCCCAGGTTGAAGATTTGGCCACAGTGAAGGCAGAGTTCTATGCAATGGGACAGATCCCCAACATAATTGGGGCGATTGATGGGACGCATATTGCATTTGTCCCCCCGTCATAATGAACAGGTGTTCAGAAATCAGAAGAGTTTCCACTCTATGAATGTACAGATGGTGTGCTTGGCGGACCAGTACATCTCCCACGTCAATGCTAAGTATCCAGGGTTGGTGCATGATGCCTTTGTCCTGAGGAATAGCAGCATCCCAAATGTGATGGCCTAACTACAGAAGCACAGGGTGTGGCTAATAGGTGAGCCCTGGTTCCCACCCAGTATATGTTAGTGTATGGGTATGGTGTGGGCCATATGGGATAGTGTGTGGCTAAATGTTGTCCCTCAAGATTTGCAGGTGACTCTGGTTACCCCAATCTATCATGGCTGCTGACCCTTGTGAGGAATGCCAGGTCAAGGGCAGAAGAACATTATAATGAGGCACATGGGCGAACCAGAAGGATAATAGAAAGGACCTTCGGCCTCCTGAAGGCCAGGTTCCGGTAACTCCATCTAACAGGTGGATCCCTGTGCTACTCACCCAAGAAGGTCTGCCAGATAGCAGTGGCATGCTGCATGTTGCACAACCTTGCCCTGAGACTCCAAGTGCCTTTTCTGCTGGAGGAGGAGGCTGTGTCATCAGTGGACCCTGTAGACAGTGAGGATAAGGAGACGGGGGATGAGGATGAGGACAACAGAACATCAGTGATCAGACAATACGTCCAATGACACACAGGTAAGACAGTGTTACTTCACATTTTAATGACATTTGTTTGAATTTCTGTGGCACTGGCATGCTGTTTTTTCCCACTTCTATGCCCACTTACTATACCCTTTGGCAGTTCATTTTGCAGATGTTGGTGACCTCACATATGCTCCTGGTGTGATCACTGCAGCCAGCTGCGGGTCATTAATCTATGCTCATTTTCCGTACAGATGAATTGCAATGTTTATACCTGTTTAAATGAATACATACTTAAAAGATTTGACATACTCCAAACTTCTTTTTTTTCCAAGGGTGTTTATTGAAGTGCTAAAATATTGAGGGGCAAGTGCAATGGGCTGGGGTGATGATGAAGGAAAGTCCAGGGTATTGTTCCAGTCCGTTTGTAGCACAGGTGCTTTGTCCAAGGGGACATTGGAAGGGGAGCAATGGCAGTCCAAGGTGGACAGGGTGACAGAGTGGGACACAAGGGCGAAAATCAGGAGAGTCTCATTTCCTGGCGGGTGTCTTGGCAAGTGTCCCTGACTTCTGTCTGGATCAGAGGGAACGTTTGTGAAGTTGTTCTCTTTCTGTAGGGGGAGGGGTGCTGGTGGCCTGTGAGTCCTGTGGCGGGGCCTCCTGGCAACTACCGACAGCAGAGGTGGAAGGCTATTCAGATGTCTGGCTAGTGGCAGGGGCCCGCTGTTGTGTGACTGCCTCCCTCATAATATTGGCCATGTCTGCCAGCACACGTGCTATGGAGATCAGGGTGTTGTTGATGGCCTGCAAGTCCTACCTGATCCCCTGGTACTGTCCCTCCTGCAGCCACCTGTTCTCCTGCACATTGTCCAGTATCTGGCCTATTGTGTCCTGGGAATGTTGTTATGCTCCGAGGATCTCTGCAAGTTTCTCCTGGAGAGTCGGTTCCCTGGGCCTATCCTCCCCCTGGCGCACAGCACTCCTCCCAGTTTCCCTGTTGGCCTCTGCCTCTGTCACCTGAACAGTGTGCCCACTGCCACTGACCCCAGGTCCCTGATTGTCATGGGTATGAGGTGTGCCCTGGGGTCCCTGTAGAGGTGGACACACTGCTGATTGACGTGTCCTGGGGAAAGAGGTATGGGTACGCTGGGTGGGTGCTGTTTCCTGATGGGGGAGGCTCTGTGGTGGTGTGTGACGGGGCCTGGGTAACCGGTTGTCCAGATGTCCCTGATGGGCCAGGTTGGTCATCCAGGTCCTGAAGACCAGAGTTGCTGTCATCACTGTCGGCCTCTACTGTTGGGGGACTTGATATTGCTGGCACCTCCTCTCTGCTGACATTGGCTGGGGTACCTGTGGGGATGTAAATGATGTTTATGGTTTCTGTGTCTGACATATTGTGCATCCGTGGCTTGCCCTCTTTGGTTTGATTTGCCCTGGCAGCTTTCACTTGTGTACGTTGGTGAATGGTGGGATGATTAGTTCTCTATAGTGTGCATGCTTTAGTGATGAGTGTTCATGCAGGGCTGTGAGTGGTGTCTATGCATTGGTAGAGCATGCAGGGCTTGGCATTGGGATGAGGGAGATGTGATGGTGGGGTGTGTGGAAGGTGGTGGAGTGATGGGAGTGAGGGTGACGGTGGGGGTATGTGATGGCATTCAGGGAGGGGGGTAGTAGTAGTAGAGAGTTGATTTACCAGAGTTCAGTCCTCCTCCTACTCTGGCCAGGCCCCCAGGATGCAGGATTGCCAAGACTTGCTCCTCCCATGATGTTAGTTGTGGGAGAGGAGGTGGGGGTTCACCGCCAGTCCTCTGTACAGCGAGATGGTGTCTTACTGCAATGGAACATACCTTCCCCTGTAGGTCATTCCACCTCTTCCTGATGTCATCCCTAGTCCTTGGATGCTGTCCCACGGTGTTGACCCTGTCCACGATTCTCCGCCATAACTCCATCATCCTAGCTATCGATATCTGCTGCACCTGTGCTCCAAATAGCTGTGGCTCTACCCTGATGATTTCCTCCATCATGATCCTTAGCTCATTTGTGTATACTGATAAATTGGTGTATGTGTGTCATAATATAGTGAACGGATATCTGCCGCTGTGGTAAATTCGCGGCAGTCAGCGTGGCGGTTAGTGGGATTTACCGCCAATGTCATAATGAGTGTCATTGTCTTCCACCATTAGTATACATCTTATTGGAAAACATGTTTACTAAATATTAAAAACCAAAACACTTTAAAAAATCCAATTTATAAGTGTGCATATTTTCAAAATTATTAACAATATTTTTATTTTGAAATATACTTATTCTAAATATCTCCCAACCCTTATACCCTAAAAACCCAATGTCCTGCTGCTAAAAGAAATTAACAAATATTTATATTTATTAATACAACTAAATAAACACATTTTAAAAATGTCATAACTAAAAATTTTGCTTACTAAAAACAATAACCTAAAAAAATGTAAACAGATACAAAAACAAAATACAATACATTCCATACTAATTGACACTTAAAAGCGATATTACAAACAACAATATGTTTTACATCAATAAAGTTATACTAAAAACAACACTAAAAATTATATTTTTGCCTTCTATATTCCTGTCAACAATACTTTTGGTGTCCCAATATTATTGGCAAGATATTTTTGTATCACAATACTTTTTTTCGATATTCTATCCAAACACTGGTGGAACACTCACATTTTAATGCTCTTTCAAAACTCAAATTTTGCTCTATTTATCCATGTAAAGGTATTAAAATTCAGTATGTGACTAACATCGGTCATTTTTGCAGTTTCATATTATATAATATTGGTGTAGTAGTCCAATAAAGCAAACACAGACTACAGCTCCCAGAATGCAGTGATTTATTAAATGAAAATTCATACTTACAAACAAATTATACATTTATCATTATTCGCTGTCAGGTTTGCAAAGTGAAATGTTGTGTTGGCATTTACTTTCCCACAAAAAATGCCCAATATAACAAAGTGTAGCTCAATATACTACTATGCTCTACTTTATGTCAAAGAAACATTTCACAGGTGTACCCATGCAACCACACAGGGTTTTGACACAAATCTCTATCTACCTCCTTTATTAGAAAGGGGTTTGCACCAAAAAATGTATGCCTCTTTGAGGCAGGCGTAAGGTTTTAGAAAAGTTTTCATTCTTTGAGAATTTTCAAACTTTGCTTCTATGCTGCAGTTTGCAGCACACAGGCAAAGTGGGAAAAACATTAAGGGCCAGATAACAGTTGGACCGCTAAACTGTCATACAGACCGCCTTATTACAAGTTACACAGGCAGGACCGACAAAAGCCATCCAAAAAACTAACACTGCCAGTACTTTGGAGGGTGGGAAATAGGCGGTCCGACCACCAGCACTGACAGCCAGTCAACCAACCACCAAACCTAATACAAGTACAAAGTCACAGACGCAGTAAGCCATGGCGGTTTGCCAATGGCGGGCCGAACCACGGCAGTTCATGTTCACTCAAGTAAAACACATCACATTGGATGGATTTGAAAACAACACAGCTGACACACAATGCCACACCCAGCACACCTGCAAAGCACACTACAAAACACACCCCTTCACACACAAAAATCCTTTGCATCCACAATGCCAAACATTTTAGCCACTGTAGCCACTGTAACCATAGAATAGGCACCACACCAACTTTCACTAAGCACGAATCTCACACCTTCAGCACACTCCTATCATGTCCATTTGCACCTCACCACTTCATTTACTCCCTGTCACCTGTTTAATTCCCACCACCTATATTCTTTTTTATTATCATCACCATGTAACCCCAGAAAAATCATTAATGAAATCATTAGAGTAGAGCTACATCTCTTTGGAGCCCATATCCAGCACACCACTATCGACAGGAAATGGAAATGTAGCAAAGGATAGTCGACAGAGTGAATGCTGTAGGCCCCACCCCACACACAAGGAATGACAACAGGAAGAGGAGGAACACGCTCAGGGGTAAGGTCCAGTCCATGGTATCCAGGCACCAGCTACATGTCCAGAAGACTGGCGGTGGGCCCTCAACTCCTCCATTAAAACTCATATCCTGGAATGAGAAGGTCTTGGCCATCCTGCATCCTGAGGGCTGTCGGGCCTGCAAACCCGAATATGCTCAAGGACCCACATCTGGCATTTAGTAAAGTGTTCCCCTAAAGCAAAGCACCTGCCCTTGCATAGGCCAATGATAGGTGTTGCCTTTGAGAAATGTTTACTTGAGCTAATGCTTGTTTTGGAACTCATGTAAGAATATCGGGGCATGTGTCAACTTGTTGCCTGAGCTAGTGGCATTCTCATGGCTCAGACTTGGTGTGGCCAAGTACAGCAGCCTCATGACTCAGACTCGGTCTGACCAGGTGACTCAGACTTGGTGTGGCAAGGTGCAGCAGGTATTTAAATCCATACCAGTCTTGAGGTGATTGCTTGCTGTCAGAGGTCTTCAAATGCAGAGTGGGTTTCTCTGCTCCTCCGCACTTGTTCCTGGATCATCTATTCCACAGCCCAGTGTCACAAATGCCGATCCTAGAAAAGAAGAGATAAAGAAGATTAGCATCATAAAAGGCGGTAATGCGCTGCATGTGCATGAAAGTTTTCTTAACGTTTACCGTTATGAGTTGATTGCCAGGTGTTCAGACGAGCAACACGCACTAGAAGGGCATGTTATTAGTGTACTTGGTTACTTGAATACTAGCCGCCTGCCAAAATATAATGCTCATTGTTGTTAGCTTGCATTGACAGTTCAGATTTGAGTGCGTGTTGGATGATTGTTATTTTAATGGTGTACTATGAACATGTTTGTTATAGTTGAGTTTTATGTATAATTTTTGTGAAACTAATCATTCCTGATGATAAAGAACACTCAGTGCTTGGCACACGCTAGTTTCAAAACATGAATCAAAGGTCTGTTATTTCCATGTTCAATTGTCACTGTGATGTAACAGTGATGACACCAATTACATACGAAAGTGAGCTTTAGTATATTAACCCTATGCTCTCAGTGTGGTTAAAACACTGAACTGTGTTCTTTCCTATTCTAACACTCTGCGCTGATTAGTCCCTGAATTATTGAGAAATCCAAATACTTAGGAATTGATTTTTCTTCTTTATCGTCTGTTTTATGCCTATGATTGTAAGTGTGATTGTTTTTTATAAAGTCTCATCAAGACCCAACTAGCAAGATGTACACTAAATTTCTGGAACACTTGAGGTAGGTCTTCCAATGGGGCCACATTGACTTGGAAACAAGGTAGTAATACATGTAGATAGTATAGAAGGTTAAACATTGCATCTGATTGCAGATTCCATACTGTTTCTTGAAGATCCCTAGAGAGAGGGGAGAGAAATCAAAAGCGGGAAAGGGAACATTGACAGGAACACTATGGGGGTGATTCTGACCCCGGCGGTCAAGGACTGCCGGGGCCAGGGTCGGCGGGAGCACCGCCAACAGGCTGGCGGTGCCCCGCAGGGCATTCTGACCGCGGCGGTTTGGCCGCGGTCAGAAGAGGAAAACCGGCGGTCTCCCGCCGGTTTTCCGCTGCCCTCATGAATCCTCATGAGGGCTGCGCCGCCATGGGGATTCAGACACCCCATACCGCCATCCTGTTCCTGGCGGTTCGCCCGCCAGGAACAGGATGGCGGTATGGGGTGTCATGGGGCCCCTGGGGGCCCCACAAAGAATTTCAGTGTCTGCTTTGCAGACACTGAAATTCGCGACGGGTGCAACTGCACCCGTCGCACCTTCCCACTCCGCCGGCTCCATTCGGAGCCGGCTTCCTCGTGGGAAGGGGGTTTCCCGCTGGGCTGGCGGGCGGCCTTCTGGCGGTCGCCCGCCAGCCCAGCGGGAAACACAGAATAACCGCAGCGGTCTTCTGACCGCGGTGCGGTATTTTGGAGGGGGGAACTCTGGCGGGCGGCCTCCGCCGCCCGCCAGAGTTAGAATGACCCCCTATGTTTGTAGGAATTGACGAAGAGTAGTTTTAGTATGTTGGTTACATGAAGAGTGTTATTTGACTAATCTTTGATTCATCAAAGGAGATATCTGCTCTTCGTAGACCACCTCTAGCCATCCTGATCCGGTCAGGCAACGTCCGTGTTTTTCTCTCTCCCTCATCTATCCCCCTTCCCCAGAACATTCCCATGGCTATCACATACAAGTAAGTGAGAGGCACACAACGTCTAGGTGGAGTTGGGAACAAGCATCTTGGGTCAGCATTGTCTCTCCATTGGCCGAACAGGTCAGTGCTTGATAACGGTTTGACAGGAATACTGAGGGGAGTGGATCTGGGTAAGTCACAACAACAAAATATCAGCAAAATGTATTGTCATGCATGCTCATTGATCACCTTTTGCCAACTTCACTGTCAACCCACCCAACAGCCCAGTATCCACCTGTCCATAGACCCCTGTCTGGCCTCCAACATGTGTAATAGACTCACCTGAAGCAACAACAACTCTGTATAGTATGTGTAGTACAAGGATTGACTGTACTACAATTCCCAACAGGTACTGTTCTACCATTACATAAACCTGAACAGTGTATCCTACTCAAAATGACTTTGTTTGTCAACTCCACATTGGAATGTACACACCTGAGAGGATGACATCCATATACTGTGTGGATAGGACAGGCACTGACAGGAAAGTTAAGGCCAGGAAGCACTGCTACTGTCACTCCACTCAACCACCACAGTGTCCTCTGCTCCAACGACCCTTCTCCCTCTAGTTGTTGTGTAGCCATTTTAGTTATAGCTCCATGCATGTTAGTTTAACACACTAGGCCGCTGTGCACTTTGACCTAGATATATTTTATTCGCCTTTGCATTGTTATTTTTATAATAACCAATTTTACGGTCTTGTTTTATTTTCATCTATCTAACTGTTTTTGCTTAGCCTAGCACTGTGTTCTCAAACAAGACATTCCTGATCACTTTGTGCTTTAGTCAAGGCTACAGTTTGGTACATTGCCGGTGAACGTGGTAGAAGTTTAGTCTCCAATATTCGTAGAAAATACACATCCTTACGTAGGGACATTCTCTTAGAACATCAGCTGTGTTATTATAAAAACACTTCCTACTCCCATTACACGTTAAGATAGAGATTCCAGCCAGGGAACCACGACTGTATGCTGATTGCTGAATGCTTCACTGCAGATGCTAACGCAGACTACAGGCCTTTGCTCAGGTATGAGGGTCGATGTCTTCCCGGGGGAACCTGAAAGGCAGAATTAGAGCTTAACATGCTGTGCTCAGATTATGATTTAGAAAGGAAATAGTCCCTAAATTCTAGTGACAATATGATAGCGTTATTCTTGTGTTTCACGCTCCTAGTCACCATTTTAATATTGTCATGTTGTGTCGTCCTGGTTATTGCAGCTCACGCTTTGCTATCTAAAATGCAGTCGTTTTATTAAACCAATCATTAGAACATTTACTGCTTCTGTTTGTCATTTATGTATGAGACCGAATTGTGAATGAGAGAACCGGATGCGACCTGAGCGACCATGACTTCCCCGAGAAACCTAATATGTCATGCGCTCGGCTGCCCCTTCATCCCTATCTTTTGGTAGAGATGATGCACTGCTAGTTAGCCGGAGCAAAACCCGGATTTAGAGCGACAGGTGTCACCCACAGTGGGTCAGACTCAGTCTCCCGCACCGTGGACGATCTTGCTGCTCAAAATCCAATAGTCTCATTCGAATAATGAGAGCCTATGCGACATCGCGCCTCCAACGTTTGGTCAGGCTGTAATTTTCGGGTCCTCCGGAGTATCTCTGTCTCATTATATATAATGACACCTCAATGCCGTATGCGGAGACGTCCGTAGTGCTGAGGATTTCCACCACAGCTGTGTAGGTAATCCTACTACAACTGGCGGTTGTTCAAGCTTGAACTTTAAAAGGAAATCCCATTTTGGTGTGCCTTCTCTGAACTTATAGTGTTACTATTATGGTGAATCCCCAACAGGTCCAAATAGCTGTTAATATGAGACAACCTCTCACAGCACACTTACTAGCAAAGGGCCTAACGGCCCAGGGAAGTCCGGTGACATTCATGGTGGATGCCCATGCAGCTTATAGAACAGAACTTTTTTACTCTTGGGTCACATTTCCGGCAGTTGATGGGAACACAAATACATTTCACCAATATACACCTGCGAATGCGCCTGGACAATACAGAGCATACGCATATTTAGAGATACCTCTATCTTATCAAGAACATAGTAATTGGCTTGATGGTACCATACCCCACACAATATTACCAGTAAGGTTAGGCCCACTAAGCAATGACGGTCCTACCTGGCCTTTATTGGCCACCTATACACCGCATCCTGCGGTTGCAAATTTAGCAGTAGCTGAGGTTTGTCGCTTATATATAGATTTAATAGCAATATATAGACTATTAGTACAATTTGTGATGCAAACACTAAATACAAACCCAGCGCGTGCTGCTCCAGCACATCCACATGCAGTAACGCCAGGTATAAATCCTGCAACTGTACATTCGATTATGGGTAAAGTACCCGTCAAACGAGAAGAAACTCCATTTTGGTTAGCACAGAAAATTAATACGCTGGAGGCAGTGTTTCCCCATACGGGATCTCAGGATAAACATAGAATATTAACGATGTGCTTGCCTTTTGGGATGGTCCCTACAGTAGAAAACTGTAATACTTAGGGCACGGTATTCGCCGCGCTCTACACAACCACACACGATACACCGACACTTGCCAATTTACCAGAAGTGTTGAAACAAATTCAAGATGAATATGGGGCGGCCCGGCCCTAGATTTGGGGATGCAGTTGATGGGCAACTTTGCCACAGTATCCTCAATCATTTTGAGTAATCTTAAAGAGGAAGCAGCCGTGCTTGCAGTGCCCATGCGGCTTCATGACATTCCACAACAGAATCAAGAACGAGAGCTTCCTAAAATAATAGCAGAGACCTATTCAAGTATCGGTCGAGATAGCTTAGGGGCCAGACCACATAAACCACAATTTCAGGGTAAATCAAACAAAGATACCACCAAGCAAGCACCTGAGGGTAATAAGAAACGCTGGGATAAAAAGCAACAAACTCATAAGAAAGAGAGGGGAGAATCTCCACCTATGGGGACCCCACAAAATAGGTATAATCTCAGAAACTGAGATAATATAAAAACACCTGATATATATCAATATACTGATACACGCCAATCTTGTTCCTTCCAGGACTCATCGGAAAAAAGAAATGAGAGAGGTGGGCGATCAGAGCGAAGAACAGAGTACGTGAAACCGAGACAGGAATCACAACACTCTTCGTAGGTTTCTGTTAAAAAGGAAGAGAAACCCACCCAACAAAAACAACAATTTAAAAAGAAAAAAGTGGCAGCAGTCGCAGTCCGACATGCCACACAGGAAGAGGGTCCTCTTGAAGAACAAGAATTGGGCTCTAGCCGTGCTAGGCAGTGCAGCAGAGGTCACAATAGTTCGCCGGAATCTTCTAGAGCATCTGGAGGTGAAAGCAACTGATGACTTTATACAAGTAGAAACTGCGGACATGCGTGTCTTCACGCCTGATAGGGTGTACAAAGTAACGCTACAGTTAGAAGGAGACATTGAACGCACAATGGACACAATCTTTTGGGATCACATAGTAAAAGTATATGATGTCTTGTTGGCCGAACAAGATTGGCCGCCTGACTTTGTCCGTACCTGCCCATATGGAGAAGATGTCATTAAGCCTTTCTTCTCGCCCCTTGTTCCAGAGGAACTCGCTGAATCCTACTCCATTGAATGGGCTTTAGCACAAGCACCTGCATTATACAGAAATCACGTAGGATGGGATAAAGAATCCCCCTACCATGTAATTCCAATTAAAAGTGAACCTCAGCCACAACCACAGTATCCTATAAAACATGAAGCAAAAGCACCAGTGAGAGAAATACTCACGCAATTAGAGTACCGGGGTGTGATTGAGCCTTCTGTCTCACCAATGAATAACCCATTATTCCCCGTGGCTAAACCAGACCATTCATACAGAATAGTCTTAGATTACAGACATTTAAACAGCCATACACGTACCTATGCTATATAAAATTCGCATAGCACAGCACTAATGAGCAACATAGTGCGTAAAAAATACAAAATAACACTAGACATTTCCAATGGGTTTTTCCTGCCAGAATATAGCGCCTGAGAGTAGAGACTTAACAAGTTTCAGTGCACTAGGCTCCCAGAAAAAATTCTGTTGTTTACCTCAGGCGTATCAGAACAGCCCAGGACTGTTCGCAGCTCGTGTCACTGCTATATTGCACAAGATTGACCCTGAAGCATTGTCCTATGTGGATGATATATATCTCACGGATGATGAACTACTACAACATTTAAGACGGGTAGCCCGCATTGTTGTAGGGTTTGCCGAATTTGGCTACAAATGTAACTTTAAAAAAACAAAAATAGCCTTCCTCAGCGTCCTGTTCCTAGGGTATGAGCTGTCAAGTGAAGGGAAGAGCCTAGCGCCACAATTCTTAGAGAAGTGCGCACAGTTACAACCACCTAATACGATTAAAAAACTCCAATCATTATTTGGTTTCTTGAATTTTGGCAGAACCTCCATTCCAGATTATGCTACACGCAGAAAACCTTTATATGACTTAATACGTCCCGATTTTTCAAGTAAATTCTGGACAATTGAACATACACGCATTCTTCAAGAGTTGCAGACAGACATGCTTGCAGCACAACATTTACATACAAGGGACAACAAAACACATTTGGGGGGTCATTCCGACCCCTTGACCGCCGGGGCCGGGGTCGGCGGGAGCACCGCCAACAGGCTGGCGGTGCTCCTGAGGGCATCCTGACCGCGGCGGTATGGCCGCGGTCAGAACCGGAAAACCGGCGGTGTCCCGCCGGATTTCCGCTGCCCTGAGGAATCCCCCATGGCGGCGGTGGGGGATTCCGACCCCCTCACCGCCATCCTGTTCCTGACGGTTTCGTCCGCCAGGAACAGGATGGCGGTGAGGGGTGTCGTGGGGCCCCCGCAAGAGGGCCCCACTTTGAATTTCAGTGTCTGCTTAGCAGAGACTGAAATTCGCGACGGGAGCTACTGCACACGTCGCACACCTTCCACTCCGCCGGCTCCATTCGGAGCCGGCTTCCTCGTGGAAGGGTGTTTCCCACTGGGCTGGCGGGCGGCCTTTTGGCGGTCGCCCGCCAGCCCAGTGGGAAACCCAGAATGACCGCCACGCTCTTTTGACTGCGGGACGGTCTTCTGGTGGTCCCAGCCAGGCCGGCGGCTACGGCCGCCGGCCGGGGTCAGAATGACCCCCTTGGTCATCAGAGTAATAGCTGGGGCCATTGGTTTCACCTATGTGACGTTTAATGAAGGTGAGACAATCCTGATAGCATACAAATCGCATTTATACTCAGCAGCAGAACAATGCTTTGCTCCCACAGAGACAATTCTCACTGCTGTACAGATGGCTGTCATTAAAGAAAGTCCTCTTGCCCAAGGAAAACACATTATTGTCGTTTCTCCAATCCCAGCCCTAGAGGCTGTTACAAAAGTTAGCGTTCCAAACGCAAAAGCATTACATCCCCAGTGGATACAATGGGCTACGTCTTTGACAGCCACTGATGTAGACTACATTTTTTACCCAAAACTCCAAACTCAGGAATTTCTACAATATGAAATAGAATATCCAGTTCCAGCAAATACTTTGCCTATTGATCAGTATAATAGAGTCATGTACACCGATGGCTCTGCACAACCTGCAATTGGAACTAAACATCAATATTCTGCTGCTTGCGCAGTCGTAAGTGGCTATATGGAGGGTGATAAATTTTGTTCTCTACATACCTTTACACAACCCGTAGGGGATTGTACAGCACAATTGGCTGAGCTAAAAGCTCTGCTGATGGCATTGGAACACACGGATCCAGCGCAGCCTACGCTGATTGTTTGTGATTCATATTACTGTGTCCAGTCCTTTAATGAATACCTGCATTATTGGCGCCACAATGGGTTCAGAGATTCCAAAGGCAACACCATTAAACACAGACTACTGTGGGGGAAGGTAGCTGACCTGAAAGAGACGCTACCGAATGTCCATGTTGTACACATACTTGGACACCAGCGCGTTAGAATACATGTTGTTGGAGATACATTGGCTGATGAAGCCGCAAAGTCAACAGTGGCAGTAGCCACTGTAGCTGCAGTGACTCACTCGAGTTCCAAACCGGACGCAGACATTTGGGCTGCCGTGAAAGCTACGGCTGATGGTACGCCCCATCCTAAAGGATTTCCTCAAAAATATAATTACCATATGAGAAGTAGTCTGAACGCTGAAGTTGAGATACCAGGCGTAGGTGTACGAGACATCCCTAACAAAGACATAAGACCACAATCGATTAAAGCAGCACATGAAGGGGTGGCCTCTGCCCATGCTGGTGTGGCGGCTACAATTTCGATCTTGCAGGCCCGTTACAGGTGGCCAGGTCTCTACAAAGAGACTAAGCAGTATGTCCTTTGTTGTGACATCTGTCAACAAATCAAAGTTTCCACTGCCAAGCGCCCGCCGCAGACACCACTCTTAATTTCAAATAAACCAATACAATGTGTGTACTTGGACCACTGTGGTCCCTTAACACCTGATAGTGCATACAAATACATTTTAGTCGCTGTTGATTCATGCTCCAGATTTGTATGTGTGTGGCCACAACGCTCGGCTGACGCTCGGACTGTTATTAAAGATTTGCGAGTCTTTATCGGTACATATGCAGTTGCGGCTTTCCATTTGGACCAGGGCCCTGCTTTCACCTCAAGGGCATTCAGGGACCCCATGGCTTCATTGGGGGTCCAACTCCAGTACTCCTCTCCATTTCATCCTGAGGGAAATAGTGTTGTGGAGCAATTAAACCGTGATTTAAAGCAATCCTTAACAGCCAGAGTCTTAGGTACGGGTCGTAGTTGGCTTAATCACCTGTATGGAGTCCAGAGAGCACTAAATAATCTGCCTAGAAGGTCCCTGGGGGGTCGTACTTCATATGAGTGCCTGTTCGGGACTCAAATGTATGTTCCGGATCTTGATGGTCCTGCGTGGAGGCAGCAGAAACACCATTTGACATAAATGAACGTGTCACCGTCTTACAGGAATTGTAACAGTTCTGTGATGATAATTCTTTCAAAAGTGCCGCCTACACAGGAATTAAGGATGTGCCTGTAACATCTACCGGCTGGATTCCCAGAGTTGGGGATCTTGTACGTGAAAAAGTCACAGTGAAAAAGGAATTTGGCTCTTCTTATCGAGCACCAGTCCCTGTATTAGTCGACCAAGATGAACATCCAATAGTTCCCAAATCCCTCTCACTACTGGAGAAGAAGTTCCTCTACAAGTTGTTCACATCAACACCTCTCCGAGCATGGGGAGGGTGGAAGATGATCTTGCATTAGTTCCACTAACGTCAACTAATTTAGAAACATTTGACCAAGTCAACTCGACTTCAAGCCAAACGGATGGTGCCGTCTATAGTGTGCCACCGCAGGAAACACCAACTCCACCACTAACAACGGCTCAGCCATTTGCACGAACTGCTTCTGGTTATTTTGCCGACTTCAATGATGATTTCTCAGACTCATTTGCCTCCTCAACAGCTGATTTGTCAAATACACGTAAGCTAATAAACTGGCTTAAAAGAAACGTATTTTATTTTTTGATTAAATTATCTATGGCTCTCTTTGACTGTCCTAGCCCTCCTACTTTGGATTGGTTTTGTCATTACCTTTTTCTTGTTAATACATGATCATTTTTTACCTGAAAGATCGACAGTTTAACTGGTGGAAGACGTTTTGAAGCCACATTTTTCTTCACATAAAGTGCGAAGAGACTTATATTTTGTGAACATTTCCGCAGCGCCAATTCCTGATGGCATCGTTTGGGACAAAGTAATGTTTGATATATATGGTCCCACGGAAGTTATTCAAATACCGTATGTGTTCAAATTATCAATGAATGATATAGTGATACCAGGCATTGTTTCTGATGATTGGGATGTGAAAACAGTCAATTCTATGATGACTGAATTACAATATTTGTCTTTGTAAACAAAGATGTTTACCAATTTAAAGAAAATTATGGTGATATGTTTTGCTATAATTACTATGGGCACAGGGGTGTGGCCACCATGGCGACCGGAGCGGCAGGATAATTCTGCAGCTCCGTGCCTGGCCCACAATATCATCCTGTGTGCGGTGCCCATCGCCCTCCCGGAGGACGGTGCCGCCCGCCTAACATCTCGGCATCATCGCCTGATGCAGCGACCCTCTTGGTGACGCCGGGGTCACATCGAAACCTGTGGAGGAGCTGGCGGCCTTCCAAGTCGACGGCCGCGGCCGGTGAGCTCACTACACGGGGCCGTGCGCCGGCGCCGCCCCCAGACTTCTGGCTCCCGGCGCGGCTCTGGGGGGACCCGCGGGGACCCGGGTGCTGCCGGAGGGACGCGGGGCCCGTGCCCTGGGGATTGCGCCACATCGGAGCGCCAGCGCGAGGCCCCTCACCTGGGACGGGGTTGCTGTTGCGGCGCGGGAGCACTCAGAGCGCCCCGCGCCGCGCGTCCAGCAGTGCAACGGCGGCGCTGGGACACCTCAGCCTGCGGGGCTCCCTCCCCAGCAGGGACATACTCCTCGACGATCCTACCGGACCGCAAAAGTAACTGTAACTGTGGCCCCCCATGGCGCTGGAAGACGACTTTTGTCACGAGCACGGCCTGATGGATCAGAGGCCCTTAAAGGCACACTCACCTTAAAGAAGTAGACGCCCTGGGTGCTGTGGTGTCGAGGGGGCGCCCAGGCCTGTTGGTTAGACGGGGGCTGTACCCCATTCGGCATCACGGATCGGGTCGCGGCGTGTGGGGGGGCTCGATCTTCCCCCCTTTTAGGCCTGGTCATGCGAAGTGGGCAAAGGTGAAGTGGGAGGGCTGAAAACTCCACCCATGACTTTCCTGCATGGGCAGATGCACGGTGTTGCCCCCTGGCCCTCGCCAACGCTTTCAACCTCGGCCGGCGCCAGAGCCGTGGTCCCACGGCGCTCACTGAAAATCTCAACGGGCGCGCCAACTGCCTTACCCGCACGCTGCAAGCTTCACACCCTGTTCGCTTTGGCATTCTGGCATTGAGCTGGGCATCTGGGCTCTACTGGCAGAGAGGTCGGAGACAGGACGGTGGTCTTGGCGGAACGAGCGCCCCATCCGGGCTGCACTGAGCGGCCAGAAGCGGACCATCACCGGACATCTGTTGACAATATTGGCACTGTCACTGCGTTTGACCTGGAATCCTCTGGAGCACTGGATATTGAGCTGCCCCCTCTGGCGAGGAGTACCACCCATCCAGGATCTGTGGACTATCGAGAGCGGTGTGAGCCACCTGGCGTGGATCAGTTAGATACCAACTGGGGCCAAAACAACAAGACGGAGTGGGTAAACGGTGAATCTAAACCGATGCCAATATCAGAAAAGGACACGCAACCCCCTCCTGACTCACAGTCTAAGCGAACTAAGGGACGAGCTGAAGGAAGCTCGAAGTCGTGGGCGATCGCTCCCGGCAAACAACTGACCGGTAAAGTTGGCGTAACACACTATTGTAGAATAGCGCGGAAATCATGGTCAAACCAAAACACCCCAAGACGGGGTCCACTGGAGAAGGTGATCCTCCCCAACCGTCCTGCCATTGGGACTCACAATCGCTTACACAGCTACAGTTGAATGAAACATTACGCACGCACTCCCTTCAATTTGATAAAATTATGCAAGCAATAATGGACACTAAATCCTCGTTAGAGGGGAAAATAGACGCTGCAGTACAGGAAGTCTCATTGCTGCGAGCTGACCACCGCAAATTAACTGGTAGGGTACACGACACTGAAACGTCACTGAAAACTATTCAGCCCGTAGTGGAAGAAATGAGAACTAGAATGCAAAAAATGGAACTAGACATAACTCAACTACAACGTAGGGCTGAGGAAGCTGAGGGTCGTTCCAGACGGAATAATATCAGATTCCTCGGAATCCCTGAGAGAATCGAACTTCCTAAGGCAGAGGTGTTCTTAGAGGCCTGGTTGAGGAACACACTTAAAGAGCAGTACCCCACCACAACACCGGTGATTGAAAGAGCACACAGAATCCCGGGCAGGCCACCTAGGCCTGGAGCACCGCCCGACCACTAATAGCTTGTTTCTTGAATTATAGGGATAGAGACTTGGTCCTTCAACACTTCAGAACGGCTGACCAGATCATGATGGAGAACAGCAGGGTAACAGCCTACCCTGATTACACAATGGAGGTACAAAGTAGGAGAATCGCGTACAGCAAGATCAAGCAGCTGCTACGAGAGAAAGGCATCACTTACTCCCTCATTTTTCCAGCACGACTGCGCATCGTTATGGACGAGAAAACCTTAATGTTCCCCACTCCTGAAGATGCATGGACCTGGATACATGCTAAGGGTTTGGCCGACCCAGCCGGGGATGACGCGGTTTCCGGTGAGTGGTCCATAGCTAACTCCAGAAAAAAGAAAAAAAGGACCAAAACATCTGCCCGCCCCACAAAAGCGCAAATGGCATTGGACCGTGCGCAAATATTAAAAGACACAAATTCATTCGCCCGTGGGATGCTGGACTCAAGGAGTGAAACGGACACCAATGACACTGCCTCACATGGGGGAGATACAAGCCCATCCCCCCCCCCGTTGCGGGTGGGCCCAGACCTCACGCCGCGATTGGCAGACGAACTTTAAAGGGGTGGAGTTGCCATTCATGGCCCCTCGCCGTCGGCGTCAGCAACTAAGGTGCTGCATGACACCAACATCGGGACCCTCGCCCCGAGATCCACAGCGAATAGCAGCTATTAATATGAGTAACTACAACTGACTCCTCGTAAACTGTACAAAGGCGAATGGGTCTGTAGAAGAGTGAAATATCCTGCAGGTGGGCCACCCAAGGGCTAGACATCAAGTGATCCACGACCCCCCACACCTGAACGGTATCCGAATGGAACTGTCTTCTTTGGAAGCCATCTTAGGCACCGGTTGTGCCACTTTATTTAACGGACGTGTACAGTCCGTAATATCCTTTTGGTTGTTATATCTATCTCTTTCTTTTCTATCTTTAGCCCACTATGGGCTTACTCCTCTCTCACTGATGCTGGGGGGCTGGGGTGGGGGGGCTGGGGGCCGAGAGGGGGTGCCTGGGGCGGGGCCGGGGAAGTGGGAAGGGGTGGGCGTGATGGGTACAGATCAGATAGCTCCCTGCGCCTAACCATAACACAATGAATAAGACACCTAGTTATAACCTCATAACTTGGAATGTGAAGGGCATGGCCGGGACTAGCAAACGTCATAGAATACATGCGTACCTAAAACGCCACCACATACATATAGCAATACTACAGGAAACACACATTACACCCACTGAGGCTGCTCGGCTAGAAAAGTGCTGGTTGGGCTCAATATATAGCGCTGGCGATTCCTCCTTCGCCAGAGGGGTGCTGGTTTGGATAGCGCCAGGTGTCCCTTATACAGTACAACACTGCACAAAAGATAAGGAGGGCAGGTTTATACAACTAAGGGGCTTACTGGATGGGGAGGAACTTGTGATAAATGGACTTGCACTTTTATATGTACCGAACATCAAGCAAGGTGAATTCTTACAAACCAAGACCTCTCAATTAACCAATGATCTAACGTCATCATGCATATGGGGGGGGGACATGAACTGTGTCCCACATATAGATAAGGATAGATCACATCCCCCGCTAGTGGCCGCTCCAATAATGAAAAACTCCCAAATGCTGGGCGCATGGATGGAAGAACATCGACTGATCGACATATGGAGACACATGCATCCACACGAAAATGTGTACTCCTATTATTCCCCAGTACACTTATTACATACCCGTATAGGCCTCATCCTCACCTCACAGAATATAACGCATAAAATAACAAGAGCGGAGTACTCCGCTAGGGTAATCTCAGACCACTTCCCACTCATAGTACAAATAATTTGGGGAAGGCCCCGCTCATGCATTCCCACCTGGCGACTGCAAACGCAATGATTACAAGACCCCCCTTTTAGGAAGGACATTGCTACACACATCTCAGCATATTTCACATCGAATGAAGGGACGGCCACCTCAAGAGCCATTGAATGGGATGCACATAAGACAGTCATAAGAGGGGTATGCATATCAACCACAGTGGGAGTCCGGCAAACGCTAATGCGTGAACTCCGAGCATTGGAACAAGAAATTCAAATAGCTGAGGGCGAGTTTACTAAAGATGCCACAACAGTGACTAAGCTCACTAACTTGCGCACTAAATGGTCCGAGACAGACAGTCGCCTCGGACACTTCGACTATCGACATTATATGGCCTGCACGCATGCGGAGGGCGACAGATCCGGTAAACTATTAGCGTGGCTCATAAAGAGTGAACACCGGATCGCCCCCATAGGCGCTATCCGCCTGGAGACAGGTCGTATAGTCAATACTCAGGTTGAGATAAATAATGCCTTCAAAGAGTATTATAGCTTGTTGTACCAGGCACGGCCTCCACCCACTAAGACCCATTTAGAAGAATTCTTCAGCGATATAACTCTAAGCAGCCTAACAGCTGCTCAAACTATAGAACTGGACAGCCCGATTGAGATAGCTGAAATCCAACGTGCGCTGCTACAGTTGACACATGGCAAAGCACCCGGCAGCGATGGCATTCCCATAGAATGCTACAGCACGTTCCAATCTCAGATTCTAGCCCCATATCTAGCAATGCTAAAGGAAGCGCTGGAACGGGGCCAGCTCCCTGAAACATGCCGTGAGGCTTTGATGGCAGTTTTACCAAAGGCAGGCCGTGATCCCTTAGATGTTCGCTCATACAGGCCATTATCACTACTAAACACCGATTGCAAATTACTCGGAAAAATACTAGCTAACCGCCTGCTTCCCTATGTGTCATAGCTGGTACACCAGGATCAGGCAGGCTTCATTCCCGGCCGCAACACATTCAGCAATTTCAGGAATTTACTGCGTTTAATGAGAAGCTCCCCAGTAGAGGGCAGACACCAGGTGGCAATATCATTGGACATAGAAAAAGCATTTGATACGCTGGGTTGGCCTTTCTTAACAGAAACACTCATGCGGATGGGGTTCGGGCAAGTGTACATTGGTTGGGTGAGAACATTATACACTGACCCAACGGCTAAGGTTAAGACTGGTGATACGGTCTCCGAAAAATTAAACATTGGTAGGGGCACCAGACAGGGATGCCCGCTTTCACCACTATTATTTGCATTAGCCATTGAGCCTCTGGCCGCCCGCCTTCGCATAATGGCCCCCACGTGGGGTGTCTTGGATGGCCAGAGGCACCAGATAGTATCCTGATATGCGGATGATGCGCTGATCTTCCTACGAGATCACGTGAGAGCCCTGCCGGGTCTGCTGGAGCTCCTGGGATAATTTAGCTTGGTTGCCGGATTAACAGTGAATTGGACAAAATCCTGCATATTCCCTATGCGCCCGGTCCCTGAGAACACCGACGGGTCAGGGAGGCTTGAAATGGTGCTATACAACATTTAAATATTTAGGGGTAAACATATACCATGACAGTCTAGATCTCAGGGATGGTAACCTCGGCCAAGTGGTCAGATCAACGAGGGGCTCCCTGCCCTTCTGGTGCTCACTCCCACTGTCTCCTATGGGCAGAGTAGCTATCGCAAAGATGATAGTGTTACCCCGACTACTCTATTTTTTTATGGCGTTACCCTTAATACTCCTGTGCTCCTTCTTTAAACTACTGAATACCTTACTAACGGACTTAATATGGGGCAATGGCCGCAGATGCGTTGCATTAACAAAGGTCCTCCTACTGCTTAGGTTGGGGGGACTGGGCGCCCCCAGATTTGAAGCGTACTACGCAGCTGTCCAACTACAATGGATATCCACATGGGTTGGTAACCCAACCGGGCCCGAAACTCAGAGGGTGTTGCAGGATCTTGAAAGCACGGAGATAATGCAATTCCTCATGAATCGTACTGATCCAGTGAATACTAGCAGTGTGCTGCTACACACTGCACACTGGGCCTGGGGCCGATACGCGTTGCAAAACGCAAAAGTCCCGCCGTACTCACTGAGGATCCCACTGCTGGCCCAACCGACATTAGCAAAAATAGCAGCCAAAGTGGGCCTGAATACATGGGGTAGCAGGGGCATACTTACACTAGGTGACATCTACCAGGACGGGCAACTTCAAACCTATGAAGCGTTGGCCGATAGGTTTGCGCTCGGCCGGGGGGGTTTCATAGCTTACGGTGCAGTTCGGCAGGTAGTGAGAGAGTGATGGAGTAAAGGCAGCTTGGAACCGGATAACTCCCATCTGCTGCACGAACTGCTGGGAAGCATAAACACCCCATCAAGCATTTCAAATATATATAATATCATCGCCGCCCAGGCTGAACACAAACAGGATCAGGCAAAAAACAAATGGGACTGTGTGCTACCGGAACCACTATCCCCTAACTCATGGGAACAAGCGATGAAAATGACTCACGAGGTTTCACGCAACCCGCGCTTCCGATACACACAGTTTAATTATGTGCATCAGACTTATCTATCAACTCACCGCATAACACGTATGTTTCCCCGGTCACCGCAAACATGCCCCAGATGCGACACAGAAGAGGCCACATTCTACCACATGACATGGGAATGCCTCCCGATCCGGAACACATGGATAGAGATAATAACGTTGCTAGCGGAATGGACAAACACTACATTATCCCCTACTCCTGAGGTGTGCCTACTGGGCATAACACCTCACCCCAAGAAACGCAAATGCACATATAAATGCATTGCCTTGGCACTGGTGCTGTATAGACGCCAGATCGCCATGAAGTGGAAAGCCCCCAGTGCCCCCAGGGTGGCCCAGTGGCGTGAAGAGGTAATACGATGGACCAAAGCAGAAACACAGACATTGCAGAATCTACTGGATAGGGGTATACTAGTTAAAGGCCTGGAGGTTTGGAACTCGTTTTTGACAGCTGTAGAAAAAAAAGACGATGTGCGTCCTCCCTGAACAAATGATAGGAGAGATTTGACATCATCGCAGCGGCCACAGTGTAACATTAATATGTGGGGCATTCGGGGCATGCGGGTGAGAGGGAGGGGGGAAGAAAAAAGGAATAATATAAAGAAAAAAAAAAAAAAACAATAATAATAATAAAGTAAATGAACCAGTATAAAATTGCGACGTCTTCTGCGCTTCCCCCTGGGCGCATTACGGGAGCCTTGTGGTGGGCTGGGGGGTACTAGGGCTGGGAGACCTTGGACCCCTCTGGTTCCCTCCTGCTGCGTCCCGTCCCTCATGCATAGCGCTCCACGGCCAGTGGTGGGCTGGTCCCCTGTGGTCGTGGGGTGGCCTGGCTGTGTGCTGACGAGTCGTAACGCGTGGAGGTTCGCGCAAATGTCATGCATGCCTCATGTGGATTGCCTCCTGATCCTCCCTGAGACTGGTTCCTCACGCTCCTGGGCCCTTCCTCTCCTCCACTGTCGGTCCCCTCCTTCTCCCCCACCGTTGCGTGTCTACCGGAGCCTACTCAGCGTCTATCTTACTTTCTTTTCTCTACGCTTCTTGTCTCTTGAACAATCTTGCACATGTTTAATACAACTCGTACGTGAACATGCAACTTGCGGAGCCCTATCCGGGCGTTGTTACACGCATACGAGATTTGCGTTTTGCTCATACGTAAAAATGATATGTGTAATGCACGCTGAAACATAATGTAATAGTTTGTATTCTACTTCAATGTGGCCACTTGCCAAATAAAACAATAAAAATATATTTTAAAAAAATAATAATAATTACTATGGGCACCATTTCATACATAGAGCGAGCAGTCCCAAAACTGTATTTAATTACACGCAATGGGAACATTGCCCAACTCCACAGCAAGGGAGTACTCTGAAAAGTTTGCATATTTTTCTGGGCACAATCAAAAGAATGCTGAGTCATATTATTTTCAGGTACCACCCACTAAAGAGATACAAATGTTATTGACCAATACGAAATACAAATGTTTCAATGGCATGAAGGAGGTCTTTCTTAGCGGTAGTGAATGTGAGACTTCAGTCAGCCATTTGATGATTTGTAAACAGCTGTCCTTGCATGGGGCGTGTAACGCCTCAGCTGCAAACTTGGCTTGTTATCTTAAGGGAGTCCTGGTCCCTTTGGTTAGACCCACATTCCAGGTGCTTTCAAACGGCAGCTACGTCCTTCTCAATAGTGAAGGCTGTTGTGGCATGTGGGCCGAAATAGTTTACGTTGTTTCGGTGTCTAAGGTTGTTACATGCTGCGGGAACGTATTGTTTCCCCCCACTAAATTTAAGGAGGTAGCTGATATTTGGCCTTAGGTTGCTACTTCAAATGTGAATTTTGACAAGTTGAGTAGGCTCAAGGCTTTACTGTTTCAAAAGCATGTGGCCCTTACATCTGCGCGCGAGATCAACGCACTTCAAGTGGCAAGGTCATCAGCAGTAATACAGTCCCTGTTAAATACGAACTTTCCGAGACACTTCGGTGAACTCGTGGGACGAATATTTAATGCGTCCAGCATGACTGGAATAACACCTTCTTCTCCATATTCGGTTCGATACCTATAGCTATCCACTCAATTTTCGGTAGTATTTTGGGGGGATTTCCGATAACTTTGGCTTTATTAACTGGCGTCCTGCTGTTGCTGTTGTTTATGCGCAATGGCCGTCCACCCCGCAAGGAGGAGAAATGATGGCGCTCCCATCAGCGCAGCTGTGTCGTCAGCGTATGATGCAGCATTTTGGAGCAACACTCCTGGAGCAATTGGAGTCTGACTAGTCTTTGTCATTCAGACCTGTTCTGTATTGTGTGCAGCCCGTGTTTCGGTGCCTCTGGTGATCTTTTGAACATGCACTGGAAGTTTGTCTTTCACAGCAGCGCCCGCCCAGCAATAGATGCTGATCCGTTGATGTTCTCGCTGAGGATTCATTACCAGACATGCGCACTGAGGTTGCATTTGCTATGTGAAGCTAATTATGAGTTACCCTTCCAGAAGGAATTTGCCGACAACTCATCAATGGGCACTCCACAGGATGCCGCCTTGGTTAACACTGGGGCTATGGAACACACTTGCTCCTTGATCATTTTTGGCACGGACCTTCCGGTTCAGACACCTGCTAAAGTGGAAGATCTCCTGTTCTCCATGGCTCGTACTTAGTTTGGAACTTTTCTAAATTGACATGTCTTTTGAATTCGGTTATACGTCACATGCTCATGTTTTAAATTGCCACGTAGTATGCTTGTGTGTCCTTTTAACTTGTCAAAATTGACCTGGTTTTTATATATATCTTAGGTTGAGCTTTTTTGTAATGAAATTTTAGTTTTTGGCTTTGAACCACTTTCAACCACAAGGGGAGGGTGTTGTGTAGCCATTTTGGTTATAGTTCCATGCACGTTAGTTTAACACACTAGGCAGCTGTGCACTTTGACCTAGATATATTTTATTCGGCTTTGCATTGTTATTTTTACAATAACCAGTTGTACGGTCTTGTTTTATTTTCATCTATCTAACTTTTTTGCTTAGCCTAGCACTGTGTTCTCAAACAAGACATTCTTGATCACTTTGTGCTTCAGTCAAGGCTACAGTTTGGTACATTGCCGGTGAATGTGGTAGAAGTTTAGTCTCCAACATAGAAAATACACATCCTTACGTAGGGACATTTTCTTAGAACATCAGCTGTGTTATTATAAAAACACTTCCTACTCCCATTACACGTTAGAAGGGAGATTCCAGCCAGGGAACCACAACTGTATGCTGATTGCTGAATGCTTCACTGCAGATGCTAACGCAGACTACAGGCCTTTGCTCAGGTATGAGGGTTGATGTCCTCCCGGGGGAACCTGAAAGGCAGAATTAGAGCTTAACATGCTGTGCTTAGGGTATGACTTACAAAGGAAATAGTCCCTAAATTCTAGTGACAATATGATAGCGTTAGTCTTGTGTTTCACTCTCCTAGTCACCATTTTAATACTGTCATGTAGTGTCGCCCTGGTTATTACAGCTCATGCTTAGCTATCTAAGATGCAGTTGTTTTATTAAACCAATCATTAGAACATATCCTGCTTCTGTCTGTCATTTATGTATGAGACCGAATTGTGAATGAGAGAACCGGATGCGACCTGAGCGACCACGACTTCCCTGAGAACCCTAATAAGTCATGTGCTCGGCTGCCCATTCATCCCTATCTTTTGGTAGAGATGAGGCACTGCTAGTTAGCCGAAGCAAAACCCGGATTTAGAGTGACAGGTGTCACCCACAGTGGGTCAGACTCAGTCTCCCGCACTGTGGACGATCTTGCTGCTCAAAATCCAGTAGTCTCATTAGAATAATGAGAGCCTACGCGACATAGTCAGCCTTTGAACTGTACTCCCCTGAGAGGATGACATCTGTATACTGTGTGTAGTACTTGGAGTAACGTGACTGTAGATCACAGGAGGGCCAGTCCCTGTAACTTCAATAACCAGATCAGTGTCCATAGGACATTGTGGATCTGTCTGTGAACTCACAAATTGTGTTTACTCAATTAGGGGGGACCAAGATACAGATCAGGGTATACTCCATGATGTGGCTAAACAACTAGATCCATCTTGAGCAGCTATGCCAAGATTAAAATATTGTGGACAGGGAGGAAAGGTCAACCTGTGTGCTAAAATATTTTGAGACGGATCAAAGTCTCCAAGATGCATCATATGAATGGGATTGGAAGCAGACACATTCCCAATGCCCACATGATGACAACTATCACATAAACAACAAGGTTCTGGTTCTGCCTGCATAACAGTCAACTAGGTCTTAAAATGACCCAAACCAAATCCTGCCCATCTACTGTTTCTCCTGCACTGCTGGCAATAAATGAGTCTATGACCATCCTTCCATGTGCTACTAAACTCAGACATTCTGAAGCAAGTTAACTGAAATGGAATTGGTATGTTACCCAAATGCCAGGTCAATACAACTGATAGCATGTGTACCTGTCACATAAGGGAAATCTACAAATACAATGTATACATAGCCTTAGCCAAATGTCACTATTTACTATTGGAGGTAGATGTCACAACACAACCTTGAACATTGTATCTCTCACATCAACAGGTCTAGATGCCACTGCACGTACCAAGCCCACTCAAGAGACTGCCACTACCTCCATAGATGAAGCCCTCTATGAAGGCACCATTCTTGGACGTCTGAACGTTGAGGGCGGTTCTGGGCCATCTGGGCACCCTGGTCAGATGACACCAGTGAGCCTTACCATGACCACATTGACTCCTCCCAACCCTGTTGCTTCAACATCTCAAGCAGCCAGTCGTCCCCAAACCTGTGTCCTAAGGACTGTGACAACCATCTTGTGCCCCCAGTCCAGGATCTTGAGTCACACCAAAACACCTCCGACAATGATGGTCCTCGAACCAGTGGTAGCGGGCAAGCTGTGCCAAGGACTCAGGCACGTGGGGTAGGGTGCATGGGAGGAATGATGTGGACATGCGTCATGAGGCTGCTGGGGATAGTCTGGGCCAGGACACCATCAGCCAAGTCTTGAGAGCCTACCAACAATCCCAAGGTGTGATGGGCCAAGTACTTGCCGAACTCAGGGAGATGAAGCAGCTGCAGAGGGACTTCCATCGTGAGTCTCTGGAAAAGTGGGAGGCCACCAACACCATCCTGGCCTCCCTAACAAGGGTGTTCAGGGAGATCAGTAGTACCCTGATCAGGGACTGTGAGCAACACCACTCCCCTTCCTTTGGCCAAACAACACCAGCCCCTTCAACATCTGTAGCAGCCACTGGAAGTGATGCCCTGTCAAAACTCCAGGAAATGCGGATGGCAAGACATTAACCACTGCCAGCAAGTGACCTCTTCCTGAAGGAACTCTTTAGTGTGGCACAGATTCACTCTGTTGACTGTTCATTAACCACTTTCCATTTTCCATGGTTGTAGGACACTGGACTTTAGACTTCAAATGTTGTGGCATCTACTAATTTGATTTAGTCCACCATGACTGATCCCTTCACTTTGCTTTTTTTAGAGTCTCACATTTATCTTCTGTACATATGTAAATAAACACAAGTATCACAGAAATACTGCCTACTACCATTTTTCTACATTTTGAAAGGTTGAATTGTAAACTCATGTGATGCACATGATGAAGACATAAGATGGTAATGGAATGAGGGATATGTCTCAGGTATTGTTTGAGTTTGTACTCTGGCAGTAGCCTGTAGGAACTGGATGCAGGGAATCATTCTCACAGAGTGTGAGTGTATGAATACATTCATGCCTAAGGAGTGTACCATTCACCTCATGCAGGAGATCCAACCTCAGATCAAATTAGAAGGAGTGTATTCCACCCTATATTTCCTAACCAAAACCTTCCTAGTCAGGGAGAAGGGTTACACTCACTCCACTGGTCCGTGTGACCTATTCTGACCCCTTGTATTGCCAAACTATTCCTTCTAATATGATCAGAGGTAGGATCTCCTGACTTCAGCGCCTCCCTTGCTGATCACAACCAAGACTGCTGTCAGCCCATCAGGGTCTTTGATCCTGACAGAGATGGCGGCCCCCTGGCCGACCACCACCACGAGTCTGGCTGTCTTGAGACCTCCAGACTCGTAATCAGGCCCTTAGTTCCTACCTTAGGGGTGACTTAAAAAAAAGAAGGTTTAGGCCTGGCAATAGTGTCCCTGTGTCTAGCCTCCCCCTTCCAACTTCTCCACCCCGACCCAATTCCCTGTACCTCTGCCTATCCCAAGCACACCTACAGACCAGCATGCACACACGTCAACACACAAGAGCAGCTCAGGCAAACATAAGCACCACACATCCCACAGGCACTCAAGCAAGCATCACACACATGCAGACATAGCAACATCCACTGCCTCCACTGTGTCCCCCTCCTCCTCGTCTCCCTCCTCCCTCCCTGTCTCATCTACACTCACACCTGCATGCACTACCTCTACAGCCACTACGTCCCTCTCCAGCACACCCACCACCACACCCCGCTCACGTGCAGTCACCACCCCACCACCATTCACACGTCCTCTGTGTCCTCTCCCAGTGTGTCTGTGACGCCCCCTCCCAAGATACACAAACGCAGGCACACACCCACTCAACAGCCATCCACCTCACGACAGCCTCCAGCGCATTCACCTTCACCCAAATTCAGAAAACGAACACCTCCTACAACCACAACCTCTTCCTCCACTCCCAAACCCCCTCCAGCTACCCGTCCCAGTGTGTCCAAAAAACTTTTCCTGTCCAACCTTGACCTCTTCCCCACACCTCCCCCACCCGTCCGTCTCCTAGGTCCCCAATTAGCACCTCAGCCACAACATCTCCAAGACCAGTGGTGCCTGCAGTCACCGGAATCTGGAGTGCACCGGCCACCAGGGCAGCCAGTGTGGCACCGAGCCACAGCACAGACAGTCCCCCACCTGTGAAGCATCAGAAGTGCCCGGCGGTGGAGGGGGAAGACTCCAGCCACAAAAGCCGCTCCCAGGGGTACAGGTGGGAGTGTGGAGTCAGCTGCGACACCTTCCAAGGTGGGGAAGGGGCACAAGAAGGTCAGCAAGTCTGGGAAGTGCAGCACGGAAGAGAAGACCGCCATCATCCCAGCTGCCCAGGAGGCCAGCACCAGCCCAGCTGCCCAGGAGGCCCTCGCCAGCACCAGCCCAGCTGCCCAGGAGGCCACCGCCAGCACCAGCCCAGCTGCCCAGGAGGCAACCGCCAGCACCAGCCCAGCTGCCCAGGAGGCCACCGCCAGCACAAGCCCCACTGGGCCATGAGGGACCGCCAGCAAAAGCCCCGCTGGGCCATGAAGGACCGCCAGCAAAAGCCCCGCTGGGCCATGAAGGTCCGCCAGCAGCTGAGTCACTGCAATGGAGACCGCCGTCTCAAGCACCGCTGAACAGGGCACCGCCGCCTCAAGCACCGCTGAACAGGGCACCGCCGTCAAAAGCACCGCTGAACAGGGCACCGCCGTCTCAAGCACCGCTGAACAGGGCACTGCCGTCTCATGCACCGCTGGCCCATGAGCGCCAAGGGCACTGACGCTACTGAGTCCATCATGGGCAGAATGAAGCACTCTGGGCACCATGCCCCCTCCAGAACCAGTGGAGAGATCCGTCCACTACCTCTGTCCTTAGCAGGATGAAGCACTCTGGGCACCATGCCCCCTCCAGAACCAGTGGAGAGATCCATCCACTACCTCTGTCCTTAGCAGGATGAAGCACTCTGGCCACCATGCCCCCTCCAGAACCAGTGGAGACTGTTATCCACTTGAGAGACTGTGGCTTTGCACTCCCCAGGATGGAACAGTGGGCAAACCACCCACTATATAGACTTGAGAGACTGTGGTTTTGCACTCCCCAGGATGGAACAGTGGGCAATCCACCCACTTGTGAGACTTGAGAGACTGTGGCTTTGCACTCCCCATGATTGTACAGTGGGCATGTGGCCCCCTTGTGGATTTGGCGTTGTGCACTCAAGCGGCTGAGGTGCCTCCCCTTTCCCTCCCCCTGAGGTGCCTGTTTTGTTGCTCTCTGATGCCCCTTCAGTGTTCTCTCCTTCATGGTCGGGGATCTTGTGTGGGCCTCGCCCATACCGTGTGGGCCCAGTGTTCTACTGACTTAATTGGAGCACTACCTGGACTACTATGCTTGGTATATATTTTGTAAATGGTGTATATATATATTTTTGCCTACTTGATTTTAATATATTACAATGGTTACACTCATTTTCAATTGTCTTTGCTTTCTTCCGGGAGGGTGTAACTGTGATGTATCAATATGCATTAGTGTGTGTGTTGTAGTGGGTGAGGGTGGGGGTGGGGGTGTTGCGTGTTGCGTATGTGTGTCCCTGTTTTTTCCCTCCCCCCTCCCTTGTGTCGTAGGTGCAGTACTCACCGTGGTCTTCGCCGCCGGCGTTCGTGCTCCTGGTAGAGGAGCAGGAAGACTATCGCAGGGAGAATTTGGAGCTCTGGGTCCATGGTGTCCTCGTTCCTCGTGGGGTGAGCGTTTTCCCTACAGAATTCCTGATTCCGCCGTGTTTTTATCCACGGTGAATCCACCCCGGAAAAGGAGGCGGATTGGTGGGTTGTAATAGTGTGGGCGGTACATTGTTTCCCACCTGTCTGTTGGCGGTGACCGCCGCGCTGTTTGTTTGTACCGCCGTGGCGGTCGGAGTGTTAAAGTGGCTGTCTTTGTTGGCGGTTTCCGCCACGGTCGTAATTGCAAATTTTTTACCGCCGGCCTGTTGGCGGTCTTACCGCTGCTTTAACACCGTCCGCCAGGGTTGTAATGACCACCATAGTGTAGTGAAGATTCACGCTGATTGAGAAGGACATGCTTTCACATCCATCAATCCATAAAGGAGTCGTTATGACCGTGCATGTGCTTCTATAGACCACTGCAATGCCACCACCCCTAGTCGCCGGTCCAACCTACTAATTTTATATCCTACTGGTAGTGCCGAAACAAGGTCTGGAGTCGAACTGTCATCCAGCCATGTTTCAGGTAGAAACACTGCTAATGGTTTGGTTTGTTCCAGAAGAATATTGATATCAGTTTTGTGAGCTCCCAAGGAGCAGCAATTGGTAAGAAGGATGGAATGCTTAATGCTTTCCTGAGTCGGTTTGGATTCACAATGTCTCGTGGAGACCAGTGGCATACAGGGCATCTATATTCATTAATTCTGGGATCCATGCTCATAAAACATGAGCTATGAGTTTTATTATTAATAACATGCAAGGCCTCCTTAGTGTATTTAATTATCCCTTTCTAGTTCTGTTAAGATCAGAAATTCTGGGCTTTGAGCGTGTTCTGGCGTGGACGGGCGCGGACGGGCGCAAACATGCTTGCCTTAGACAAGCAGCACGTCCGCTGAGCGCATCCGCTGCGCGGCACGTACATCGGTGCTTAAAATAGCCCAGCAATCAGAAAGACTAGAACTCTAACTCCAAAGATGGCGGCTGCCAATGAGACCCTTGTTCCCAATGGAAAATGGCGGCCAAACAAGAACACCCCTCCTCCCTGCTGCCAGCCTCAGAATGCGGCCGAGATGCAGCAATGAAGATAGGGCGGTAAGATTTCTACACTTCTAGAGCAATTAAAATAATTAAAATGACAGGGCCATATGAAAACATTTACCACTTTTTAAAAACGATTTAGCAATGAACAAGGTCTTTGCTAAATGTCACTGTAAACCTTTGGAGGTAGATGTCACAATTCCTGGCTTGCTCTTGATTACAACATACTTCATGCCCACATATTCAAACACATGATGCAACTGGCCCACCACAGCAGAATGTACATTGTATACTTCAGACCGTCCATCCACACAATGGCCAGGCTGTCTTGGAACAGGTCTCATACACCCCAAATCTGTTACCTACATTACCTGGAGCAGTCCATGTCCCTTCACATGTCAGAACAGCATCAGAAACCTGCCTATGTCACAGCTCTGAAATGCCCACATGAGGATGCCATGGTGAGGGTACCTGGACAGAGACAATCCAAGGAGTATATATTTAATACATGCCTACCACACAAATCACATAGTAAGCATCTGGAAATGAGTTTACATTGCAATGAGACTGATACAAACAAAGCAGCTACATCAAGGTGGGGATATGTCAAAGGCTAACTTTTCATGCAGCCTTTGACTGAATGTTGGACCGCATTATCTCTTCATTGTCTTTCAAAATCACTCGACTCCACACATTCTGACAACTACAGTTCATTGAACAGGCACAGTCATTACATCACATGACATACTTACACTCATGAAAAGTAGTTATTGATGAGATCTTCCCACAAGTCAACTCCCTCCTCTTTATCATTGTTATCCTCACTTGGCAGTTCAGGAGGCTCACCAGGCTCCTCCTCCTCCTCTGGAATGTATTGGATATTCAACCACAGGGCAATGTTGTGTAACATGCTGCATGCCACAATGATCTTACACACTTTACCGGGTGAGTAGTGGAGGGCTCCACCAGTGCAGTCCAGACACCTAAATCTGGCCTTCAGGAGCCCAAAAGCCACTCCACTACCAGTCTTGTTCTTCTATAGGCCTCATTGAAGCGGACTTCCCCTGGAGTAGTTGGATTCCTTAGTTGCTTCAATAACCAAGGACAGTTTGGATATGCTGAGTCTCCTGTTAAGGAATGGGACACATAGGTCCAACAATGAGTCTCTCTCATCAGAATTGTGGCACTAGACATTGCACACACACAACCAGGACAGAGGATACTTACCAACCAGCCAAGCCCTCTCAGTGTGCACTTGTGAGATCCACTGGGGGACCGTGCTGTTCTGCATTATGAAGGCATCATGGAGTGAACCTGCATAAAGGGCACAGACCTATGAAATGTATAAGTCTGCCAAACATACAACTTGGACATTGATGGAATGGAAGTTCTTTCTGTTGCGGTATACTTGTTCATTGGCATGCAGTGGGACCAAGCCAAGATGTGTGCCATCATATGGGAGGTGTGTAAAACCATTAAAGTCACCCTTTACATGGGCGAAATCCTCACGTCCAGGTGTTTCAATACTGCTGAGAGGACATCCTTCAACAGCAGACTAAACATAGGTTGGGACATTCCACCATCTAGGCCACTGTATGTTGGAAGGACCCTGTGGCTAAGAAGTGCAGCACTGACATGACCTGTACAATGGGTGGTATGCTGGTTGGATAACTAATAGCTGACATCAGATCTGGCTCCAACTGGCAACATAAGGCCACTATTGTTTGCCTTTCCAGGCAGTAATATGTTATTATGCGCCTTTGCTCCATGGTCTGAAGGTCTGGCAGTGGATGGTAGACAGGTGGTTGTCACATCCTCCCACTCTGTGGGTACCTATACATGACAAAAAATGAGTTCTGACATTAGTCATTGTGTGCACAGTAACATACATGATGCATGTCAAGGATTACCTGTGACATGACAATTTTGATTGGATTAATATGACAAACAGCACACATCACAACTGCTCAAAACACAAGGGTCACATATTACTCCCTTGATTTTGCCACACATGTGTACATCATGTATCAGGAACGAAAGCAACATTGTGCCTCACAGATGCCACCCGGAATGTCACTGGATGTCCTGAGTGCAAAAATGACCGTTGACGGGTGTTGACTGTGCCCCACTGTAAATTTACATCTGTGCCCAGAAACATACTACAATGGTGTTTGAGTAGTAGGACAAACATAACCAAACTACAAGAGCAGGTTTTACTGCTCAAAACAAAATTATATGAGGTGTGATGCAGTTTATGAGTCATAATACCCCTTTACTGGCCTCTACAATGGTGGCTGCCTGACCTACTCCATTGGACATTAGGAAAGTCGTCATGGCGGTAGGCGGTAGCAACCGCAGCAGACACAGCCATAGGCTAACATTGTTGCCAGTGACGGTAGTGGGCCAGTGGCTGTGTCCGCCGGTGGAGACATCCACATACGTGGCGTACATGACTGCCATGTTCTGAAAAATCCCTCCCTTGACTCCCGACACTGCTGCCAGCAAGACCTCCACTATCGAGCTGCTGTGTACCGCCTCTCTGAGCAATCATGCTACGTCCAACAGGTGATAGGGTTCCAGCCTTCATACAAGAGGAGCTGGAGGAGGTGAAGAGCCTGAGGTCCTACCCTTTTTTTTAAATATATTGAGCAGATGCACAACTTAAGAATAATACAAAAAACATGACATATTCTTACACTACACCATCCAGAGCTTCCATAATACTTAAGTAACTACAGGCGATGCTTATACTACTACTTTTCGTAACATAATATTTCATATCCTAAATACATCCTCTTCCTCGAAAGATGGTCCCCAAATATCCCTAAACTTGCGACCTGCACCTATTCTTTGTGCATAAAGGTTTTCCCTTTCACATACCTCCTTCATTTTTACCTTCCTAGCTTGAAATGTAGGAGGAGCAGGTGATTTCCAAGCTTGTAAAATCAGTGATTTCGCGATCAATGAGGCTATAAAAAAACAGCTGTTTTGCTCGCAACCTTAAATACGGATGTTCCGAAATGCCAAAAAGAGCGCCCAGAGAATCTAGAACAAGTGCACACCGTAGCTTTCTACTAATCCACTGAAAAACTTTATCCCAAAAACTCGTAAGCTTGGGACAGGTAAAACACATATGCAACCAGTCCCCTGATTTATCCTTTCAGCGCGGACAATAACCTGAGACAGTCGGGAATATTTTTTTAATTTGAGCTGGAGTGAGAGAAAGCATTGATTTTGTGAAAAAGCCATTCTTTTAAAATTAGACCCCCTTAATTGCCTTAGGCGATATGCTATTAAAATACCTCCACATTTTCGACTTGATCTTACACCCAGTGGACTTTTCCATCTTTGTAAAAAAACAGGAAAGTACTTTCGTTTCTCCCTGGGTGTTAAGGGTCCGATACCAGTTGCCTAACCCCCTCTGGTTCCCATAGAATGCCTGAGAGATGAGAGAGGGAGGTTGATCGACTAAGGAAGTATAAGAAAAGAAAAAATGGTGAATCTGGAGATAAGAATATTTTAAAAAGTCAGGGATGGGTGCTCCAGCCTGACATTGATCCCAAGGTTTGACTTGGTTGCCTAATAAAAAGTCAGAAAAGCTGGTAAACAAGGAATTTAACCATTGGTTTAAATGTGCAGGAATCAGATTTAGGCCTGTTATCCCTGCCTGGGTCAAAGACATTTTGGGAAAAAAAACAGGAATTTGATATTTTTCTCGAACATGAGAAAGCCTAGCATAAATTATGGTAGGGAGTTTGTATCTAGTACGTTTGGGTTGCCGCAGAAACTTGAGAAAAGGAACTAACTGGCAACCATTCTCTATTAGCATGATATTAAAATAGAAACTAGAGTTAGGGAATGTGGTTGCTTTAGAGACCCAATCCATAAATGCAGAATCATAATATTTTTTAAAGTTTGGACGGGCCAGCCCTCCATCGTCAACTGCAAGAGAAAGAGGCCCTCAGTACAACCCTGGCGGTCCAAGACCACCAGGGCTGTTTTGGCTGAAGTACCGCCAACAGGCTGGCGGTGCTTCAGAGGGGATTACGACCGCGGCGGTAGCGCCGTGGTCGCACCGCCGGGGCCGGTGGTTTCCCGCCACATTTGCCCCGGCGGTGATAATCCGCCCAGGGGATTACGAGTCCCCGTCCCGCCAGCCTTTTGGAAAAGGCTGGTGGTACGGGGAGTTGCGGGACCCCTGTGGGCCCCGTGCAGCTTTTCACTGTCTGCATAGCAGACAGTGAAATGCGCAACGGATGCAACTGCACCCGTCGCACGGCCACAACACCGCCGGCTCCATTTGGAGCTGGCTCCCATGTTGCGGCCCACATCCCCGCCGGCCCAGCAGGGATGTCATAATGGGCATCGCGGGGGTGCGGCCGCATTGGCGGCCGCACGGCGGTTACAACTTGGCGGGCGGTGTAATGACCCCCAGAGTCTCCAATTGAGCCCTTGGTTTTTTATTGGCCCATACAAGTTGTCGTAATAGTACATTAAGGCCCATTTTCCCATAGACACAAAATGGGTAAAACCCTTTGCTACATCTGGCCCTAAGTTCTTTCAAGAAGTTTTGATGGATTTTGATGATCACGCTAGAGAAAATAAACAAAAGAAGAGGAAGGATCATCATTTTTACCAGAGCTACACATTCAATAATTTATAATCGAGAGGCTTGCCATTTTTGAAGTAAATGTTGCACTTTCTTAAACGTAGGGAGATAATTTAGACCAAAAAGTTCTGAAACATCGTCAGAAACATAGATACCCAGATGTCTTATGGGATGATGAAGATGACACTGGACCAGCATCCCTAATGGAAGAACATTCTCAGTGGTGTTAAACAATAGGGCTTCTGATTTAGAGTGATTAATCCTATACCCCCCCAGTTCTGTAAAGGCCATTTTTTTGGCAAAAGCCCGAGCAATATTTGAAGATTCAGCTGCCAGATTGAGAATCATGTCGTCAGCTAAAGGTTTCAGTTTCGGGGCCTGGGTCATAGGAGAAAGAATAGAAGTGTCTTGACACATGGCCGCAGCTAAGGGTTCGATGAACAGCGCAAAGAGCACCGGGAAAAGAGGGGATCTTTGGCACGTACCACGATGGACTTGAAGAGTTCCTGCTATACGTGAGTTGATAAGAATTTTTATTTGAGCTTTAGAATAGAGATTGCGCAGAATTTGAATAAATTGGCTAGGAAACTTTAACTTTGTTAAGATCTGAAAAAGCACCTCCCATTGCACTAAATCAAAGGTTTTCTCTGCATCCAACATTATAATAGCCACTGGTTTATCATTATTGGAATAGTAGTCTATTGCCTGAATTAAGAAATTAGGGCCATATTTATACTTTTTGATGCAAAACTGTGCAAACGCAGTTTTGGGTCAAAAAAGTGAACACGTGCTAAAGCCATTTCTTTGCGCCACCCGTGCATCACATTTATGCTTTGACGCACAGTGGCGCAAAGCACGGGTTAGAGTCATTTTTGTTTACTCTAACCATTGCGCCACGTCGTGAACCAAAACGACATTAACACAGGGAAAATGACTTTAATCCGGTTTGCGATTTCACAAACCGGATATGTACCATTTTCCACCTCATTAGCATCAAAAAGCGGCACAAACGAAGCAAACAGTGCTATGGAGCCCCAAAATGGATCCCAGAAGCCAGGAGAGACCCCATGGAGACCCCAGTCTACCAGGAACCAGCCAGGAGGACACAGACAAGACCCAGGGGAGAGTCAAGAAGAAAAGGAAGTGTTGTTTCAGTACAGAGGAGCATGAAATACTGGTCAGAAAGGTGACGGAGCACCAGCATCAACTTTTCATCACCTCAAAATTCCCAATTGGGAGGAGAGAGGCAATTTGGCAACAAATTGTCTACAAGATTAACAGTGTGGCAGAGGTCTGGAGAACTGTCACGGAGTGCAAGAAACACTGGCATGAGTGCAAGCGCAGGACGAAGGAAAAAATGGCATGGAACAGGAGGCAGCACCGCAGACTAGAGGTGGGAGTCCAGCACCGCAGGAGGCCCTGGACAAGATGGAGGAGATGGTGGCAGCCGTCATCCCAGAGGAGATCGTCAAAAGAATCGCAGGACAGCGCAGACTACCAGGAAACAACACATATGCAGGGTAAGTTGCACGAGGGACCAAAATGCCTAAATGTTACATGCAAGCAGGGGGAGGTACATACCTACTACACAATGCATGTCAGCCATAGAAATCAGGCAATGGAAAGGGCAAAGGGGCACAGCACGGGTGCATAGGCTGTGCAGGGGAATCCATGGGCACAGCACAACACAACATCAGCAACCTTTGCATGGGGGTACTCAGCCATGCCAAGGCTGATGGAAAGGAAAAGCCAGTCCAGGAGGGTAGGGTAGAATGTAAAACTGGGCTGCTGTCACAGGACAGCTGGTATTGTCAGAATGTGAACTAGGGGACAATGTGCAGTCTCAGGCCATTTCCACAAGTGGCATTTACCATTGACAACAGTTACCACTACCACCTGTGCTGTGTGTGCTGGTCAAGTAGCGAATGGCAGTTAGGTGCCCATGGAACAAACACACCCAAAATAGAGGGTTCAGGATGACGACGTGATGAATCCCCTACAATTCCTAACAAAGTTCAAATCCTGTCAAATGCTCATGTCTATAGGCGCAATAAACATCATGTATTGTTATTTACATTATGAAGTACACAGCAGTAATGTCATACCCATGCTGTCCATTCCAGGGTCTACCCCGTGCCTGTGTTACAAATACTGCAATGCCACCTTGCAACATCTCAACTGTCATACTGCTAAGAAAACAGCATTGAGGAGGAGGACATATGTGTCTAGCTAGTGAAACACACCCTCACAGTTTTAAGAGGAAATGGAACACTGCCAGACCCATCAGTGCAATCCAATGTAGCACACATTGGCAAACATCAACATGACACACTACCAATGCTGAAACCTGTATCGTGTCATGCCAATGCAATATATGGTATGTGCTATGTCTAAGCAACGTATAGGTGTAAGTGAAATATCATGGACTGGGACAGTCCCATATTGTTATGTGTGGTGTAAGTGGCATCAGAACACCCACCGGCATTCCAAGGCCTTACCATGCTACTGGAAGTAGACGGAGGGTTGAGTAGGACAAGAAGGTGGAAACACACAATTTGGACAGAACCTACACTTAGAGGATGTGACGCAGACCATTCCCCAAACTGCCCACACTACATGTGACATGCAGGTGGGGCATAGGCCTGTGAGAACGCTAATATTAATGACAGAAACAATGAACAGGAAGCAAGATTACAATGTTCCACTAATAGGAAGTCAGTGACGTCACATTACAACTGACACAACACAGACACACTAATGGTACAATATCTCATTGCAGAGGATGATGGCTCTCCTGTGGCTATGCCTGTCCTGGACTACCTTGATGGCATGGATGACGAGCTGACAACCATTAGCCAGGAAACCCTCCAAGATGTCCTTGGAACCCCCCAGACCCCGCCTTCAGCCGCATGGAGGAGCACAGATGTAGCAGCCATCACAGAGGACCCACCACCCCAATAGTACGACCTGCCAGCTCAAACACAGCTGAGGACTCTGATGACATTGGTACCACCTTTGAGAGGACAGTAGTGGGAGTACAGCGGGAGCTGGCCAAGGAGGTGCAGGTGGGGATGCAAAATATGGCAGCCAGCCTTGAGGGGATGCGCATGTGCATGATGACATCCGCAGAACAGTCAGCAGCCATGCAAGTCCAACAATCCCCACTGCAAGGACTACAACAGTTTGTGAGGGATTTCACCACAGCATTTAGGGAGTTGCCACAACACCTTGCATCCCAAACATTTCACTGTGTGCACAACTACTATCATGGCCCCCTCAGGGCCTAACTGGCTGCCTACCATAATGATGTAGCTGCTATACTCAATAACCAGCAGCTCTTCCTTGCTGCAGTTATGCCCTTAATAGCCCCACAGTTGGCAGCTACCGAGAATTCAGAGTCTACTTCTTCAAACACTGAAGTGTGTGTTGCCCCCTCAAACCCACCACCAAGGGCAGAGGAGACGACACACACATCAGAAGATGAAGACGTGGAACAGATCACCTTCAACCGTAGGAGTACCCGGTAGCACCAGTCAATGCCACATGGGCAGTGATTTTCCTATGTCCGGTGCTTGATAAGTTGCCAGTCTTGCTACAGTTGGTAACATGCACTGTTCTCCAACACACTGGTTACCTTACCACTATGGACTGCAATTGTCTCTCACTACCTAATTGGCAATTCATGTTCCTCTGCACTAAATGGCTCTCCATCTCAGCATGTCCAATGAAATGTCCTTCACCATTGCACTTGTGTTGCATCACAATAGAAGACGTCATACTAATGGACTTACAATCCTGGACTATGTAAATATTGCACTACAGCACTTTGAAATAAACAGCACCTACACAACCACTTTGTCTCTGTGTAATGTGACACATCAACTGTGTAGGAGATTTGTGATGCATGTAACATGTCAATGGCCACAGAATGTCAATACAAAGAATGTGGGATGATATCTATGCACAATGGTCCGGATTTTTTCATTATCTGTGTTGCCTTTGTCTTATTTCTGAAGTTAAAGCATCACAAACAGTATAATGCTGTGTAGAAATGTATATGTCAGGCCCAAAGTATCTACAAGATGAAACTCAATGTGGCCCACATTCCCTACAAGACAATCCTAATGTATGTGACATATGACTCTAAACTTTAATCCCACACCCACACAATACAGCAGGAATGAATGTGTACAAGTGTATGGACAATAATGTCACCTGGGAGTACAATGTAATAAATCATAGGTGTGATTTATGTATACTCAACTTCATAAGATTATGACACCACTCAGTTTAGCAGAGTTCACATGAACATCAGGCTGCAGGCAGGCGTCCCACAGTGCCCAAGATTCCAACACAGGACTAAAACTATGACAGATTTAAAATCACACCAACCTTTACAATACATTGAGAACCATAGTTACCTTGAGTGGTGGGTTCAATGGATGGCAGATGCATAGAGAATTAGCTTTGTTGTAGCTGCCAATGTGAAAGCTCATTTGGAAGTGGGAATAACCATGTCAAGAATGGGATGTGGATGCAGGATAGAACACAGAGGAAAACACAAATTTGACACTGTACACTCATGCAGAGGCCCTGATCCCCAAGCATATGACACATACTGTAAAGGAGTACATCAAACTTTATTATATATGTATGAAAGGAATCTTAAACTATGTCAAACACCTAAACTAACCTAACCTATCCTAACTATACATTACCCACAACTGGCCCTAACTACCCTAAGCTAAACTTACTTACCACATGTAACTAAACTCTCTAATCATCAAGCCCCCAGCCCCCTTATATGATGTGACATGTGTAGGACAACATATACTAACCTAAACATATACTAACTAATCCTAAACAAAAATATATTTTTTGTATTTTGTTTTTGTAATTTTTTTAAATACACATAAACCCCAACATCACCCCCACCCACCAACCCACAAACAAACATGCAATAATATATCTCCCCCAACCCACTTATTCTAACTAAACTAATGGCCTACTGTAACCTATCAGTAAGACCCCTAAACCCACTAAAAAAAGTATGAGGAAAGAGGAGGGAGGGGACGGGGTTAGGGGTTAGGAACAATAAATCCAAAGATTGGCAATCCTCAGGATTTTCTTTATAGCTCGCAGTCTCCTGCTGTTGCGGGCCACCTCCTGCTTTAGACTGGCCATGCGGTGCAACATATGTTGCATGTCACGTTGGAGGTTGTGGAAATCTGCCATGTCCATTACTCCAGCTGTGGTGGTCTGAGTAGCACTTGATGTTGCAGGTGCTGGTGCAGATGGTGCTGCTGTTGGGCCTTGTGCTGACGAGGTTGAAGGACCAGATGGAGTGTCTGTCATTCCAGTGTCCACTGTGCTTGAAGTTGGTGTGTTGGCGGCTGTTGTGGCCAATGCTGGCACCCCCTTGAATAAATGCCCTCCATGCCCCTGTGGCTCTCTCATGATGATACTGCCTAGCCATCATACGGTACCCAGCCTCCACATTGAGGATGTGCCTGTACCGCACTGCCCACCTCTGAAATTCATGGATTTCCTGTGCATTCATGTTGGGAGCTGTAAAAATAGAGACAGGCAAACATTAGTGACATCATTGTGTGATACATGTACAGATGATAATCTAACACTTCCTTACAAATAGCACATGCAGTCCAAATCACAGTACAGAAGATAGAATGTCCATGAGGAATGACATGCCAATGCTGCCTACTGTTGAAAAATTGGTTATTGGTAAGGGCAGGTAAGCACCTACACTTAGCAATAGGCCACCAACCTCCACTTAGGTCCAGTTAGGTCTCAGTAAATTAAACCTAGTTCAACCCTTGATAGCTTGGCAATGAGCAACAAGGCTTAACTTAGGAGACAAAGGCCCTCATTCTGACCTTGGCGGGCGGCGGAGGCCGCCCGCCAAAGTCCCGCCGTCAGCTTACCGTTCCGCGGTCGAAAGACCGCGGCGGTAATTCTGACTTTCCCGCTGGGCTGGCGGGCGGTCGCCTTCAGGCCGCCCGCCAGCCTAGCGGGAAAGAGGCTTCCACGATGAAGCCGGCTCGGAATCGAGCCGGCGGAGTGGAAGCTGTGCGACGGGTGCAGTTGCACCCGTCGCGTATTTCACCGTCTGCGCAGCAGACAGTGAAATACATTTAGGGGCCCTCTTACGGGGGCCCCTGCAATGCCCATGCCAGTGGCATGGGCACTGCAGGGGCCCCCAGGGGCCCCGCGACCCCCCCTACCGCCATCCGGATCCCGGCGGTCGGACCGCCGGGATCTGGATGGCGGTAGGGGGGGTCGGAATCCCCTCGGCGGCGCAGCAAGCTGCGCCGCCGTGGAGGATTCAATGGGGCGGCGGTACACTGGCGGGAGCCCGCCAGTGGTGCCGGTCCGACCGCGGCTTTACCGCCGCGGTCGGAATCCCCATTGGAGCACCGCCGGCCTGTCGGCGGTGCTCCCGCGGTCCTCCGCCCTGGCGGTCTTTGACCGCCAGGGTCAGAATGACCGCCAAAGTGTAAAGTATTCAAATATCACAAAACAGTAATTAAATAAAACACAGGAAACAGTTTAAAAATCCAAAATCAATTTATTAAAATAGTAAATATTTTTAGCTTTAAAATGACACCAAAATGAATAAGGGGACCCAGAGATCTGAATTTTTAAAGATTTATTGCTTTCTAGCGCATAGAAACAAAATACGCCAATCTGGTCATCTGGTCGCACCTCGACCGGGGCAAAGTCAAAGTTTAAGGCTGACTGTGATGGAGCCTGGCTCGGCTACAGCCCGCGGGAGGCCTTGGTCAAAAGTTTACCTTAGGGCTTAGTCGTTTTCTGGAGATTTTCTTCAGTGGGACGAACCTGCCAGTCCAATCCGACCTCCTGGAACTCTTCCTCGGATACGTGTTGCAGGAGCCCTCGGTGGAGATTTTTACCTTCGGACTTGGGTGGTCATTACAACCCTGGCAGACGGTGTTAAAGCGGCGGTAAGACCGCCAACAGGCCGACAGTAAAAAAAAATTAATTACGACCGTGGCAGAAACCGCCAACAAAGACAGCCACTTTAACACTCCGACCACCACGGCGGCACAGACAAACAGCCAACAGACAGGTTGAAGACAAAGTACCGCCCACAGTATCACAACCTACCAATCTGCCACCTTTTCCGGGGCAGATTCACCGCGGACAAAAACACGGCAGAAACAGGATCTTGAAGGGAAAACGCTCACCTCTACACACCCCATGAGGAATCCGGACGCCATGGAACCAGAGCTACACATCCTGCCAGCCCTTATCTTCTTGCTCCTCTACCAGGAGCACGAACGCCGGTGGCAAAGACAACGGTGAGTACTGCACCTACGACACAGGGGAAGGGGGGAAAAACAGGGACACACACATGCAACACGCAACACGCAACACCCCCACCCCCCCCCCTCACTCACAACACACACACCAATACAGCATGATACATTACAGTTAAACCCCCAAACCCCCCCGGAAGAATGCTAAGACAAAAGGAAATGAGTGTAACCATCGGAATATATTAAAAACAAGTAGGCAAAAACATATATATATACACCATGTACAAAATAAATACCAGGCATAGTAGTCCAGGTACTGCACAAAGAAAGTCCATGGAACACTGGGACCACACGGTATGGGCGAGGCCCACACAAGATCCCCGACCATGACGGAGAGAACACTGCAGGGGCATCAGAGAGCAAGAAAACAGGCACCTCAGGGGGAGGGAAAGGGGGGGCACCTCAGCCGGTTGAGTGCACAACGCCAAATCCACGAGAGGGCCATATGCCCACTATTCGATCATGGGGAGTGCAAAGCCACAGTCTCTCAAGTCTATACAGGGGGTGGGTTGCCCACTGTTCCATCCTGGGGAGTGCAAAGCCACAGTCTCTCAAGTCTATACAGTGGGTGGGTTGCCCACTGTTCAATCCTGGGGAGTGCAAAGCCACAATCTCTCAAGTCTATACAGTGGGTGGGTTGCCCACTGTTCCATCCTGGAGAGTGCAAAGCCACAGTCTCTCAAGCCTATACAGTAGGTGGGTTGCCCACTGTTCAATCCTGGGGAGTGCAAAGCCACAGTCTCTCAAGTGGATAACAGTCTCCACTGGTTCTGGAGGGGGCATGGTGCCTAGAGTGCTTCATCCTGCTAAGGACAGAGGTAGTGGATGACAGTCTCCACTGGTTCTGGAGGGGGCATGGTGCCCAGAGTGCATCATCCTGCTAAGGACAGAGGTAGTGGGTGACAGTCTCCACTGGTTCTGGAGGGGCCATGGTGCCTAGAGTGCTTCATCCTGCTAAGGACAGAGGTAGTGGGTGACAGTCTCCACTGGTTCTGGAGGGAGCATGGTGCCCAGAGTGCATCATACTGCTAAGGACAGAGGTAGTGGGTGACAGTCTCCACTGGTTCTGGAGGGGGCATGGTGCCCAGAGTGCTTCATCCTGCTAAGGACAGAGGTAGTGGATGACAGTCTCCACCGGTTCTGGAGGGGGCATGGTGCCCAGAGTGCTTCATCCTGCTAAGTACAGAGGTAGTGGATGACAGTCTCCACTGGTTCTGGAGGGGGCTCTGTGCCCAGAGTGCTTCATCCTGCTCGTGACGGACTCAGTAGCGTCAGTGCCCTTGCCGCTCATGGTCCAGCGGTGCTTGTGGCGGCGGTGCCCTGTTCAGCGGTGCTTGTAGCGGTGGTGCCGTGTTCAGCGGTGCTTGAGGCGGCGGTGCCCTGCTCAGCGGTTCTTGTGGCGGCGGTGCCCTGTTCAGCGGTACTTGTAGCGGCGGTGCCCTGTTCAGCAGTGCTTGTAGCGGCGGTGCCCTGTTCAGCGGTGTTTGAGGCAGCGGGCTCCTTTGCAGTGACTCAGCTGCTGGCGGTCCTCTCTATCCCGCGGGGCTTGTGCTGGCAGTCCTCTCTAGCCCAGCGGGGCTTGTGCTGGTGGTCCTCTCTAGCCCAGCGGGCCTGTGCTGGCAGTCCTCTCTAGCCCAGCGGGGCTTGTGCTGGTGTTCCTCTCTAGCTCAGCGGGGCTTGTGCTGGCGGTGGCCTCATGGGCAGCGGGGATGACGGCAGTGGCCTCCTGGGCAGCGGGGATGATGGTGGTAGCCTCCTGGGCAGCGGGGATGATGGCGGTGGCCTCTTGGGCAGCAGGGCAGGTGCTGGTGGTGGCCTCCTGGGCAGCAGGGATGATGGCGGTGGCCTCCTGGGCAGCGGGGATGATGGCGGTGGCCTCCTGGGCAGCAGGGCAGGTGCTGGCAGTGGCCTCTTGGGCAGCAGGGCAGGTGCTGGCGGTGGCCTCCTGGGCAGCGGGGATGATGGCGGTCTTCTGCGCCGTGCTGCTCTTCCCAGTCTTGCCGGGTTTCTTGTGGCCCTTCCCCACCTTGGAAGGTGTCGCAGCTGACTCCACACTCCCACTGGGAACCCTGGGAGCGGCTTTGGTGCCTGGAGTCTTCCCCATCTTCTTCCAGGCACTGGCCAACTTTTGATGATGGACAGGTGGGGGACTGTCCGTGCCATGGCACCACTGGTCCCGGAGATGTAGTGGCTGAGGTGCTAGGTTGGGACCTGGAGAGTCGGGCCCTAGGAGACGGACGGGGTGGGGGAGGTGTGGGAAAGAGGTCAAGGTTGGACAGGAAAAGATTTTTGGAGACACTGGGACGGGTAGCTGGAGGGGGTTTGGGAGTGGAGGAAGAGGTTGTGGTTGTAGGAGGTGTTCGTTTGGTGACTTTGGGTGAAGGTGCATGCGATGGAGGCTGTCGTGAGGTGGATGGCTGTTGGGTGGGTGTGTGCCTGCGTTTGTGTATCTTGGGAGGGGGCATCACAGACACACTGGGAGAGGACACAGAGGATGTGTGAATGGTGGTGGGAGTGGTGACTGCACGTGAGCGGGGTGTGGTGGTGTATATGCTGGTGATGGCAGTAGTGGCTGTAGATGTAGTGCATGCAGGTGTGAGTGTAGACAAGACTGGGAGGGAGGATGGAGGAGGGAGACGAGGAGGAGGGGGACACAGTGGAGGCAGTGAATGTTGGTGTGTCTGCATGTGTGTGATGTTTGCGTGAGTGCCTGTGGGATATGTGGTGCTTATGTTTGCCTGAGCTTCCCTTGTGTGTTGACATGTGTGCATGCTGGTCTGAATGTGTGCTTGGGATAGGCTGGGGTACAGGGGATTGGGTCTGGGTGGAGGAAGTTGGAGGGGGGAGGCTAGAAACGGGGACAATGGCTGCCATCAGTGCTGAGGCCAGAGTCTGAAAAGCTCATTGAAGGGCTGCCTGACCAGAATGAATGCCCTCCAGGAATGCATTTGTTTGTTGCAACTGCCTTTCTACACCCTGGATGGCATTCAAAATGGTAGACTGCCCAACAGTGAGGGACCTGAGGAGGTCAATGGCCTCCTCACTGAGGGCATCAGGGGTGACTGGGGCAGGGCCTGAGGTGCCTGGGGCGAAGGTGATGCCCACCCTCCTGGGTGAGCGGGCACGGGGCAAAGGCTGAGGGGCTGCTGGGAGGGCGGTGCTGGTAGGGGGGGTGGCGGCTGTACCTGTAGATGCGGGGGGCACAGATGTTGCCACCACCACAAGGGAGCTCCCATCAGAGGACGAGTCCGTGACGCTGGTGTCAGCTCCTGTCCCCGCCGTGGAGCTTGCCTCGCCCTCCGTCCCACTGGTGAACTCTGAGTCCGTAGTGTCGCCCTCCAGGGCCATGTGGGATGCAGCTCCCTCGTGCTCCGGTGCCACTGCTCCTCCGCCTGATGATGCTAATGCACACAAGAACAGGGAGACCACAAAAAGGGGGGGACGACAGAAGAAAGACATGTTGAGTGCATGCATTACCGCTACCGCTGGTGGACACGACAGACACAGAAGCCCCCTGCACTACACCGCGCTCTTGGGCTCCACTGTTCAATCCCTGGGAAATGGCCTACAAGGCTATGGACGACATCTGCACATATGAATGATACAGGGGCATGACTAGGTGTACTTGGCACTCTACAGAGGTGGGGTGGGGTACCACATGGCCTGCCTTACGGAGGGACCTTGCCTACTAAGCTCGCCCTGGCCTAGGGAAACCCACAGCCCACCTCCCCCACCCAGACACCTCCACTGCACGCAAAATCAGCAGAATGAGAGTGTACTCACCCCCTTGTGGCTGCTGTGATGCCCTCAAGCGCCCATCCAACTCCGGGTACGCCACCGCCAGAATCCTGAACATCAGGGGGATCATGGTGCGACAGGCACCCCTCCCACATTGGGAGGCCATCCCCAGCTGAGCCTCCGCCGTCTTCTTGATCCAGCGGCGAATGTCCTCCCATCTTTTCCGGCAGTGGGTGCTCCTTCTCTGGTAGACCCCCATGGTCCGGACGTCCTTGGCGATGGCACACCAAATATCTTTTTTCTGGTGGGCGCTGACCTACATGAATTGTACAGGGGGAAGAGAAACTTTATTACTAACTGCACCATCACAGTCATTGACCCCCATCCCTACCCTTGCCATGTGGCACATGCATTCATCGTCGTTTCATGCACGCCTCAATCTCCCCCCCCCATCTTTCATCCACCCCACTCCACTCAGGCATATCCCATACAGCATGCTCCCAGTGTACTTACCTGTTTGTCTGGAGGACCGTAGAGTAGCGTGTACTGAGGACCCCATCCACAAGTTTCTCCAACTCCTCCAATGTGAAGGCAGGGGCCCTTTCCCCAGATACTCGAGCCATTTTCTCTTCCAGACCGAGGTCACAGCAGCACTTGAAGTGTAGGTCCTCTCCTGTCGAAGATCAGGTATCGAGTGATTGAACAGATAGAAAATGGCGGTCATGTCCACGGCGGTGCGTACCTTCACCGCCGGCGTGCATCGTCATTGGCCCCTGGGACCCATAGGGTCCAATGTTAACCAATGCAGCATTGCACCGCGGTCTTCGACCGCCTACCGCGACGGTGTACAACGCCAGCGCAGTTACCTCACATCCCATTGTCCCACTTTAGAGGTCAGGCGGCCGCAATTTCAGGGGCCCACATGGCTTCATTTTTAACTGCGTCACACATACCTAGGCCTAGACTCAACACACATACAGGCCACTTTTCGGATTAGGATCCGTGTTCTGTGTAAGCTGTGGGTATGTACCTCTGAGTTGGTTGACTCTGTGCTCGCTTTTGTCCTTCATAGGCACCGTCCGCTGGGACATATCAGGAGATGGTGGCATCCTCCGGTGTACAGACCGCTGGTGGACCTGTCGACAATGGAGGAAAGACATGTGGTCATCACCTACAGGCTTGACTGTGCCACAATCCATGAACTGTGTACCCAGCTGGAGCCAGACCTGATGTCAGCTATCCGCCATCCCACAGGAATCCCCCCTCAAGTGCAGGTGCTGTCTGTGCTCCATTTCCTTGCAAGTGGGTCATTTCAAACAACAGTGGCCATAGCATCAGGGATGTCCCAGCCTATGTTTTCCAACGTGTTGTCCAGAGTGTTGTCTGCCCTGCTGAAACACATGCGGAGCTACATCGTTTTCCCTCAGGTTGAGGATTTGCCCACAGTGAAAGGTGAGTTCTATGCCCTGGGACATGTCCCCAACATTATAGGTGCCATTGATGGGACACATGTGGCTTTGGTCCCCCCGCGCAGGAGTGAACAGGTGTACAGAAACCGGAAGAGTTATCATTCCATGAATGTGCAGATAGTGTGTTTGGCAGACCAGTACATCTCCCATGTGAATGACAAGTTCCCTGGCTCAGTGCATGACGCCTACATCCTGCGGAATAGCAGCATCCCTTATGTGATGGGGCAACTCCAGAGGCACTGTGTGTGGCTATTAGGTGAGCACCTGGAACCAAGTCAGTGGGAATAGTTGTCTGGGTCTGGGGATATCCCTACAGGTTAGTGTGTGTCTAACAGTTGTCCCTCGCCATTTGAAGGTGACTCGGGTTACCCCAACCTGTCATGGCTACTGACCCCAGTGAGGAATCCCAGGACAAGGGCAGAGGAACGCTACAATGAGGCCCATGGGCGAACTCGGGGGATAATCGAACGGACCTTCGGCCTCCTGAAGGCCAGGTTTAGGTGCCTCCATATGACAGGTGGATCCCTATTATACTCACCAAAGAAGGTGTGACAGATCATCGTGGCCTGCTTCACAACTTAGCTTTGTGACGACAGGTGCCTTTTCTGCAGGAGGATGGTCCAGATGGTGGTGTTGTTGCAGCTGTGGAGCCTGTGGACAGTGAAGACGAGGAAGCAGAAGAAGAGGACATGGACAACAGGAACTCAGTGATCCTGCAATATTTCCAGTGAGACACATGTAAGAATACAAACCTGCTTACTACATGTACTTTAGCACTACTAACTCTCTACTGTCTGTCGTTTTCACCCAGTGTATGGTCACTGAGTTGTCACTTTCCCTTATGAATTCACAGATGTGGATCCCACTGTGTGACATCTGCTTTGTTTCCTCATGGAGTAGAGCTGTGTGACATAGGTATGTTGACATTACAATTGTAAGAGCATTTTGTCACTGTAATTGCTAATACACTATTTCGAAATCATAGACTGACTCCAGATTGTTTTGTGCTTCAAGGGTGTTTATTTAAGTGCTAAATATTGGAGGGGGTTGTAACATGGTGAGGGGTGATGGTGGAGGACTGTCCATGGCAGAGTCCAGTCTATTAGTCTCACAGGTGCATTGCCCAAATGGGCATAGGAAGTGGAGCTGGGGCAGTTTGAGGATGGACAGGGTGACAAAGTGGGACAGAAAGATGACAGAAAGGTGGTCTCATTTCTTGGCGGGGGTCTTGCCATCATTCTCTGTCTTGTTCCTGGATCTCAGGGACCGTTTGCGGGGTGGTTCTCCCTCTGCAGGGGGTGGGGCGCTGGTGTGGTGGTCTTGTGCCGGGGCGTCCTGTCCACTAGCGCCGACGGAGGTGGTGGGCAGTTCATCGTCCATGCTCGTGTCAGGGGCCCCTTGTTGTGCCACAGTGTCCCTCCTGGTGTTGAGTACTTCCTTCAGCAACCCTACGATGGTGCCCAGGGTGGAATTGATGGATCTGAGTTCCTGAAGCCCAAATACTGTTCCTCCTGCAGGCGCTGGGTCTCCTGAAACTTGGCCAGTACCGTTGCCATCGTCTCCTGGGAGTGGTGGTAGGCTCCCATGATGAAGGAGAGGGCCTCGTGGAGAGTGGGTTCCCTTGCCTGTCCTCCCCCTGTTGCACAGCAGCCCTCCCAGTTCCCCTGTGTTCCTGGGCCTCCGTCCCCTGGACCGTGTGTCCACTACCACTGCCCCCAGGTCCCTGTTGTTGTTGGGGTGGTGGGTTAGCCTGGGTTCCCTGTAGTGGTGGACACACTGCTGCTTGACGTGTGCTGGGGACAGAGGTATGGGCCCCCTGGGTGGGTGCTGTGCTGGTCTTTCCAGAGGGCGGAAGCTCTGTAGTGGCCTGTGACTGTGTGATAGGAACCGACTGTCCCGAGGTCCCCGATGGGCCGGGCTGGTCATCTAGATCCAGTTGGACAGAGCTGCTGTCATCACTGTGGGCCTCTTCTGTTGGTGGTGTGGACATGTGTGGACCCTCCTGTCCGATGACGTTGGGTAGGGGTCCTGCAGGGGTATAAAAGGATGTTTATTACATCTGTGTGTGCCATGGTGTGCAATGGGTGGGTGACCCTGTACCCCAGTGCTTGCATTCCTGTGTGGGACCTTGTTTGATGATGGTTTAGGGGGGTGTATGGGTATGTGCAGTGGGCATGCTTTGGTGATGGGTGTCCATGCTTTGGTGTTGCATGCAGGGCTTGGTGTTGGGATGGGTGGTCGAGCCATTGGGGGTTATTCTAACTTTGGAGGAGTGTTAATCCGTCCCAAAAGTGACGGTAAAGTGACGGATATACCACCAGCCGTATTACGAGTTCCATAGGATATAATGGACTCGTAATACGGCTGGTGGTAAATCCGTCACTTTTCCGTCAATTTTGGGACGGATTAACACCTCCTCCAAAGTTAGAATAACCCCCATTGTCTCTTCCAGACCGAGGTCACAGCTTGGGATGGGTGGTTTGTGAAATTGGGACATTTGTGAGGAGTTGAAGTGATGGGGGTGAGGGTGAGGGTGGGGGTATGTGATGGCATGCAGGTAGGGTGGGGGAAGTAATAGTTAAGATTTGACTTACCAGGGTCCATTCCTCCATCTAGTCCTGTGAGGCCCTCAGGATGCAGAATCGCCAAGACCTGCTCCTCCCATGTTGTTAGTTGTGGGGGAGGAGGTGGGGGTCCGCCGCCAGTCCATCTGAACCGCAAGGTGGTGTCTTGAAACCACGGAACGCACCTTCCCCCGTAGGTCGTTCCACCTCTTCCTGATGTCATCCCGATTTCTTGGGTGCTGTCCCACTGCGTTGACCCTGTCCACTATTCTTCGCCATAGCTCCATCTTCCTAGCTATGGAGGTGTGCTGCACCTGTGCTCCGAATAGCTGTGGCTCTACCCGGACGATTTCCTCCACCATGACCCTGAGCTCCTCCTCCGAGAACCTGGGGTGTCTTTGCCGTGCCATGGGGTGGTGTGGGTGATGTGTGGGGTGGAGTGTGTGGTGATAAGTGTGCTGATATGTAGTAGTGTGTTTTGTGAGGTGCGTGGAAGTTATGCGGGTGATGGTCTGGTGTGCCTGTGGATGCTTGGTAGTAGTTTGTAGTGTCTCTCTCTGTCCTTCTTTCGGTATTTTTGTCGTAGGGGTTTGTGGGTGATGTGGGTGTGTGTTTTATATTGTATTGGGTGTGTGGGAGTGGTGTGTGTATGTGTATCAGGTGTGTGTATTTTGAATTGACCAATGTGGCTGTGTTTTGTATATGTGTGTGCATTTTGAGCGCGGCGGTGTGTACCGCCAATGGAATGTGTGTTGTGATAGTGTGGGCGTATTTCTGTTGGCGTGATGGTGGAGGTTTTGTTTTCGCCAGTTTATCACTGACCTTTGGTGTGGCGGACTTGTGTGGGTGTCTGAATTTTGGCAGATTCCGTGCTGTGGGTCAATAGCTGTGGCGGATTTCTGCGGCCACAGTGGTGTGTTGGCGATCTTCTGCATGGCGGTAAGCGGCTTTTACCGCCAATGTTGTAATGAGGGCCGTAGTCTGTTTTTTCAAGGTGAAAATCCTTCGACCGAGGCAAACCTGAAGCTTGATCCGACATCCGTGGAGCCCTCTTTAGATACGCTGGCTGGGAGGTCCCGTTCAACTTCCTGCGTTCGGACTTAGGGGGTCATTCTGAGCTTGGCGGGCGGCGGGAGCCGCCCGCCAAGCGGGAACCGCCAGAATACCGCTGCGTGGTCAAAAGACCGCCGCGGTTATTCTGAGTTTCCCGCTGGGCTGGCGGGCGACCGCCAGAAGGCCGCCCGCCAGCCCAGCGGGAAACCCCCTTCCATGAGGATGCCGTCTCCGAATGGAGCCGGCGGAGTGGAAGGGGTGCGACGGGTGCAGTTGCACCCGTCGCGATTTTCAGTGTCTGCTTGGCAGACACTGAAAATCTTGGTGGGGCCCTGTTAGGGGGCCCCTGCAGTGCCCATGCCAGTGGCATGGGCACTGCAGGGGCCCCCAGGGGCCCCGCAACACCCATTACCGCCAGCCAGGTTCTGGCGGTCGAAACCGCCAGAGCCAGGCTGGCGGTAAGGGGGTCGGAATCCCCACGGCGGCGCTTCTTGCAGCGCCGCCATGGAGGATTCCCTTGGGCAGCGGGAAACCGGCGGGACACCGCCGGTTACCCGTATCTGACCGCGGCTGTACCCATGGAATGCCGGGAATGCCCATGTTGGCGGTGCTCCCGCGGTCGTTGGCCCTGGCGGTCCATGGCCGCCAGGGTCAGAATGACCCCCTTAGTCTCTTTTTTGGAGATTTTCTTCATCAGGACGAACCAGCAAGTCATGCCGGGTCACGGTTGAGGCAAGCCGGCTAGAGTTGCCATGGCAGGTCGGTCCCTCTATGGAGCTTTTTTTTCAAAAGTTCTCCAAACTTCTGGATCTTCTTCCAGATGCTCTTTTAAGGTTCTTTTGAGGTCACGGTTCACCCCAAGGTTCCAAAAGCTCTGAGATGCTCCTTGAGGGTGTTGACTACAACTCCCAGAATGCACCTGGCACAAACTCCTTTTTGGCCACTAGACAGTGGTCAGCTGGTTGGTGTCTTGAGGAGTTGGTGCAGGGGACTCTGGTTTGGAAGTTTTCACCTGTAGCAAACAGGGAGTCCCTCCTTGAACCAGTTGAAGCCAGGCAAAGTCCTTCTTGTGGTGAAGCCCAAGTGTGCAGCTGGTGCAGACCTCCAGAGTGCAGGATCCAGGTGCAGGCCAGGGGTCAAATAGCTCAGTCCTTCTTCTCCTGTAGTTCTTCTTTGTTGGAATCTGATGGGGCTCTGAGGTGTGGGTGCAGGTCTGCCAGTTTTATCCTTGCTCCTGGGTGAAAAACAGGGGGGTCCTGGTTCTCCAGTCAGGGCCAGGGTCCTTCCACCTGTGATGACCAATTCCTGGGAAGTGTGGCAAAAATCAAACCCAGGGAGCAACATTCCTCAAAAATCCATCACGGCTGAAAGTGATTTTTGGAGGTCACATCTGGCTGAGCCCACCCACTGGTGTGGCTAAAAATCCTTAACACACCCCTCTCCTGCCCTCTCCTAATCTAATCAAGGGGGGGCCTAATTGTCTGGGTTTGCAGGATATGAGGGCGTTGCTGGGTTGCTCCAAATGTCCTTCTCTGCCTTTGAAGACCAGTTTGGCAGCCCTCCCCCTTCCTGCTTCACCATCTGTTGAGGGGAGATCTCCTCCCCCAGGCACATCTCTTTGTGCTGAGCCAGGCCACTTCACACCTCATCAAGGTAGCCTGGCCAGGCTGCCAGAGGCTGGCCAATGAGAGCACAGCAGCAAAAACACTGCAGGGCTGAAGTTGGCAACTTTTCAGGTAAAGTTTAAAACTCTTTACATGAACAAGTTATATTAAATCCAACAACTGGAAGTTGTGGGATTTATTATAACAATTAACTTGATACCAAACTTCTCGTACCTGTTACTTAAGGAGATTTGTCAAATTAAAATAGAGTATCCCCATTCTAGCCTCTGGAGGCCATTCACTACAATGAGGGGAAAAACAAATTTGGCTGTTTTTCCTCACCAGGGCTTATAAAACTAATTTTATAAGGCCCCTGCTTATAGTTACATGGCACCCAGCCCTAGGGGCACATAGGGCACACCTTAGGGGTGACTTATATGTATAAATAAGGTAGTTTAGGACTTTGGAACTACTTTTAATTCCAAAGTCGAGTTTGCATGTAACTTTAATTTAAAAGCAGCCAGCAAGGCAGGCCTGCCTTTAAAATGACACTGGGCACCTCAGCAGTGCACCTATGGGGGCACTACCTATGCTGGGGTCCCTAAACCTCCATGCCCTACCATATACTAGGGACTTAAAGGTAGGTTCATTTTGTGAATTATAATTAGCCTAATTTGCATATCCACTTTACACAGAGCACTGGCCCTGGGACTGGTAAGCAGTACCCAGGGCACAGCCAAGAGTCAGTAACCACCAGTACCTGTCAAAATATTTTGGGGGTGACCAGGGCAAAAAGGAAGACTTTCCTACACCTACCCATCAACTATCTAACAGCACAGCAATGCTCAACACGGTGTGTACTTAATTAAATGATCTGTGCATATATGTAGTGCTATTCGTCACATAACAAATGCCGCAAGTACTCAACATGTGACAGGCCAACTAATACTTATCTTCTGGATCAAATTCAAGGCATACAAGAACTGTGGTTTGTATATGGAACTGGCAGGATGGCATGCAGTTGGTAATCATAAGGGGGCATTGTAGTTTGGCACACATGAATGCTTTAGTTACATGTCAGTCATCTACACTGTGACCATCATACCTAGCTACATATATTTTCTCCCCCTAACCCTGTGCCTCGGGGGGGATGGGCATGCAATACGTATTTTCAACAATCAAGGACAACCACAAAGCTTTTTCCAGCTGTACATGTATTTAGTCAGTCTACCACAGGTAAGGAGGCCTGCCAACCTGGACAATCACATCTACATTCATGTTTCTATTTGTGGACAACCATCAACATCAGATCTCACTGACACATTTCCTAAATCAACCACATTGATGCAAGCACCCATCTGGCCTTGACCTGCATGCACACCTATGACATATCACTCAAGTGCCACGTAAATGGAGTACAATATGTGGAGCTAGATGCCGTGGGACAGTCACCCATACAGTCCTACATGTTCATTACTTAACAGGGATGCGCAAGTTGGTGTGTAAAACTGATGCATCACCGTTCTGTGTGAATTAGGGTATGACTTGCTGACTAAATTATGACACTAGCCACCTCCAAATCAATTTTTGGCATACATGTGGCAACAAATTGCCTTGTTATCCTGCCCATGCCTATTGCCCAGCACTTGACTCCCAATATATGACTCTCTGCCAGTGAATGTCTAACTCTTCCATGGAACACTATGTCAACCTCCAGTCAAGTCACATATCAGATCACGTGCCAGCTCATCATATCTGGCAATGAGTCCAACACACAGGACTCAATCACACAACAGGTGCAAACACAACACAGGACAAACATTTTAAAACTTACTGGGTACGTCTGGGTCCTCGAATCGAGCCACTCCACCTATGGTGTAGGGGGCTGGTCCACCTGTAAAACATGGAAGGGTGATATGTGCTCAATGTCTGCTCACTGTACAAAAGTTGGAAGAACACATCACTGTGTCCGACATTTTGTATGATAGAGCTGCACATCAGGCATGGAGACATACCATTGCAAACATGCATTGACACTGTCACTCCAGTGAATGATAGAAGCAAATATGCACACATGCACTGGCCCTAACAATCATGTGGTGCCAAACATGATTACTCAGTTTTGTGCTTAATACATTCCAGATGGTACTCCATTTCATCTTTTGTAATTGGGAGACACATGCAATGCCACATTCCTGGTGCACTGCAATACCAGTGACTCAGGTATTATGGCTTGTGCATTAAGGGGCAATGAGAAACTGTGTGATGGTCATGTGGGTTGATTTGCTTTCAGGAATTAGTGTGCTTTCAGTGGTCTATAATAGGTGTGCCAGTGTTGTATGTAGGTTATATATGCCACATTGCGACCTAAGCCGTATATGCCCCCTATGACAACATGATGGCAGGGGTCCTGTGTGTTACTTGATGACAATGTTACGCTAAACATGGATTGGCCACTTTTCTAATTCAAAACTGCAAAATTATGTATGCTGACAGTGTCTTAGTTGATCATCGTTGACAGAATGCATGAGCACAGGTGTAGTCATTGCACCTGAAATGTGTTACTCTGGGTCATGTGTACTTATATCAGGTAATGTAAATCACACCTTGCCAGAATCAGCAACTTACAATTGGCAAGTTGGGTGATCAGTGGTAGTACACCCGAACTGACATTGTCCGCTAATAAAAGAAGGGGTAGCAAATGTCCTACTTCTGCAATCATGATGAGGTAGGTCTCTATTTGAAAACACCTTGGGAATGGCGGCACTCACAGGAATGCTGGCCTGCTGAGCTCAGCAGACCACCATGTCTGTGACTGCCTACATACTGAGAAGTTTACATTTGTAGAAATGCTGCAATATTCAAGCAGGGGTGTACCAAAAGTAATTTACCAACCTATTTCTTCACTAAAATAGTATCATGGAAACAGTCAGTGGTCCCTTGCACAACATCATGCTCAAACATAGTTTGTGATCATGCGTTCACAAAGAGCAGGGATCTCATGCTGACCCTTTCACTTTAGAAAATGGGTTGGCACCAAAGTGACACAGATGGTAACTGCACTAGCTCAGTCCCAGCAATTGTGCCCAAGCAAAAAATATCATTGGGCCCTGCTACTCAATGATAGGATTTCAACGCCTACTCCGAAATGCCACGAGATGACCCTGTTTTGTGATAATGCAATCTGGTATCATAATGGCCTATTTGGGTTTGGCCATGTGAAAGATTATTTGTCCAGACATAAACACACAGAAACAGTGAACTTAGGCCCAGATGTGTAATTTATTTTGTGTCGCATTTGCTTCATTTGTTGAACCAACAGCTGCGCAAATTAGCAAAATATATTTGAATGTAGCAAGTGTGCGCTACTTTTGCATCCAGAAATTACACAAATGCAGTGCAAACAAAGTAGAAATATGGGCCTAAGATAATAGTCAAGGTTAGCTTGGTACGTATGGCCATGAATACTGTTCAGACATGGTTCCACCAAACTGTGGACTACATTGTTTCCATGTATTACCATGTGAAATACATCCCATTCCTGGTACACTCACAGTTTGTTCAACTTGAATTGCACATGTCCACAAACACTGCATGCAGCATGTCACAACATCTACTACTGTCAATCCAGAACATTGTACCGTACACTTGAGTTAATTTTGTACTCACCAACAGGGCCACCAATCACCACACCCAAGTGGTCCAGCAGGTCATGCTCTCGGGCCACCAGGTCAGCCCAGCGATGCTTCAGCTGGTGATCATTGCATTGGGTGTTGAAAATGCGCATCAGGTGGAAAAGCACCTTTGCCCACCTCAGCCGTCTTGCCTCCGTGTGATACCCCTGTATCACACTGCCACCAGCCTCCAACATCAGGGGTAGGAAGTGGCACTCCAGCCACACAAATGTGCCTAGCTCCTCCTCCCCCATGCACCCCAGCCGTGGCCTTCCCTACATCACACCAAAACAATAAATCAAAAGTAAAGAGGGAAAACCAGGCAAAGTAGGTAGAAAAAGGACACTAATCTAACCCAAAGACAGCCCAACTAATACTACCCACAAACAGACTCCCAACAGTACAAAGACAAATCTAAATACAATTAATGACACAAATACTCTTACACAGGATACAAAAGACACTTACCAAACACCAAAAGACAATATAAAGAGCACACAGGAGACAAAATCACAATATTCACAGAGAGACAATCCAAAACACAGCCACACAGTCTAGAATAATCACAGACTGCAAAGTGAAAGTGAAAGTACACCCTCTATACAATTTCTGCAAACAGGATATCCTATTACATCACTTCCTGTCTCATTGGTAGCCAGTTTTTTATCTTGCGTGTACATTTTTTATGCTTACGGGGTTTGCGTCAATATATTTTTACGCATATACGTTAAAATCCCACGCATTCATGGATCAATACATTTTCAATGGATATCCGCATGCCTGGGGTGCGCTGGTGGAATTAACGCTAGGGACTAATTGATGTATAATGTGCGTGAGCGTCATCTTTTTATGCATATGCATCATTTGTTTACGCATATGCGTCATTTTTGATGGGTTAGCATAAAAAATTCTGTCTTAAACTGTGTTTGCATCATTTTTCTAATTTTAACATGCAAGCAGCCTATAACTAGACGAAAATAGGATAGTATGACCTGCAGTGTGTGTTCTAGTGTTTGGGCACATGTGGCAGACAATACTACTGCGGCCCATAATACTCATGCTGTTGTGCAGGATTAGCTCTCTTAACTGAAGCAACAGCAGCACAAACTTTGAAAATTAAATTGGATTTTTCAAGTTTGCGCAGGTGTTGAATCAATAGAGGACAGCAAGGCTACGCTACTAAAAAATGAATCATGGCCTGTGTGTTTTGTGTGTGAATTGTCTGTTAAAATTATTTGTTTGCCTCTGTGGGAACGGCATGCAAAACATTTTGTTCATATATGAATGTGTTACAAATGGGTATAACCATCAGATGCCAATCAATGAGGTACATCAGTCATGATATGTGTTTGTAATATCTGTTGCCTCTTATGCTGTGTGTACTTGCTTGACATTGGGGACAATACATTTCCCATGACTAACTATACACAGGAAAGATCGAGGACAGCTGATGAGGGCTATGTCATATATGTTACCCCTCACATCTCATGAAATGTTGGCTACCACTTCATGGTCACTTTTGTGTGTACTACCCATAAGTCAGGCATTTGAACATGCTAGGTAGGTACAGTGTTTGTGACACAGAGTCTCAAGTCCAATCATAACATTGTTATGTACACCACAGTTGAACTAATGTAAATGACCTATGTTTCTCTTGTGGCTGTGGTGGACCAGCAGACCACGCTGCATGTGTTCACATATTTCCAGTGGTTCATTGCACAAAAGTGTCCAGTTCAAGTGTGTGGCCATGCATACCCTGTGTCAGTATTGGCCTCCATGGTGTAACAGTTACGTGCAGGTCTAGTCAGGAGTCTGTGGAGTTAATCCTTGACTTAACCGAGTATCCTTCGAAGCAGATTTGACCTAAAGCCAAAGATCAGGTAATGGCATACAAGGGGATAGGGCAGGTATGGTACAGCAGAAATTTCAGAAGGCTGACGACAGAGCAACCTTGGTGTGATCAAATACGTTATGGATCAGTAATAGAAAAACAGGCAGGTCTCATCACTACATTTGTACACAGGGTAGGGCTCTAAAATTCCCACTGCAACAGGGAACATCATTGCCTCTGTGCTGATTAATCTCACAGCTAGTCACCATGCAAGCCCCTTCAAAAGGTGGCAGCAGAAGTGAATCTGTGTCTGGACCGTCAGGGCACAAACATGTACTGTCCTTACATACACATTAGCAGCCCTTGTTTGTTGGGCTGGAGGCACAGTACCAAATCCAGACATACAGCCATAGCACACTGTCACTGTTTGGCACTAATGAATACATGCAAAACCAGACAAGGGATGTGGGCTGGATTCGCCCCTTTAAAAACATGTCCCAGAACAAAATAAGATAAGAAAACAAATTAAACTATTCTATACATTTGAGAACTGATCATAGACCTACCAGACACAATACCCCAAGAGGAAACAGAGGGCATGGAAACCAACTATGAGTCAAATGTAGCCACAGGGAACGTCTATGGTTAACACAAAGACTAGAACCAGTCTGGCTAACAGGATGCAGGCTCTGTCAGGAATAAACACGAACAAGGCAAATACACAGTGAGTAGAGTCTTACTGGAACAAGCAGGAACAACACTGTGGAAACAAAGAGCAGTTTCTGGTGTACTCTGCACTGTTACACAATCCCACAAGGGCTCTGGTACACAAATGAATTGTGCTCCAATGAACAACAAGGAGATTCAGGAAATTGCAGCTTCTAAGCACTTCCAGGAAGCAGCAAGGGGAGGGCAGAGTCAAATGGCTGGGCTGCATGAGAGTGCTCACAGGTGTATGCAGCTTCAGTCTCTCACAAGTCCTGAAGTTGAGAATCCAGTATAAGGGGCCAACCGGACCTTTCACATGGGAAGCAATGGACAGCAGATTACAGGTCTTACCGACTACCAGGCAGTGCATCATGGGACCTGAAGTCCATGCAGACTGATGAACTAGAACTATTGCATGCCATGCGGAAGAGGGAAGGACACAGGAGTCAGAATGGGAGACTCGATGAGTGTAGATGATGATTCCCAGGGTACGGATAGTCCATTTACAGCGCCCCCTAGAGAAGGGTGGGCAGAGACTTAAACATGGCAGTGGCAGGACTTATTACCTGGGAAGGACTGCGCAGGGCATGTCTTGTGAGCAATGCTTGTCATACCTGGGGCACTTGTGCTCTCTATTTTCAGGTTTGATGCACTTCTTGTCACACATGCTCCTTGCAGAGATAGCTGATGTCACACTTACTGCTGTCAAGGGCCTGGTCATACATTCCTGTTACCAATGCAATTGCACATCCACTGCCTCATGTATGATGCACTTGTTTACCTTATGATTGATGGTGTCTTAGTTGGGTGTCATATGCTGCAATGGACCATGTTAGCAACATGGATGTGTCTCATAGCTGTGGTCCTATAAAATTGCCCTTCAAATGTGAAATAGACAGGATGTATTTCATAAAAACTGTGTGTGATGTTTGCTGTACATTCATACCCATCAAATGTGATGCGGCATCTGAAGTATGCAAATTTGTCTTTCTGCAATGCTCCATGAGGCAGTACTCTGATTAGGATTCCTAGAGATCATGTGATGAATAAATAATTACCCAGAGCATGACTGAGTGATGAAGTGAGGTGTTTAATTCCATATCATAACAAAGTGGTGATAGTGACTATAGTTTGAAAAATAATTGTACTATCTGTTGTCTGCGATGCATTCCTGCAGCTGTGTTAGGATGTTCTCCCTCATTTTCGCGGACAGCATCCTCCTCCTCCTCTTCAGGCAGTTGTTGTTCAGGTTCATATAGGGGAATGTTCCTCCTAACACAAATGTTGTGCAGGGTGGCACAGGTCAAAATGATCTTGTAGACCATTTCTGGGGAATATAGAAGGCTGCCTCCGGTGATGTCCAGGCACCAGAATCTCGACTTCAGGATTCCAAAAGTCCGTTCAACTATTGTGCTTGTCCTACAATGTGCCTCATTATAGGCACGCTCTGCTGTTGTGCTTGGGTTGGCAAATGGGGTCATGATCCATGGCTGGATCCCGTAACCCTGATCAGCCGAAAGAGAAGATGGGGGTAAGTATTTTGTTGTTGGTTGCACCAGGAATGTCACTTTGCATGGTAGTTGTTATCTTGTGTCATCTGTGACTTATATGTGTTTGTGGTATTGTGTGGGATCCTAGGCTTCTGTGAGGTTCTTTCTTCATTGGGTTGTTTGACTAGCAAAACTGGTGTTTGGCAAATTGGCCTGATATCTATGGTATATTTAGAAACTTGCAGTTCAGTGTGTATCTCCCATGCATTATGTAGTGAGAAAGATGTGCCCATGTGCATTCACTGGAGGTGACATGATACTTTCACACACACAATAGATTCCACTGTGGGGGTAACATGGTTGCACTACATGGACTGGACATCCCATCCAATTAGACATATGTAATTGCAGGTGAAATGCAACAGTGAGGCCCTTTGATTTGCCTAGGTGACAGTGCACAACACATCTCCATAAGTTAGCAGCACTGAAGTGTTCAGTATTGACAATGCACAACTATCCCATGTGTGACTAGTTCTATGCAAACCTGTTTTTGTTCCCTCACCCAGTTGGCTCATGTGCAACCATGCACCTACACTACTGAACTTGCTCCAGGTGAGCTGGCTAACTTTGGTGTGGGGGTGAAGGTTTTAGTGTAGGAAGGTCCATCTCCCTGTACATCTGTTCTGTATATGGGGAATTGTCTCATTCAGTATGTGTAGCAATGTGCACTTTGCATTAGTGTCACATCAACTATTTTTTCATTGCACAGTCCACTTCCTTATTGTTAGCTGGCAATGTCACCCCAGGGGTGATGTGGGATGTTGGTACTGCCTCAATAATTCCATGTCACCTTCATTTGAGTCAGTGTCATCATGATATGTGCCTCATGGTGTTTGACCTGCAGCAATACACATTACACACCCCTTACACAGGACGTATTGCTTGGAATGGTGTGGGATTGACTGTGGCCTTATGTGATATTCAATGGTTCATCTTCCAAGTTGTACTGCCAGTTAAGGCCATGTCATTGTCACTGTGTGGTTTTAAATTGGTCCCTTGTGGCTCTAGAGTGGCATCTATTGTTATTTACAGCCGTCATTTGTCCATAGGTGTGGATCCCATTGAATCAAGACATCAAACATGACTACCAGTGTCACACCTCAGTGTCTTCCTGCCTACGTGTCAATGTTGTGGTGTATGTCTTGTGTGTCCTACAGGGTGGCTGTGCTGCGTGTAAATTACTAGGTTTCTGGACTTGCCGACAAGAAGGCCATTGCCATATCGTCCATCCTGGAAGTGATGATTGATGGTTCTGTGGCGGAAGATGAAGGAATCATGTACACTCCCAGGATACTTTGCCGTGATGTTGGTGAACAATCCCTGGTGATCAACAATGGCCTGCTCATTGATGGAGTGTGTGTGCTTTCTGTTGCGGTATAGGTGCTCGGTTGCAGCAGGTGGCACAATCCGGACATGTGTGCAGTCAATGGCACCAAGCACGTGCGGGAAGCCATTAATTTGATAAAACCCCTGTTTGGTCTCCTGCTGCTTCTGCTGTGTGTTGGGGAAGCTGATGTGGCGGGGTGTGAGGGAGATGATGGCATCAAGTACTTTGGGAAGGAAGGCAGAGAATGAGGGCTGTGAGACCCCGGCAACCAGGGCACCAGTAGTTTGAAATGAGCCACTTGCTAACATGTGCAGGACAGCTAGCAGCTTGGTCTCCGGTGGAATAATGTGGGGTGTCTGCAAGCTGGCTGTTAACTGTGGCTCAATTTGGCACAGCAACTGCTGTATGGCTTGCCAGTTGCGTCTGTACCTCTGGATGATATCATGTTTCCTGAGGCCCAGGAGGGTTGTCCTGGTCCTGAATAGCCTCTCCTGCTTTCTGCGTTACCTTTGGGGTCCACGTTGGTGTGGTGGTATCTGCTGCTGTTGGTCCTGTGCTCTGCGTCTTCTGGCATGCTGCATGAGAAGCACCTCCATGTCATACTTCTTGAGCAATGATGTTGCTTGTGTGAGTTTTCCTTAAGTAGAGGTGTGTTTGCCCCATTTTAATGCCTGCCCTGACCCAGGCTTTAAAATTTGACGCAAATCGGGATTTGCATCATTTTCTGGCTCCGCCTCCCATCCGTGCGTCATTTTTGCCCCGGTTGGAAAAATATGGCGCACTGTTGTTTGAGTAATTATTTGGACAGGAACGCCTACCTTGCATCTCATTGATGCAAGGTGGTTTTAAGCATCCAGAAAATGACGCTCACTCTGATATTTTGACGCTAGACAGGTCTATTGTCAAAATATAAATATGGTGTTAAGTTTGTGCCGGATTAGCGTAAAAAATATGACGCTGATCTGGCGCAAAGGGAGTATAAATATGGGCCTTAGAATTTGTCACTAGCAGCCTACCCGGGAGAAAGCCACACTGGTATTCATGAATAAGATCCTGCGCTACTAAAGCCAATCTTTGAGCCAACATCTTAGCTAGAAATTTATAATCAGAATGTAATAAGCTGATTGGACGATATGAATCTGGTTTCTGGAATGGCTTATCTTTTTTCAGAAAACTAGTCACTGTAGCTATTGTAAAGGATGCAGGTTTTTCTGCTCCCTGAAGAATACTACTATAGAACACAAGGAGATGCCCGGCAATCTGATCAACAATGATTTTATAGTCTTCTGCTGGGGTGCCATCCTCCCCAGAAGCATTCCCACTTAGTGAGGCCATTATTGCCTCTTTTACCACAACAAGTGAGCTGGGAGATATAAGATTTGCCCAAGCAGATGAATCTAGACTGGGCAATGTTATTGACTCCAAATATTGCTTAATCTGCTGGACGTTAGATGGAATGGAACAAGCATATATTTTGGAACAGTGAGAAACAAAAACCTTTTTAATATCTTCCGAAAGACTTACCAGCGTATCCGTCCCCTCATCAAAAATAGATTTAATGGTGTCTTTTTGAGCTTTTATTTTGCGTACAGACCTGGACAGAAATATACCTACATGTTTCGCTTTCGTCGTTCCAATTCTGGAGACTTGTATGTTGATTAACTATCTCACGCAATAAAAAATAGTCGCTTAGCATAGCCTGTGCCCTTCTGAATCTTAACCACACCTCTGGATTTTGGGAAGCCAGAAGGGCGCTTTGCACTTGATTGAGCTCTAGTTGGAGCTTGTTAACTTGTTGCTTATTAGATTTAACCAAGAAAGCCTTGTAAGACATAGTTTCTCCTTTTATATGTGCCTTAAGTGCTTCCCAAATAAAGAATGAAGATGCTGAATCTTTGGTAATTTCGAGGAAGTTATTAATAGAAGTTTTCAGAATCTAAACCCATCCTTCGTCTACCAACAAAGATTTATCAAAGCTCCAACGTGGACTAACTCCCAGCCTGCCAGAAACATTAAGATTGACCTGGGGTGCTGAATGGTCAGAGAACGGATTAGCATTTACATAAGAATTGTTTAGAGGAAGAAGGAATGAGGTTAGAATGAAGTCTATTGTAGAAGCCGTATTATATTTTTGGAAAAATACTTTTAGTTATAGTCATGTGGATGGTCAGCCCTCCACGCATCAACCAATGCCAGGTCCGAGATAGTTTTACCAAGCCAATGGAAGACTTTAGGTTTATTCTGCTTCTTATTTTTACGAGAAGAATCGATCTGTAGATCTGGAATAACATTAAAATCTCCTCCAATGATAAAAAGTCCGGGAAGTAAACTTAAGACCTTGTAAAGACTCTGGAGAGCAGTAGGATCGTCCTCTATTGGGCCATAAAAGCTAGCCAGATGAATGTGATTATTTGAAATGAGAGTACTAATTACAACCCAACGTGCCTGAGGGTCACGATAGACATGATATACCTTCCCCGAGAACTCTTTAGACACTAAAATGGCTACCCCAAGAACAGCGGCGTTAGCCGAGGCATAGTAGGCTTGATCAATAAAATTAGGGAGCTTTGGAAGTTTATTCTGGCATTTGAGATGCGTTTCCTGCAACAACAAAAAATCTGTGATTGTGAAGTCCTAAGCCAATTGAGTAATGCAGTGAACTTGACTTGATCATTAGTGCCATTAATATTACAAGAAATGACTCTTATTTCATCACCTGGCCCCCTTTTACCAAAAGTAGTCATCCTGTGTCACTATCTTGAATATTTCCTATGTGGGCTCTTTATAGAGATAATTTTGTCATCTACTTTGCCCTCTGCTCTTTTTCCCTACCTTAGTGCAGACTCCCCCCAAAACCAGCGGTGGGATCTCCCCTCCCTGGCGGGTCCAACCCGTCATGACCCCACCAAACAGTGCATCACCTCCCACCCCAATTCCTCACCCACATACCCGACACTAGAGTGCATTGACGAGGCACCCCTAGAGCCCTGATCTACAAGAGAGCAGCAAGGTGGCGGAACAGAGACTGCAACAAACGAGCAGAAACCAAGTGCAGCGCCGATATCAACCAACCCCTGTCAGCAAGATACCTTAAATGGCATCATCACTTACCCCGCCTCACCTCTCCTCAGCTCCCCCCCACGCATCTTGCATCCCCTGTACCTCTTGCCAAGGCCTATTATCATTTAAAGCCTAATTTTCCAAACAGGCAACCAAATATAAGAACCTGCGGGACCATGAAAACATAAATACAAAAAGATACAATGTCAGAGCACCAATACATCGATAAATAATATGCAAAATATGAAAAAGTCCCCCAAAAACAGTCTGCCGTGCTGCACATATAGACTTTTCCTCATCTTGTTGGTCCCATTTTTTAATTTTATTTCTTGTTTTTTGTTCTTCTCGCTCTTCAAGAGCCACCTCCTTGCTTTTTTAAGAGCACCAAAAAGTTCCTTGCGTACTGAACGTTCTGGAAGACCTTCGCTTGTCCCTTATACAGTACTTTAAGTTTCGCTAGTTGCACGATACCAGCCGGAGCCCCAATCTTTTGAAATCGTCTATTAATCCGACAAACTCACGACGTCGGTGGGCTGCTGCCACTGACATGTCCGAAAACACATGGAAGCTAAAGCTATTGTCCAACTTAAATTCACGTGCTTTCCTACCTTGAGAGAGAATTTGCTCCTTGATTCTTTAGTCACCAAAATTGACCAAAATGGTACGAGGATACTTTGAGTTAACAGGACGAATAAATGGTACCCTATGAGCCCTCATGATTGATAAATCCCCTTCTGTTTTAGCCCTATCCGGAAGGATGGCTTTACAGAGGAGCTCAGAGACCTCCTTGGTCACGGATGAGGCTGTTTCGATCTCCTCAGGGACCCCTATAAATCTAAGGTTTGAGTGCTGTGATCTGTTTTCCAACTCATCAAGTTTGATTTGGAGATCCTCTAGTTCAGATTGGATCCGAGATGTTGAAGATTCCACTTGGTTTTTGACATCCTCTAAGTCAGAGACCCTCTGCTCCACCTGTGACACTCGAGTCGAGAGAAGAGTTAGATGTGTGTTTAGTTGGTTAAGCTGGTCCTTTGTCTCACTGCAAGTCTCCTCCTGAGATAGTTTTATAGCTCGAAGCTCAACTAAGATCTGTCCCATCAGCTCATCCATTGTTGAAGTGCCATTCGTCACCCCTACAGTGCTGACCTGGATGAGGGGGTTATGAAAAGAACTGGGGGTCGGAGGCATAGTATTAGTTTTCGAGCTGACTGAGATTGGGTCGGATACCCTTGGACAAGACCCATCCAACACCAAAAATGAGGCAGTGACTAGAGGTATTCCTATATTTTTTGCAGTTTCTTGTTTTCTCAAGCCCTCCCTCTTTTCATAAGCCCCTTTCGATCGTTTCAAGTGATCCTTTAACGTTACTACTGACATTTGAAAACAGAGGGTATGCAGGTTTTTCCATAAGTTTCCCCTTATGTTGAGGGGATGTTGTAGAGCAGACAAGAGGGGGGTTGCCTAGTGACACTACAGTTGGTGATAGGGAAGGAGACACACTTACCGAGCAGATTTGGAGGCGTGGGTCAGCAGGCCGCAATGCTGGTTGCTCAAAGCTTTCCACAGTGCTAGGATCCAACATGGCTGAGAGACCTGACAAAGAAGGTGAAAGATCCTGGATCCCAGCAGAATCTCTTATAGAACCTGCTAAGTCTTGTTGGAGAGAGCTATGTCTATACCTGCCTGTAGCAGGGGTCAGGGTTTTAGGTTTTGGTCCTTTTGTGCTCTTGCCCACTGTCCGTGCTTTAAACCCTCCATCTCGGGTCATACGTTTCATTGTAAACTGAGGTAAAGACTGGGACCCTGAAGTGGAGATGAGGCCAAAAGAAGGCAGAGAGGAGACCAAGAAGACTGGAGGGGGTTGCAGCCAGAACAATTAACATAGATGCCCAAGTTCGGGGGACAGAGACCAAACAAAAGGCAGGGGTACCAGAGGTCACAAGGAGCAAACAAAGCTGCATCCACATGTACGCAAACTGCTTCCGTCACACCCCGAGCCCATGCAAATGAGCTTAGAGGTGAGCCCGGCTGATAACCAGATCCCAATAATGGCTGACATACTAGGGGCAGCAAAAGTCTTGGGTATGGTACTTTCTTCTTCAGGGCAGGCTGTGTGCACAGCAATGTATACAACTTCACACCTTTATTGGAGCTGTCCTGAGATCAAGAGGCATTTGATGGCTGACTATATAATGACCCCCCTGCCATAGATGGCACACATTGTCTCCTCTTTTTTTATCCCCCCTGCCACCCTGTTGTCGTCCGCTTACTTCTGCTTCCTTCAGCTTTTAGTGCCACTGACATATCTGAAAACACACAGAAGCTAAAGCTATTGTCCAACTTAAATTCACGTGCTTTCCTAGCTTGAGAGAGAGATGTAATGCATGGTAGCAATAAGAATGTGAGTGTCAGATAGGTTCAGTCTGCTCAGCCTGCAGAGACCAGGGCCTGTCACATGTATCTCCCAGTATAGGTCCTAGTCTAGGTTGGGGTGGAGTCACTGTGGCTATACAACTGAGGCACTGTGACCACTCCCTGTACGCCAGCAGATACTGTCATCTGTCATGTGGGGCAATATGAGTCTATGTGGTAAAATCCTACCTACAGTGCCTAATTTCTCTGATTAGAGTGGGTCAAGAGGTAAGTTACTCATCTAATCTACATGTGCACTTAGCATCACTGTCAATGTGTGTATTTGACTCACGACAGCTCCCTTACTTCCACAGCCCTGTTGTCACCTTCACACAGGTCATATATGTCCTGTGCAGGTATATTGCATGAGTGAAATTTCCACAGTGCAGAGAGTGTGTTGATTCCTGGAAGACCATTATATGTGACTCAGTAGCTTGGTCACATAGTAGAAACTGTACAATGCATGCCTTTGTTTGTTGGATGCCATTTCTGTAGGATATACACATATGTCCAAAAACATGTTCTGTGGTACAGATACATAACACAGAACCACATCCCCTGAAGTAGCATGAGTCTGCGTTTGCCATTGCAAAGCTCCACACAGGAACTGGCTAGACACTTTCTGTACCCACCATGCCAATCCCTTCATTGTCATCCATGTGTGTTGTCTGAGTTTATACACTGGCAGTGGCCTGCAGGAAGTCATTCTCACGGAGTGTGTATGTGTTGTTCCATTCATGTCTAAGGAGTCTACCTTTCAGACGCCACAGAGGTGTGAAGTGCCTCATGGTGGCTCACATCTCAGTCAGGTTGCGAGAGCATGTTTCACAAGTTGTCAGTAAGCCTGCCTAGTAATTGCAGGGCCAGAGTCGTGGTGGGTGTTGGGTTGTCCTGCATATTGGGAAATGTATGTCTGTAGTCAGGGCCCAGTACTTATTGGATTGTTAATTCCACACTTAGGGAGTATTAACAAAATGGGAACTGCCAAGCTTGATGTTTTTGACATGTATGTGACTCTACCATTTGTGATGATACTGGTAAACATGATCTCTTGATTTGTCTTTTGCATCCATGCAGGTGGTCAACGCCCATCAAAAGAAAGGGACCCATGGGGGTCCACACCTAGTGGAGTGCCCACTGTCGCAAGAGGTGGAAGGACCAGAGATGCTGGGCCCGGAAGATTGCGGAGGCCCAGCTGGGGATGTCCTCCCAACGTGGGCACGGTGTCCATCGGAAAATAACCTCCTTAATGGCCCACATCCTGGCAGTGGCCTCTCCGGAGCTTGATGGGTGTTTGAGGGCAGCCACAGAGGGCTAAGTACAGGGCATATTTCTGCCTGTTCCATTGCCAAGTGATTGAATGAGGTTCTGACAGGTCACCTTGGGATTTAGGGATGTGTCATTTGCCAGACAGTTGATGAGAGATTATTTTTGTTGACATGTCATGTGTTTTAAACTGATGTGCCTTGTCCTATTGTACCAGGGATCTAGGACTGCACTGGGTGGGAATGACAAACCACTAGCTTGAAAAAGGATCACATATGGTTGTTTACAATTATCAGTCTAATACAGTTTGCTGTTGTTGTTTTCTATGCAACAAACCACTACTCCTCAGTGTAGTGGTCCAGGCCAGGTAAGTAGGTGATGAATCACTGTCTTCAGCCATGTGTCTGTGTAAAGGTGTATGTTGACATCTGCCACACGGAAGCTTGGTTTCTTCAGTGTCTGAAGGGTTCTGGTGCCTCACTGCAGTCTGTAATGAGAAGGTGTCCGACATAAATGTGTCAGGGCTTACATTTGCTTGGTATTCAGCTATGGATCATTACTTTCCCTTGGTAGGTTGTGACTATCCATTGACATGATTTATGTACCATGACTGATGACAACATTCCTTGGGCCTACATGTCAGCATATGTCCCTTCCTCTTTAGTATGCACATACAAGTGGAAGGTTCATGCACTGTCTAACTATGCTGATGGGATGTCTTTATCCCCACATATATATGTGCATGGCAAGCTGTATGTGGAATAAGCCATTTACAATGGGGGTACATGCCATGTTATGCCACATACAGGAGTGTGTCACCATTGTCGATTGACTGATACATACCCTCAAGCGTCTTAGCATGTCATTTGGCATGTACAACTGCAGTAGCAATGAGGGACATGACAGGTAGGCCTAGAGTTTAGAGCCACAATGTGAATATCTATGCCCTTGATGTGGCATCATGTTGATAAGTGCACTGCACTTGTCATGTTCAAGGTTTGTGCCCTGACTGTTGCCATGCATTATGGAGAGACTTGCATTAATATTTCAGTCACATGTTTTTGGGTGCTGGAATTCATCCACAGACAGACATCTGGGTTTGTATGATCAAAATGGAGATAGTGATGTAGCTTCCCATTGGGCAACATTTTGAGGGACCTCTATAAGTCCATGCAACTTCTATGTCTCTCCAACATGCCAAGGACTAATGACTTCTACTGAAGCAACCATAGCATGTCATTGTAAGGGACACTAGACATTAGTGGTGATCACCCTGGGCCTTGCTGATTCATACTGTTGCGTATGTAGTGGACATTTCTTCCTGACATTTTAAACATGATGTCTACAGTGTTCATTTCCATGCCACATGTGTGGTCTATTTGAGCAACATCAATGATACCTTCTTGACTCTACTGGGACAGATGTCACTTAGTGAATTGTGCATGGTGGAACTGCTTCAAGTGTGACATGAGTATTTCTTGTCACCTTCCCCGGGGAATTGTACTTTTGTCATCAACATGGTAGGAGTTTGGAGTATCATTTATTTATTTTGGCTTCTTATGCATGTGACAAATAGAGGTGTGCATGCCCTTGTGTGGGAAATGTGTGAATACATTCAGCAGTGGCCTATTATTATGAGACAACAGATAACTGAGGTATGCTCCATGGGGAAAACCCTTATGGGTGATGAGATCTCCTACTAGTTCAATGATTACTGGTATTGCACAACTTCAGACACTGAATTGTAGTTGTCAGAGACCCTGATTTTCCAGAGGGCAGCTGTTGACATTTCAGTTGGCATGTGTGCATGTGGTAAGGCACATGTATGAGCCACATAGGTGGGGTTAGTACCTGAGGCCTACTTAACATCATGGTAATGTCTGTGTTAGACCTGGCATCCTCGGCGTAGTCTCCCCTAACTTTTTGCCTCTACTTCCCAGTTTGTTGCTATGTGCTGGACTCCGTTCTTGCTGTTTTTGTTGCTCTGGGCACTTTTGCACTGGCCAGCATATGGGAAATTGTATGTGTAATTGGCTTTTCGATAATTTGCATATTTGATTTACTAGTAAGTCCCTAGTAAAGTGCACTAGAGGTGCCTAGGGCCTGTAAATCCCTGGCCCAAACCTTCCCCTTTTATACATGTAAGTCACCCCTAATGTAGGCCCTAGGTAGCCCCATGGGCAGGGTGCAGTGTATGTTTAAGGTAGGACACGCAGTGATGTGTTTTTACATGTCTTAACAGTGAAATTCTGCCAAATTTAGTTTTCAATGTTGCAAGGCCTATTTCTCATAGGGGCTCACTTTAAGTATTCTTAAAGTGCAGTTTCCCTGTGAGAGCAGATGGAAATGTGGAGTTTGGGGTCTCTGAACTCACAATTTAAAAATACATATTTTAGTGAAGTGGGTTTTTAGATTGTTAGTTTGAAAATGACACTTTTAGAAAGTAGGCATTTTCTGGCTTAAACCATTTTGTGACTCTGCTTGTTTGCGGATTCCCTGTCTGGGTCAGACTGACAGTTGGGCTGTTTGTGAATCTCCTCTAGACAGTGACACAAAGGAGGCTGGGATGTAGCCTGCATATCCTGATGAGTCATCTGGGCTAGAGTGGAGGGGGGAGTGGTCACTTACACCTGAATGGGCTGTGCCTGCTCTCACACAATGCAGTCTCCAACCCCCTGGTGTGTGACTGGGGCCTGGCCTGGGCAAGGCAGGATCCTCTAAACAACAGATACATTTTTGAAGTTGGGCAACTTCAAAGGCAGAAAGGAGTATTGGACCCAAAACCCCAGACTTTAGATTTCTTCAAGATTTGCTTCTGGAACCAAGAGAAACCTCTGCCAAGGAGAAGAGCTGAGGAGAAGTGCTGCCCCTGCCTGTGACTGTGCTTTGTTGGGCTATCCTGCAGTTGCTGCTTCTGCCTGTGAAAGGAGACAAAGACTGGACTTTGTGGTATATTACTGCTTGAGAAGAATCCCCAAGAGCTTGGACTGAGCTTGCCCCCTGTTTTGAAGTCTCAGGGCCATCAAAGACTTCCTCTGCCAGTACCTGGACTCTCTGCTAAGATTCCTGCCCTGCCAAGTGGTGACTAATCCAGTCCCTGGCCCTTGAAAGGAAAAACTGGAAAAAAAACAAGAAGATCCAAAGAAACCGACTTTGTACGAATCCGGACTGATGCCGCTGCCTAATCCCATGACGCCACCTGCAACCAAAGCCGCAGTTTTCGCTGGAGTGCAACAATCCCGTAGGCCCGATGCTGCTGCAGCCTCGTTGATGTCCATGACTCCGTGGAAGTTGCCACACCACATCGTGACTGCCAGATACTGACTCTGCCAGAAGTGCACGGATCCAACACTTCGCACTGCCACCGCCTCACCTCCACCACTCTGCAGCAAGGACCCGACACTTCTTCATGATGCCTCTGTTCCTTTGCTCCGCAGCACCAGAAGATCCAGCAACCCCGCAATCCCCGACTCTGTGCACCGGCTTGTTTCCTCACTTTCACAAGGTACTGTACATGGGGGCCCAAGTGACTCTGTGACCGGTGCCATTGGTGTTGAATTGTTGGGAATGACTCTGTTACGACGCTGTGATGTCATCTAAATTAAGAATTTAGGTTTCTAAGCTCTATATTGAAGTTTCATCTTTAAAAATGTATAACTTTGCCTATCTATGTTGGATTTTTGTCGTATTGGTCTTGTTTTGCTCAGATAAATATTGACTATTTTTCTAACCTGGTTTTGAGTGATTTTGTAGTGTTTTATTGCATTACTGTGTGTGTGTTGGTACAAATACTTTACACATTGTCTCTGGGTGGAGCCTTTCAGCTCGTGCCAAGCTACCAAGGGGGTGAGCGGGGGGTTAACCAGGTGTGTTTCCCCTTTCCCATGACTAGAGTGCAGGTCCTTGCTTGGACAGGGGGTAACCTGACTGCCAACCAAAGACCCCATTTCTAACAGTCTGCAAATCAGAGCTGTTGTTCAAGTGTGTTGGTGACCCTATTTCTGTTTGTCATTGTAGCATCAGCACTGGCAAGGGGAGGAGACAGACCTGAGCCAAGTGGGCCATGGGACCTTGGGTGAAGACGTCACTGACACAGAGGGACCAAGTGGCACAGAGGGCAAAGGGAGTGCCATGGGGGAGACTGGATCGACATCATCATTGTCATCATCAGAGTCCTCCTTCAGTGGCCCCTCCCTAGTGGTGGCAGACTCATTTGGGGCATCCACCAGTACCATCCTTTTCCACCACCTCCTGTTCTATCACCGCCCCTCCCTGTTGCTCCCCGCACAATTGGCCGTGCTGGCTCACCTAAGAGGGTGGGCGTCTCCTCCCCGCAGGCAACTCCACCCCAGCCCCTGTTACCCCTGCTGCCCTCAGTGAGGAGGCTATTGACCTCCTGAGAATGATCTCTGTGGGTCAGTCAGCCATTGTGAATGCCATTCAGGGATTGGCGATCCAGCTCAAACAGACAAATGCATTCCTGGAAGGCATTCATAGTGCAATGGCTGGCCTACAGAGATCTTTTTAGGCTCTGGACTCCTCACTGATGGCAGCCAGTCACCCCAGCCTTCCATCCCCCCTTCAACCCTCTCTTTCCAGTCCAAATCTTCCTTCCCATACCTAACCAAAGCACACAGACAGATCCACAGACAACCACCTCAACACCCAAAAGGAGCGCACACAAACACAAGCACCACACACCGGCATGCAAGCAAACAATAGCCACCTACAGACACAGCAACAGTCACAACTTCCCTAGACACCCCAACACCAACAGCATCTCACACATAACATCCAGCATACCCACAAGCACCACACCAACAGTCACTGACACACCCACCACACCCATTATACCCACACACACCACTGCAGCAGACCCCCAGACATCCACGACAAGCACCACACCCACAGACACCACTACTACAGACACACAGACATCCACCAAATCCACCATATATGCGGAACAATCACACACCCACCCACCCACCACTGCATCCCCCGCATCTCCACCCCTAAGCCCAAGACACATAAACACCCTCACTCACCCACCCAACAGACACCCACCACACATAAGCATACCTCCCAGAAGCATGCACCAACAGCATCCACACCTACACAGCCTACAAACACTTCCTAAAACCTCCAAATCCCAACCCCCTTCTGAGGACCATCCCTGTGTTCCTAAGAAAGTTTTTTTGTTGGACCTTGCCCTTTGCCCTGTGTCCTCCACCCACGCCCATCCCAACCCCAAGAGGCCCCCACTCAGATTCCAGCCTGCCCCTTCCACCTCCAAGGCCTCCCCTGCCCCCCAAGCACCCATACCTCTCCCTCTGACAAGAAGAAGCCCACCCCTCCCAAGCAGAAGATCACCCCTCACAAGAAGACCACCCCTCCCAAGTCCAAGTCCAACAGCCCCCTCACAAATCTGACCAAGCTCCCCCAACCTACCCACCAGATGATCCCTGAGGTGTCTGCCTGCCGCCTTTATGTTCTTTCCTGTGGAGGTTCAATGGCAGGTGGGAGTCAAGTTTACACACAACACTGTGCTATTTTATTAAGGATGTTATGGACTGGCCAATGGCCTTGGACCTTTTTTAATCCACTAATTAATAAACCCAAAGAATTGTTTTGTTTTGGATACACATTTGCCCAGCAAATCCTTAACTACCATAATGTTGTTTCCAAGAGACTTGTGTTGTTGTCTGCCTGCAACTGTGTGTGTTTTAGCCTGCTTGCTGCTCCTTTTGCTATTGTTTGCATTATCTGACTTTGTGGGCAGTGCTGGTGTCCCCCAACAGAAAGGTATATGTTGAGTGTATGTATATGTGGATGTGAATGCAATAGTGGTGTCATGGCACTGTGTGTGTTTGTTATGGTGAGTATTTCATCTTGTGTTGTCAAGTGTAAGTTTCTAATGTTTTGGACTTGTCCCCTGATATAGCTTATGTATTCTTCTGATAGGTGTCAGCTTCAGCTTTCTTAGTACAGGCATGGAGTGTGTTCAATTGTGTTAGCTTGGTTTGTAGTTCCCTGTGCATGTGCACATTTATATGTGTGTTCCTTGCAGCAGGTTCCTGTAGTGGTAGGCCCCATGCATTTGTATGTGCTTTGTAGACTTGTACTTCCACATTGTGCAGATGGTCTTAACATGTGTGTATGGTACTGTTTGTGCACATGTTGTTTTATGGGCATATGCAAAGTTACAAATGTCCCAGTGCAGCCTCCTTCCCTGAGTATTTCTGGTGCCCCATCCCAATAGAGGAAGTATTGTGTGGGTATTACCATTTGTCTATTTGTCTTTATGTGTGTTGTGCATGCCATTGTAGTTCCATTGTGCTCTACTGTAGGTTGGTTTAACAGTGGTGTTGTTTGTGTCCGATGTCACACTGTTACATATGCGTGTTGTATGTAACGTCAGTTCCTGGCCTGTGTGGAATGTGGGTGTGTGAGTTGTATTTGAATGTGTGATGTTTGTGTGTTGGTGATGTGTGTGAGAATGTTGTGTAGCCTTCACTGTCCCTTTATCTGAGATGTGTGGCAGTGTGTTTTTGTGTAGTGCTGCGGTGCAGTGTGATTGGCCTGTCCAAAGTGGGCGTATTGTGACTGTGCATGTGTCCTTCATGGTATCTGGTTCAGACACGAGACACAATGCCAGGTGTACTTTCTGCCTGCAGCATATGATGTCGATGATCCTGCTATGATCTGTTGTTAAGGTTAGTCACACAGTTAGGTGTGTGTACTTACGGTCGGTGATGTCCATGACGGCATTGATTTGGTCTTCTTTGATGATCACCAGCAGCAGCAGGACATGCGTGATGGGTTCCATGGAGGCAGTGGACATGCAAAGCTGCCTGGAGTTGAGTGTCTCCCTTTACACTGTCTGTTTTCGCCTTCTGAGAAGTGGTGGTTGGCCCGCTACAGTCACATTGGCAGTGTGCAACCTCGTAATGTATCCAGTTGAAACACTGTCTCCACCAGCCTCTTTGTGCTTCCTCGTGACCGTGGCAGTCTCTGCTGTCTGGAGGTGCTGGCAGAACAGCATCAGTCCTTGTTCCATGGGCCCACATGACTCGTAATACGGAGGTCCGACTGCCAACTTGACAGGGGTTGGACCACACCTGCATGGCAGTCGACAGACCGGCAAACTCGTAATCAAGCCCTAAGATTCCACCTGGTTTTGACCCAGCAATATGCAAATCCATTTTGACCGTACTCCAATAGAAACAATCCAGCCTGAACTGCCAAGCCAGGTCCTCCCTGAACTGAACACAAGTACCCCAAGACCAGTTTGGACCTAGATATAGGCTCATCAAACAAGTGCAGCTTGGTTCCTTTGTTACAGAGTCACGGGATCCATGTCTAGGCATACTCATTCCACTTAAGGCGACAAAGTTAGTATACTAAACAGTGATGAACGGAATGCTTGAATTGATCTCAGCCACTGATATTCACTCGGGACAACATCCCAATACATTGTAATTTTTCACACCAAGCCACGTCAGTTGGGACCCAGCTGTCTGCAAATCAGTCTTGACCCTTCTGCAATAAGAGCAGTACAGCCCAAACTGCCAAGCCAGTTCTGGTTCAGGGAGGGCCTGGCCTGGCTGTTTGGGCTGAACTGTTCCAATGAGGCATAATAGGGTGCATAGTCCCAGTTTTTGCACAGTGCACCTGTTTGAAGGTGCGCAGCGGCACAAACAGGGAAAGCACACTCTATATGTAATAGGACACTTGGAGGCATATTTAAGAGCCCCTAGAGCCACCTTAGTGCCGCCATAGTGTCATTTTTTCCACGCTAAGGTGGTGCTAAAGTGGCATTTCCACTGCGCCATATCTGAGAGATTTCCTTGCGCCATTTCTTTTTTGCCACTTTTAACGCCTGCTCAAAGCAGGCTTTAAAAGGGGCATACTCTTATCTATAATGGGCCCCTATGTACTCTGTAGGAGTAACGCCACAATTCTGGCATTACTCCTGCAGAGTACATCAATAGTGTAAAAAAAGATGCTATTGCCTCCTACCCTGCACCATGGTGCGCTGTTTTTTAAATACGGCGCACACAGGGTGCAGTAGGCGGGCGTAAAGGGGCAGAAGGAAAGTGGAGCTGCAATAGGTGCTGCGACACTTTTCTTAAATCTGCCACTTGGGGTTTTGCCTTTTTTTCACTGATACGATTTTCTGTAATTTGGTTTCGGTGATAAAGATCTTTGGCTGACGAGCACCTTCTTCGGTCAATACAAACTCCCGTAGCTGGGGGAAAACAGATTTGACAAAAGCGGAGCACTTCCGTTCATTCACAATTCACAGCTCACAATAGATTCTGTGAGATTCTGTAGACCTGTGTAGAAATCATGCAGTAATGAGAATAAGAGGAGAGAGAGAGGAGGCGTAAGGTGACAGCTGCTACTCTAAATAAGAGGAAACAAGACAAAGCTGAAGACTCTCCTGTCAGATAAAGCATCACGCCAGGCCCTTGGCAAACATGAGGCGTGAGGGCGGAAACAATAGAGCTGCGTTCAGTAGGATGCACAGATGTGCGCTCTGGCTGTCTGAGTCACTCGGTTAGGCTCTCATGGGAGCACACTGACCCTGAGATGATCATTATGTTACTGAAAGCCAGCCCTAATATAAAGATTCCATTAAGACACTTTGAATATTTCTGAAGTACTAGTGACTGATAGCCTAACTAAGTATGTACCTTACTTTATTTGAAATCTCGATATTGCACAGAGGTCCAGGGCTTTTGGAGAGGAAGTGTGTGTGTGTGTTGGGGGGGGGGGGGGGGTGAGTGTAATCACAATAGCTTCAAGGTAACACTTTTGAAATCTGTGCATAAAGAGGAGTTCCACAGTTGTGCGCTCAGCACTTAGGTGGACCTCCATCCATGACACTGGTGGTTAAAACTGGCATGAAGAATTAGGTGTGCTTTGCTGGATCTCAGGTTGGGGTTCACTTTGTAAGTAGATTTGAAGAGGGTGCAGTGTTGAATTTTATTCTCTGTGCCTTGATGTGAACCAAAGTCTGTAAATGGAGATAGCCTCACAGCTTGGTTTTGCAGTCTTCTGAGCTTCGCAATCAATTTATTTGGGACTCCAATGTCGCATTAGTTGATTCCCAACAACACCAAGCTCGTGGTGAGTTTAAGGTTTTGTGGTAACTGTAGTGGCAGAATACATATTGTTAGCAACGTGAGGTAAAAGTTATTTTTTTACCACTGTGGATATTTGGTAGCATTGCTAAATTCTTTACCACAAATTTTAATCTGAAGAATCTTGTGCTCTGAGGATTTTGGTCTCAATGCGCGAGGAAGATTGTTCTCTTTCAACCAAAGTTAGATGTGTTTCTGCATGTAAACATAATTTTGCTCTGTTCTTCATTATGTCCCAGGCAAATGCTGAGTTTGATATCACCTGCAAACATTTGCAGCTGTAGTTGGCATTGAGAAATAGCTGTGTCATTTAGTCTCATGTGGACATTAACACGCAGGAGGTACATATTTTACAGCAATAGAAGACATTCATAAAAGCAACTGATGCCATACATGGTAAAGTCTATACAATATGTTATCACAGAGAGGCACAGCCTGCTAAGAGACGTTCCCTGGCCAGAATTGACCAGGCACCTAATGTATAGGATTTTATGTGACACAGCTGAGCCTAAAGCAGCCAAGATCATTCCACTTTCTGGGAGCACCTTCCTTCCGTTTCGAGGCAAAGCTTAACAAAATAAGCGACAGGCTGAGCAAGTAAAATCAATGATGCTCAGGTGTCTCCTCTTCAAAAAACAACATGCCCCCTTGTGTTGCCTCAATGAATCTAGACTAAGCCTTCCAAGCAGCGGGAAATATAAAAGCGTCCAAAAGCCCAAATAAAACACGTCTGGAAACTGTTTTTAGGTATCAGCAACACATTAGCTCTGTACTATAAGGAACTAAAAACTGCCACCCTCTGCTGAGGCTCATCTACAAAAGAATATTAAAACAGTAATAAAATCTCTGTAAAAATACATCCACAGCCCCCACAGATTAGTCCAATGACAAATCAATAATCAAAGGGGGAGAACAGGCGCGCCCGTCTTTTAGGGCGGAGGGGCCATGCCCCCCCCACCTATTGCCCCTCTTGAAGAGTGTCTGTCAGGCTGAACAAAGGTCAGCTTGACAGACACTCTTCATGTTCATGTCAGGCAGCCAGGAGCAGACATGCTGGCATGGCTGAGGAGGTCACAGCTCCTATGGCCGCGACCTCCTCGGCTCAGCAAAGGTACCTTGAGGCCCTCCCCTGGGTGACGAGGAAAGCATCACCCATTGACTTCGACCTGGGCACTTCAGGTTTAGGCCCTGGAGCGCCCAGGGCAAGTGTCAATCAGTGACACTTCGTCACAGAATGGGGCGGGATCAGCAGTCTCACTGACCCCATCCCACTCTGTGACAAGGCTGGGACTGCTGCCTTCCCTCATTGGCTGACCTATGGTAGGCAGCAGTCCGAGGGAAGGCAGCAGTCCCAACCCTCCTGGGACCTCCGAGGCTGAAGGTAAGCGCGCAATTGTGTGTGTGTGATCTTTTAAAATGCATGTTTTGTGCGTGCGTGCATGTTTGAATATTATGAGTCTTGTTAATGGATGTGCGTGTGTGTGTGAAAGAATGAGTGTGTGTGTGCTTCTCGCCAGCCCCACTTCCTCTTAAAGCTGCTGGCCGCCACTGGGGGAGAGTGACATACAGCCAGGCAGAGCAGCATCAGCACTCGATGCAATATGATAGGTGCAGTTCAAAATTGCAGTGACTTTACATTACTCACAAGTAGTAGAACATTTCCCCATGTGCTGGTGCAGCCAGTGCTCATACCTCTATACCCATGTTCTGGATTGCTTTCTGTCATAGGTAGAGTTATGGGGATGTTTGAAATGTTGTTCGAGGTCTCGGTAAGTGCCACTCCAGCGCACAAGTGCATCAAACAGGCTCGTCAGCCTAGAAGCTCAAGAAGGAGCACATATTCAAAGGGTGCAAAGTGCACACTGTTTGACAAAACAAAACCAGTTCTCCCAGAAGCATTATGGTTGATGCAGTTCAAATCATGTATTTCCTTGTTGCCCCCTAGATCTCAACCAATATCCAACCTCCCCTATGATTGGTAGGCTGGCTTTAAACCTGTAGAGGGCACCAAAATCACACTAAGGGCCAGATGTATGAAAGCATTTTGCATTTGCAAACAGTGCAAATCCCCATTTGCGAATGCAAAATGCCAGTTTAGAATTGTATGAAATACATTCTGAACGCAATTTTAAGGAATCGCTAAAATAGCGATTCCTTAAAATTGCGACCCTGTTTAGAGAGTCGCAAATTGCAACTCTCTAAATTAGAAATCGCAAATAAGGATTCCTTATTTGCGATTTCCTAGCACATCTATGAAGCAATTCCTAAATTTGATTTCGGCATTTAGGAATCGCTAATTACCACCAAGTTGAATTTGGTTGTTAACAATGTGCAAAATTAAAAAATGCATTTTTAAATTGTACATGTACAGCACACATGCCCCTTTGGCATGTGTGCACCTTACATGTCCCCCAATTTTTTTTGGGGTGCAGCAGAGGGGGCCTTAGCCCCTCCAGCACCCTGAGGTTTTGCATTTCCAAAATTGCGATTTCAGGTTCAGAAATTGCAATTTTGGAAATGCAAAAAATTTGCTGATATGGGCCAACAGGCCCATAGCTGCGAATGGGGCCGGTATCGCAATTTGAGATTCGGTAATAGCATTTGCGATTTTTAAGAAATCGCTATTACCGAATCGCAAATGTGATACATGGCACTTTGCGAGTCGGAAATAGCGTTTTCTTAAAAATCGCTATTTCCGAATCGCACAGGGCCGTGATGATACATCTGGCCCTAAGTCAGCATCAGAGAGGAGCTCCGATCATCACTTCGAACAGGAATACCAGAAGACGTGATCTTGCTTCACCTGCAAGGTGAACATGATATAACAGATGATGAGACTATCCTTGACTACCTTTGAAAATGGGCAGGTATTTCAAGTACAACACCGCAGTGGTTCTGATCCTTTCTGTCAAACTTCTGCCAACTAAAGGGATGTTGTCAAAGGATCCGTGCCATCCATCTACCTCTTCAACAACTGTGTGACTTGGCCAAGATTTTTTTTTTGCCTCAATTGCGCGTGTATGCACATGATTTACAGATCCACGTTCTGATGGGAAAAAGTGTTAAACATTAAAATAAGATCACAGACTGTCCCAACACACCTATTACCGGAAGAGGCTATCTTTCAGTGTCTGAATGGATTTAAATTCAAGATCTTTGTTACTGGGAATTAATCAGACAACATAATACTGGTAACATGGTCTCAGCAGCTGAATCCAATCTTCTCTACAGCTCAAAAATTGGAAATTATCAATGTCCAGCTGAGGTTCTTAAGTAGGGTTCTGAAAAGTCTCCAGACACTGCATGATTCTCCGAATTCTCTGAAGCTCTCATTCTCACCAGACTAGACTACTGCAATTTGTAGCAATCCCAGGGGTCGAATTATTTCTAAGGCCTTTTCGGCCTATTGTTATTAGGCGATCTTCCCCCGGGGGGGCAGAAACCTCTAGGCTCCAGGGATAATTTTTTTTCTTTTATTTTTTTTCTTTTTCTTTTTCTTTTTAGAGGTGGGGAGCGACCACTTAGGCAAGGGTCGCTCCCCTAGGGGACAAATTATATTTAGGCCATTTCTGCCCGCCTTGGGGGCAGGTCAGCCTATTTTTATTAGGCCAATCTGCTCCCAAGGGGGGGCAGAAACTACTAGACGCCAGGGAGTTTTTTTTTTTAATGTCAATTTTATGCAAGGGGAGCGACCCCTTAGGTAAGGGTCGATCTACGGGGGGCAAATGTATTTTAGGGCATTTCTACCCCCCTTGAGGGCAGATCGACCTAAACCACTAGGCACCAGGGATTTTTTTTAAAATTGTTTTACAGATGGGGAGCGACCCCTTAGGCAAGGGGTGCTCCCCTGGGGGTAAATTATATTTAGGCCATTTCTGCCCCCCTTGGGGGAGGATCAGCCTATTTTTATTAGGCTAATCTGCCCCCAAGGGGGGCAGAAACTACTAGACACCAGGGAGTTATTTTTTGAAGGTCAATTTCATGCAATGGGAACGACCCCTTAGGCAAGTGTCGCTCTACGGGGGCAAATGTATTTTAGGCCATTTCTACCCCTCTTGGGGACAGATCAGCCTATTTTAATTAGGCCGATCTGCCCCTAAGGGTGGCAGAAACCACTAGGCACCAGGGATTTTTTAAATTGTTTTACCGATGGGGAGCGACCCCTTAGGCAAGGGGCGCTCCCCTAGGGGGCAAATTTATTTTAGGCCATTTCTGCTCCCAGGGGGGGCAGAAACCATTTAGGCACCAGGGATTGGTGTGTGTGTATATGTGTGTTTTGTTTGAGGGGCATCCCTTTCGGCAAGGTCACTCCCCATGCCGGCACATTACAGTTTGCCATATCTGCCCCCCTTGGAGGCAGGTCGGCCTATTTTTGGAAAGCCCACCAGAGTTCAGGGAAGTTTTTTTTCTCCAAATAAATGGGGCCAAAGGTGTTCTGCCCACCGGTGGGCAGATGGGGCAATTACCTCCAATTCACTCCTCGGGGGGGCAGAAAACCTACTAGATGCCAGGGAATTAAAAAAAATAAAAAATTGTGGGGTGGTGGCTACCAACCAGTATGGGCATGGTGATGCCCCCACCCCAACTGAACGGCGTAACAGTCTTTCAGCTCTCCCCTCACACTAAAATATCTTATCCCACAGCAAGCAAGAGGACATTCGATTATTTTGTGTTTTGGTTTTACATTTGGGCTATGAGAGCTTGTCTAACTCTCAAAATCGGAATGGTGAGGGCTGCACTTTTTGGACTTTGGGACGCTGCCATGTAGAAAAATCCACAAGACCTAGACACATTTGAAAACTAAACATATGTGTGAGTCCAGGGTGATGTGCTTCACATGCACCCGCACCATTTTCTCACCCACAATGCCCTGCAAACCTCCAACTTTGCTGGAAATCACACATTTTCCCACATTTTTGTGACGGAACCTTGCGGAATCTGCAGGAATCCACAAAATTCCTACCAACCAGCATTGTCTCATCTATACCGATAAAAATTCTGCCCCACTTGTCAGCCTGAAAATGTTTTTTTTCAAACTGCCCTTTTGGACCCGTTTTGGTCCCCCCTCATTTTCGAGATGTTTTTGGCTCTTCCCTATCACAGGCACTTGGCCCACCTACAGAAGTGTGGTATCATTTTTACCTGGAGACTGAGGGGAACGTTGGCTGGTAGGAAATTTGTCCGTTGCGGTGATCCCACACAGAAATGTGGAAAAATATCATTTTTTAGCTAAATTTGAGGTTTGCTGAGGACTCTGGGTAAGAAAACATTGGGGGATCCGCGCAAGTCACACCTCCCTGGACTCCCTCGGGTGTCTATTTTTCAGAAATGTTTGGGTTTGGTAGGTTTCCCTATATGGCTGCTGAGCACTGGACCAAAAACTCAGGTGTCCCCCCGCCAAAACCAGTAATTTTGTATTTGATCATTTTGATGTGTCCACATAGTGCTTTGGGGCATTTCCTTTCGCATGCACAAGGCCCACCCACACAAGTGAAGTAGCATTTTTATCGGGAAACTTAGGGTAACACTGGGTAAAAGGACATTTGTGGCACCTCTCAGATTCCAGAACTTTCTGTCACTGAAATGTGAGGGAAAAGTGTTTTTTGGCCATATTTTGACGTTTGCAAAGGATTCTGGGTAACAGAACCTAATGAGAGCCCCACAAGTCGCACCATCCTGGATTCCATTAGGTGTCTAGTTTTAAAAAATGCACAGGTTTGGTAGGTTTCCCCAGGTGCCAGCTGAGATAAAGGCCAAGATCCACAGCTAGGCACTTTGCAAAAAAAGCTCTGTTTTCTTTGGGAAAATGTGATGTGTCCACGTTGTGTTTTGGGGCATTTCCTGCCACGGGAACTAGACCTACCCACACAACTGAGGTACCATTTTTACCAGGAGACTTGGGGGAATGCTGGGTGGACTCCCTCGGGTGTCTATTTTTCAGAAATGTTTGGGTTTGGTAGGTTTCCCTATATGGCTGCTGAGCACAGGACCAAAAACTCAGGTCCCCCCCGCCAAAACAGGTAATTTTGTATTTGATAATTTTGATGTGTCCACATAGTGCTTTGGGACATTTCCTTTTGCGTGCACAAGGCCCACCCACACAAGTGAAGTACCATTTTTATCGGGAAACTTAGGGGAACACTGGGTAAAAGGACATTTGTGGCTCCTCTCAGATTCCAGACCTTTCTGTCCCCGAAATGTGAGGAAAAATTGTTTTTTTTTTGCCAAATTCTGAGGTTTGCAAAGGATTCTGGGTAACAGAACCTGGTGAGAGCCCCATGAGTCACCCCATCCTGGATTCCCCTAGGTATTGAGTTTTAAAAAATGCACAGGTTTGGTAGGTTCTCTAGGTGCCGGCTGAACTAGAGGCCAAAATCCACAGCTAGGCACCTTGCAAAAAAACAGCTCTCTTTTCTTTGGGAAAATGTGATGTGTCCACGTGTGTTATGGGACATTTTCTTGTTGCAGGTACTAGGGCTACCCACACAAGTGAGGTACCATTTTTATCGGGAGACTTGAGGGAACGCTGGGTGGAAGAAGATTCGTGGCTCCTCTCAGATTTCAGAACTATCTGTCTCTGAAATGTGAGGAAAAAGTGTTTTTTTGGCCATATTCTGAGGTTTGCAAAGGATTCTGGGTAACAGAACCTGGTGAGAGCCCCACAAGTCTCCCCATCCTGGATTCCCCTAGGTGTCTAGTTTAAAAAAATGCACAGGTTTGGTGGGTTTCCCTAGGTGCCAGCTGAGCTAGAGGCCAAGATCCACAGCTAGGCACTTTGCAAAAAAAGCTCTGTTTTCTTTGGGAAAATATGATGTGTCCACATTGTGTTTTGGGGCATTTTCTGCCACGGGCACTAGGCCTACCCACACAAGTGAGGTACCATTTTTACCAGGAGACTTGGGTGAATGCTGGGTGGAAGGAAATTTGTGGCTCCTCTCAGATTCCAGAACTTTCTGTCCCCGAAATGGGAGGGAAAAGTTTTTTTTTTTGCCAAATTCTGAGGTTTGCAAAGGATTCTGGGTAACATAACCTGGTGAGAGCCCCATAAGTCACCCCATCCTGGATTCTCCTACATATCTAGTTTAAAAAATGCACAGGCTTGGTAGGTTTCTCTAGGTGCCGGCTGAGCTAGAGGCCAAAATCCACAGCTAGGCACTTTGCAAAAAAAACAGCTCTGTTTTCTTTGGGAAAATGTGATGTGTCCATGTTGTGTTATGGGACATTTCCTGTTGCAGGTACTAGGGCTACCCACACAAGTTAGGTACCATTTTTATCGGGAGACTTGGGGGAACGCTGGGTGGAAGGATATTCGTGGCTCCTCTCAGATTTCAGAACTTTCTGTCACTGAAATGAGAGGAAAAAGTGTTTTTTGGGCCAAATTTTGAGGTTTGCAAAGGATTCTGGGTAACAGAACCTGATGTGAGCCCCACAAGTCACCCCATCTTGGATTCCCCTAGGTGTCTAGTTTTAAAAAATGCACAGGTTGGGAGGTTTCCGTAGGTGCCGACTGAGCTAGAGATCAAAATCCACAGCTAGGCACTTTTCCAAAAAACGTCATTTTTCAATGTAAAAATGTGATGTGTCCATGTTGCATTTCCTGTCACAGGTGTTAGGCCTACCCACGCAAATGAGGTACCATTTTTATCGGGAGACTTAGGGGAACACAGAATAACAGAACAAGTGTTCTTGCCCATTGTCTTTCTCTACATTTTGTCCTTCCAAATGTAAAACAGTGGGTAAAAAGGACGTCTATTTGAGAAATGCCCTGTAATTCACATGCTAGTATGGGGACTCCAGAATTCAGAGATGTGCAAATAACCACTGCTTCCCAACACCTTATTGTGTGCCCATTTTGGAAATACAAAGGTTTTCTTGATACCTATTTTTCACTCTTTATAATTCACCAAATGAATTGCTGTATACCCGGTATAGAATGAAAACCCGTTGCAAGGTGCAGCCCATTTATTGGCTCTGGTACCTAGGGTTCTTGATAATCCTACAAGCCCTATATATCCCCACAACCAGAAGCGTCCAGCAAACGTAACAGTATATTGCTTTCACAAATCTGACATCTCAGGAAAAAGTTACAGAGTAAAACGTGGAGGAAAATGGATGATTTTTTTCAGCTCAATTTCAATATGTTTTAATTTCAGCTGTTATTTTCTGTAGGGAAACCTTGTAGGATCTACAAAAATGTCCCTTTGCTGAATTTAGAATTTTGCCTACTTTTCGGAAATGTTTAGCTTTCCGGGATCCATCATTGGTTTCATACCCATTTCTGTCACTAACTGGAAGGAGCATAAAAGCACAAAAAATAGTACAAATGGGGTATATCCCAGTAAAATGCCAAAATTGTGTTGAAAAATGTGGATTTTTGATTCAAGCCTGCCTGTTCCTGAAAGCTGGGAAGCTGGTGATTTTAGCCCCATAAACCCTTTGTTGATGCCATTTTTAGGGAAAAAACCACCAGCCTTCTTCTGCTGCCCTTTTTCCCATTTCTTTTTTTAAAAAACGATTTTTTTGCTGTAGTTTGGCTAATTTCTTGGTCTCCTTCAGGGGAACCCACAAACTCTGGGTACCTCTAGAATCCCTAGGATGTTGGAAAAAAAGGACACGAATTTGGCGTGGGTAGCTTATATGGACAAAACGTTATGAGGGCTTAAGTGCAAACTGCTCCAAATAGCCAAAAAAAAAGGCCTGGCACCTGAGAGGGAAAAGGCTTCGCAGCGAAGGGGTTAAAGCACCAAAATCTGCATGTCCTGGTAAATGGCCTTTTCCCCTTCTTAAATTCTTTCAAGGATGACCTGCCAACATGTAAGAAACAGTGCACGTTCCAACAAATGTAAGGTGCCTTCTCTTTAATATACATTGTCAGGCTTGACCCACTGATCTTTACCTCAAAACTCATAATTGTGATATGTGAAGATGACAGGAGCTACCTACAAGGCTGTTAACTAGGCCACTTGTAATCGCAACGAACAATAGGAGACTTTTTAAGCCACAGAGTGTGAAAGCCTCAATTTTAGAAAACCATAATAAATCATCACTCTTTTTTGACAATAAAGCAAAGATTAACATTCATGGCAAATAGAGCTAAAACTCATGAGACTGCCTGTGATCTGCATGACAGTCCTTTCTAAAAAGAAGAATATTGTCCATTTTCCATTGCCATGTCCTATTACTCATCTCCGTGGAATGTGCTGAAAATCAATTAGCTGTGAATTATTATATGTTCTGGCGATGTGCGGGAGGAGCTGTGAGGAAAGGTCACGACTTACTTCACTGTTAATTAGGTTAGCAACGCTGCCAAGGAAAACATGAATGCATATTCAACAAACAGAGAGACGACAAAATCCTGGTCGCAGCAGGATGTGCGCAATAAGAAGTTAGACTAATAATGTAAGGCTGATGAAGGTCTGTCATACATTTTGATGTTTATAATTGCATGTTTGGTTTTCCTATCTATAATACACTCTCCTGGGAATGGAGGGAACTTGGCAATGGTTAACGTTGCCTTAACACTCTTTGGCCTGCATATGAGGAGGCACACAGTTGTATTTATGTTCACATTAGAGTGGGGTCGTTCTCTGACAAGATTACAATGCTCCACTGTAGATGACAGGTAGAGCACAGGAAAGGCATTCAGAAGGTGTAGGGTTCAGAAACCAAAAACGTGCTGGTGGGGCACCATCACTATTCTCACCAATTGAGGTCGACTAGATCTTTGGACTTGGCAAAGAGTGTAGTAGTCAGAATCATTGAATCACAAATCAATAACATTACACCATAAACAATTCTAAACCCCATGAACAATTGAACACTAAATCAAACTCCAGACTGAATAAAGTTTAAAAACTTTATTGCAATCCCAAAATCAAAGTCACATATTTGGTGCGCAAAACTAAGTTATAAACATACATGAAAACCATAGGCTGACCAAAACGAACATATTTGAAATCCATAGGCTGACCAAAATGTCTGAAAAGATTTGACCTACTACACATCAATACTGTTAAACACTCCAAAAGAATAATATAAATTAGCAACAGCACAATATGCACATTATTATCGGACTTCAAAGTAGATGGGGACATCAGTAAATCATCAAAATAATTTTTTTTTAACATTTAGATTTCAAATCTGGGCCATTCCTATCACTAACATGAATTCAGACTTGCATATGTGGGAACGGGCTAACGCATGAAGGCAAAAGCAGAAGTAAAATAGAGCCAAAAATAATTTCGTAAAATTATTTAACTAGAGAAACTCACTATAAAAAATACACTGGTGTAATTATCTAACTGAAAAGGAAACAAGAAACCACATTTAGTTATACCTCTCCTCATGGGACAGCAGACAGTAATATTTCATCAGGCAGAACAGTTACTTTCTTCCAACATCAGTTGACAGCAGCATCAGGACAGTGTAGAACACAGGCTGCAGATAGGATAGCTCAGCAGTGTAGGAAAGTACCCTCTTTCTTGGCACGGTTACCCCCATTTTCTGCCTGTTGTCATTGTGTATGACTGTGTTCACTGGGATCTTGTTAACCAGGACTCCAGTGATTATGCTCTCTCCCTTCTAACTTGGTAACTTGGTTGCTTACACCCCACATTTGGCATACTGGTGCCCCTATGTAAGTCCCTAGTATATGGTACCCATGTACTCAGGGCATTGGGGATCCAGGGGATCCCCAGGGCCTGTAGCATGTATTATGCCACCCATGGGGAGCCCATGCAAAGTGTATATGCAGGCCTGCGCTAAAGGATGCATGCACCCTTTTCTCTACAAGTCACTGCACTTGGGCACTGTAAGTCAGCTCTATGGCAGGCCGTCCTAGACAGAGGGCAGGGCGCAAGTACCTGTGTGTGAGGGCACCCCTGCACTAGAGGTGCTCCCACAAACTCCAGTTCCATTTTCCTGGACTTTGTGAGTGCGGGGTGCGATTTTATGCTTGTACTGGACATAGGTCACTACCTATGTCCAGCTACATGATGGTAACTCCGAACCTGGGCATCTTTGGTAACAAACATGTCAGAATCATACCCCAATACTGTTGCCAGTATTAAACATATGATTCCATGCACTCTGGGGGGCTCCTTAGAGGTCCCCCAGCATTGCTCCTACCAGCCTTCAGGGGTTTTCCGGGCAGCCCAAGCTGCTGCCACCCCTCAGGTAGGTTCTGCCCTCCTGCTGCTTGAGCAGCCCAGGAAGGCAAAACAAAGGATTTCCTTTTGGAAGGGGGGGTAACACCTTCTCCCTTTGGAAATAGGTGTTACATGGCTTGGGAGGGGTAGCTTCCCCAAGCCACTGGCATGCTTTGAAGGGCACATTATGTGCACTCCATGCATAAACTAATCTACATTGGTTCAGGGACCTCCAGACCCTGCTCTGGCGCAAAACTGGAGAATGGGAAGGGGAGTGACCACTCCCCTGTCCATCACCACCCTAGGGGTTGTGCCGAGGGCTCCTCCAGAGGGTCCCTGGGTTCTACCATCATGAATATCCAAGGTTGGCAGGGACCTCCGGGAGCATCAGAGTGGCCAGGTCAGGCAGGTGACTTAAGAGCCCTCTCCTGATAGATGGTTACCTGGCTAGGTGACCAATTCCCCTTTCAGGCCTATTTAGGGTCTCTCTCTTGGATGGGTCGTCACATTCGGCTTGCAAGATTCCAGCAGGACTCCTCTGCAACCTCTACTTCGACTTCTAGCCACTGGAACTGCGACTGGACCCTCCAGGAACTGACGATCTGCATCCATGATGAAGATTCTGCTTGTAACATTGTTTCCATGGCGCCTTCCAGCTTTTGCAGCATTTTCCCAGCTGTGCATCCTCTGAGGGCAGCAAGTCTTCAGTCTGCATGGGAAGGAAGAAGGAATCTCCCTTGGAGTGAAGGAGTCACTCCCCTGCATCTGCAGGCACCAACTGCAATGGCGACCGGCAGCGTGGATCTCCTCTCATCCTGAGCTGTGTGGATCCTGCATCTGGTGGTGGTCCAGAGTAGTCCTCTTGGTCCTCTCTGCCAGCTGTCCAACTTTGGTGGAAGTAAGCCCATGCCTTGCCACACAGGACAGTACCCAGTGCAACGCGTCTCTTTCAGCTACCAAGGCTTGTTGGCATCTACTCCAAGGGATCTTCAGGCCCTGTAGCCCCAGCCCTTAACACTCCTTTCTGTGTCGCACAGCCCTCAGCGTGCTTCTCCTGCGGTGTGGGACCCTTTCCAGTTGTGCTGAGTGGGCTCCTCTGTGAATCCTGGTTCCTCATTCTGTGAGTCTCATGTGGGGGATGCTTCTTCTTCTTTGGACTCTCTGCCTTGCTATGGGTCCCCCTAGAACTCCCTCTGTGGGTTGAGTCCTCCTGGAACTTGCTGGTCCCCGGCAGCTCCACCTTGACTTCTGCCTTTGCCAACACTTGTTGGTGGCATTTCCATGCCACTCACTGACTGCAACCATCTATCCGGCGTGGGACATTGACTGCATCCTCCAGGAACTCTTCACCTGCTCCACGGCTGCATTCCTGACTGTACTCGTCCTACCATCGACCAACTCCTGCAACCACAGCTGGGTGGGTAGTAGCTCCTGCTCCCCGTGGACTCTTCTGTGACTTCTGGACTCGGACCCCTTCTTCCACAGGTCTTCCTCTTCAGGAATACATTGCTGGTTTCTTGAAATCTTGTCTGGGTGTTGCATTTTCTTCATTTTCTTCCTTTTGTGTGTTTTGGGGAAAAACCAGTAACTTACTGCTTTCCTCCTGGTCGCTGAGGGGTATTGTGGTACTTACCTTTAGGGATTTCCTAGTTTCCCCAGCTCCCCTCTACACATTCCAATTTCCTAGGTGGGGGTCCTCCATTCGCATTCCATTTTTTTAGTATATGGTTTGGGATTCCCCTAGGGTCACTATTGTCTATTGCTTTTTGCACTGTTTTCTAACCCTTCTTATGCCTATTACGGATTAATAGTGTACATATCTAGCGTGTCACTTACTGCCTATTGGAGGGTTGCCTCTTTAGTATTTTTTGACAATTGTGTCACTAAAATAAAGTACCTTTTTTTTGTAACACTGAGGCCCTGATTTATACTTTTTGACGCAAAACTGCACTAACGCAGTTTTGCGTAAAAAAGTATACCGCCAGCCAGCGCCATCCCAAGACGCCGCCCGGGTGTCATATTTATGGTATGATGGTAGCCGGCAGTAAGGCCTGGCTAGTGTCATAAAAAAGATGCTAGCTGGGGAGTGAGGCGTAGGAGGAACAGGAGCTTTAGGGTCAAAGAATGGGCAGAGGCATAAAAACTGTCTCAAACCAGACTAACGTCATTTTCTGATGATAAAACCCCATGGACATGACTCCTGTCTTAGTTACGACAGGAGTGATTTCCAACACCCCAATGGCCATGCCAGATGTCCCCTGGGCATGGCCATTGGGCCCAGTGCCATCAGGGGTCCCAAGTTAGGCCCCCCCATGGCACTTTAATTTTTTTTTTTAAAAGACTAATAAAACACATCTGCACTCACCTGACTTACCTGGGATGGGGTCCCCCATCCTTTGCTGTCCCTCTTGTGTGGTTGGAGTAGTCCCTGGGGCTAGGGAAGGGCACCTGTGGGCTATTTCCATGGTGTTTGACCATGGAAATATGCCCACAGGTCCCCTAACGCCTGCCCTGACCCAGGCGTTAAATAATGGTGCTAAGCAAGTTTGATTTTAGCACGGGGATAAATATGACGCTAAGGCCATATCGTGATTTTTTGCCCAGGCCAGCTTTCTACAAGCAGCACATAATTAGTTGGGCATATTAGTACTGAACCGCATCAGGAGACTTAAAATGACAGAGGGTGACAGCAGACTTGAGACAAGAGTAGACAGACTCTGGCAGGGTTCTGGACAACTTCAAGGCAGGAGTGAACTAACCCTAAGTTTCAAAGTTTCTCACTAATTAAAATAACCACAATCTTCTTGATTGGTCCTTCAGGTGGGCTCACTTCAGGCGTCAGATTCAGTGTCCAATGGCTGTCGATGGCACCATCAAATTTGCAACAATTTCAGATTTTCTTAGGAAAAGTGCATTGTCATTTCAATACTTTCACACAGTTCTGACAAAATATTACATTATCTAATAGTTTGCAACATCATGATCTTCTCTCATGGTGCGCTAAATTAACTAATACGTTTTCATAGGAATTATAAGTTTCTTGTCCTGTTAGACAACTAGAACAAATAATGCAACACTGTTACTAACAAATATGTTCCTTTCCTTCAATGCAATAGGACATTCATCATCACATTATCAACCTAGGAAAAAATTCAGGGCTAAAGGAACAGAATAAACAAGTGATTTTCCATTACTGTTGCAAAATTAATATTTCAGGCCTGGTCAAGCTAATTAATACATTATACACTTAATGCATTAATAAACCTATTGCACACCTTACAATTCAAATCAAATATGAAAAGCAAATTATTCAATTGCAAACATTATTTACAACATGTTAGAGCAATTTTAAACATGCATTTATTTTTCTGCACACATGTAAATCGTGTTAATAAAAATCCATTTATCAATATAAGTTTTTTAAATTACATTCATTTAATACTTTCAACTCTCAATCTATATTTTAATGAAGCACTCTTTATGTTAACTAATTTTAGCACTTCATTTAATATGAATGCAAAATATCTCATGTTAAACCATTGGGCTTTATACAAATGGCGGCAACATGGCCCATCATAATTCAAACGAGCACATTTTATAACCTGTGTTATTTTCTTTGAAGGCTTTTAAATGTAGGTTAATTAGTCACCATATGCTAACTTCTATGCCACCTACCTATTAATAACATTTGATCTCTCTCAGTCCCTCCTCTGATGACAATCTATGCGGTCACAAAATAACTTTTCACATTTCAATGAGATAAAATCAAAACCTTGTATTTTGCTATCGCATAGATCTAGGTTTGCGATAATTGTCAATTCTCTTCATCATCTGATAATATCTGTTTCTCGTATTCTCCATTTCCAGTTCCTCCCTCCTCTGTTTGTTCTTTACTTTTTGACTTTTCAAGAAATTCTAAGCCTTGTAAAATCCAAGTGCACAAATTATGCACACTGTCACAATCAATAAAGGTTTCAGGATAATTTTCACAAAACCATTTCCCAAGTTCCCAAACCAAGATCCTACCTTAGAGAATCCTTCATCTATTGTCTCCCAAACATTTGTCTGCTTCAGGGCATTCAAGTCATTTGTCAGATTTGTCAAATTAGATAAGTATCTTGTTATCGCCTTGCTGTTGTCAGGAATCGAAATGCAGCAGTGCTGTGACTTTTAAACTCGGCAGAATCCACCTTACTTTGCTAAAAGGATGTTTAAGACAAGACAAAATCTGCAAAATCATAGACCTTGCCGTAAACATTTCTGTTCCTATTAGGAGCATCGCACCTGAAAAATCAGTTTACATCTTGTCTACAATCGTTGAAAACATCCTTATCTTTATGTCATTCAAGATCACACCCACTGATGGAATAAAAGCTTCAAAATATCTCCTGTAATCTCTGAGCCAGTTGCTCCTCTTTTAAATGCACTATACCAGCCTTTAGGCAATTTCTAATAAGCGTTCTTACCACAGATGTAATAAACACCAGGTACAGCAGGGTCTTCTCCATTTAGTACAAAATCCCATACACTCTTAAACAAAAACACATGTCTGTATTCACTTGTTAATAACAAATTTAGGCCCAGATTTAAGAAAAGTGGTGCAGCATTATATGCAACGCCACTTTTCTTGTGCCTCTCAGCACCCCACTAACACCACCAAGTGTGCGCCGTATTAAACATACGGCGCACCATAGCGCAGGTTAGGGACAAAAGCTATTGCAGTACATTGCAGTATAAGCACCAAAAATATTCCTGCAATTCAGGCGTTAAAAATAGCCTCTGAAAAAGGCGCAGTGGAGTCTCATAGACTCCACTGTGCCATGGGGGAATGCCCCCCTTGCATACATTATGCCTGGTTCAAGCATAATGTGGCGCAAGGGGTTATAAAGTGGTGCAATGCATACATTGCACACTTTGTAATTCTGGTGCAGCGAATTTGGCCTAATTGAGCTACATTAGCATCATAAAAAATTCAGTTAATGTGGTGCAAGGACGCGCTACGCCTTCTTAAATCTGGGCCTTAATGTCAGCTTTTGATTGTGGCCTATATATACACTAAGCTTCCCAACATGTTGCCAATCTCAAACTAAGCGTACATATGCGTCAGGTGTGTTGGGAACTGTTTTTTTTTTTGCTAACTATACCCTTATCTATCATTTCTTTCAATGCCTTTCTTCTATCATCTACTTGATTAACTAACTTATTTTCTACCTGTGTAAGAAGACATGTTAAGTTATTCCGGTGTGCATATGCTGCTCTAAGAGTCATTGTACAATCAAAGAATCCTACAACTATATCTATGTTCTTAGTCTTTGCAGTGCTGCTCAAATGCTGATTAATGGGAACAAAAGAGAAAACTAAATCATAGTTAGAATAGAAAAACTGAATGTACTCTTGATTGCACAAACATGTTAATAAAAAAAAATACAACTAATGTTATAAGTTAGTGGTAAGCTACGATATGTGATCCTTTCTTGTACTGACAAAGGAATTTGTGTACATACATAGGAATCACGCACATACATTGTGTCCACGTACTCATGCCGCAAACTATAATAAACATTGGAAGACAATTCTTCATGTGTGTCATCTGAATTAAGCAATCCGTCATCTTTCTAGAACTTATGTTGCTTGGATGTTGTCATTCTCTGCAATGGAGTTGCTCTGCTTTGCATCTATCCTGTTATTGAAACACTCATTACCACAATCAATCAAATGCATGCAATCATACATACTATAATTAAACCAATGCACACATATTTACATTTACTGTGTTTGCACTGTCCAGGGTTCATGGCTTCTGTAGAATCAAAAGAAAAGAAAAAAGGAAAAATATAAATGGAATAGCATGAAAAAATAAAAAACAAAGCATATTTTCAAAATGTTTGCACAATTTACAGCAGTCCTCGATCATCAAGAAAGTTCTTCAAGATTCAACTAAAAATCTCAAAAAAAGCTCCAAGTTCATTTTCAATAGGTCACAGTCTGATGATCGCTTATGGTCATTTCCAGAGCATAATGTCTTTGTTGATCCATTGGCAAGGTTATTTTAAAGCTCAGTTCACATGCAGTTTCAAGTTCCAGAATGTTCAACTAAATTCTCATGGTCAAAACAAAAAGCCATAAACTCATTCTCCCATTAATTTGTGACAAGGTAGATTCATTCAGGTGAAGAGTATCTGCGACTTGGCATTCTTTTCCTTTCTATTCTCCTTCCAGCACCATCTTCATCTTCACTCTGATTTGACTCTTCAACTGCTTCTATTATTGATGGGAGATTGTCAGCTACCAGTTCATTTGCAGCTGCAGGCCTGCCACTCTCGGAACCACTCCGACTCCCACCGACCACGCACGCAACCTTGGATTCATCTTGGACCCCTCACTATTAATGACCCAGAAAGTCAACGCCATCTCCTCCTCCTGCTTCAACACCCTCTGCATGCTCCAAAAGATCTACAAATGGATGCCCACCGACACCAGAAGACCAGTCACCCAAGCCTTCGTAAGCAGCAAGCTGGACTACAGCAATGCCCTCTACGCAGGAACCACGTCAAACTCCAGAAGAGGCTGCAACGCATCCAGAACGCCTCTGAACACCTCATCCTGGACATCCCCCACCACTGCCACATCACAGACCACCTGAAAAATCTGCACTGGCTCCCAGTCAACAAGAGAATCACCTTCAAACTCCTCACCTACGCTCACAAAGCACTGCACAACACCGGACCAGAATACCTCAACAGACGACTCTCCTTCTATACCCCGACCCGGCATCTCCGCTCCGCCGACCTCGCCTTTGCAACCGTCCCACATGTCCGCAGAACTCCAACTGGCGGTAGATCTTTCTCGCACCCCGCCACCAAAATGTGGAACACTCTTCCCACCCACCTGCGCCAGACCAAAGAGCTCCTTACCTTCAGTAAACTGCTCAAGACCTGGCTGTTCAAGCAGTAGCAGCCTGGTCTTTTCCCCCCTCCCCCCTCCCCTTCCCCCTCCCCTACTCAGTGCCTTGAGACCCTCACGGGTGAGTAGTGCGCTTTACAAATTCCTGATTGATTGATTGATTGATTTATCTCCTTTCACAGTTCTCTTCTCGGATGCAATACTGGCAGGAATCAGTTGACTTTGGCTTTGCTCTCCTGCACTTTTGTCTGCATGCAGCATGCTTGCACCTTCACCACTTCGCACGATTTCTGCTTTAGCCACTGGTTCCGTTCTCACAGCTTGATCAAGCTGAACCCCTTCTTCATCAGCATTCACCCTTGCAGGATCAGACTCTGGCCCTCATTACAACATTGGCGGTACATCCTGCTTACCGCCGTGCAGAAGACTGCCAACACACCGCTGCAGCAGCGGAATTCCGCTACAGCTATTACGATCCACAGGCCGGAATTCGCCAAAATCCAGACACCCACACAAGTCCGCCACACCAAAGGTCAGTGATAAACTGACGATAACAAAACCGACACCGTCACGCCAACAGGAATACGCCCACACTATCACGACCCACGAATTCACGCAGCGGGCTTTCAACCGCGGTATTCCATTGGCGGTACACACAGCCGCGCTCAAAATACACACACAAATACAATACACAACCACATTGGACAATTCGAAATTCACACACCTGATACACATACACACACCAGTGCCACACACAATATAAAATACACACCCACATACCCCTACGACAAAAATTGAGAAAGAAGGACACATAGACACCACCATCAACAATACTAGCATCCACAGGCACACAACACCATCACTCACACAACATCCACGCACCTCACACAACACACAAAAACACATCCCCTCACACATCACAACACACACCACTCCACACATCACCCACACCACACCATGGCACCGCAAAGACTCCCCAGGTTCTCTGAGGAGGAACTCAGGGTCATGGTGGAGGAAATAGTCTGGGTAGAACCACAGCTATTCGGATCACAGGTGCAGCACACCTCCATAGCTAGGAAGATGGAGCTATGGCACAGAATCGAAGACAGGGTCAACGCAGTGGGACAGCATTCAAGAACGCGGGATGACATCAGGAAGAGGTGGAACGACCTACGGGAGAAGGTGCTTTCCGTGGTCTCAAGACACCCGATTGCAGTTCAGAGGACTGGCGGTGGACCCCCACCTCCTCCCCCATAACTAACAACATGGGAAGAGCAGGTCTTGGCTATACTGCATCCTGAGGGCCTCGCAGGAGTAGCAGGAGGAATGGACTCTGTTAAGTCAAATCTTAACTATTACATCCCCCACCCTACCTGAATGCTATCACGTACCCCACCCTCACCCCCATCATTCCAAGACCTCACATATGCCCCACTATCACAACCCACATATTCCAATACCAAGCCATGCATGCAACAACAAATCATGGACACCCATCACCAAAGCATGTCCACTACAGATACCCACACAGATCCCCAAACCAACTATCACACAAGGTCCTACACAAGAATGCAAGCACTGGAGTACAGGGTCACCCACCCATTGCACACAATGGCACACACAGATGCAATAATCATGCCTTTACACCCCTGCAGGACCCCTACCCAACGTCACCGGACAGGAGGTTCCAGACATGTCCACTCCCCTCACAGAAGAGGCCCACAGTGATGACAGCAGCTCTGTCCAACTGGATCAAGATGACCAGCCCGGCCCATCTAGGAGTTGGTTTCCCTGACACTGGCCCATGCCACCACAGAGCCTCCCTCCTCAGGAAACACCAGCACAGCACCCACCTAGCGGGCCCATACCTCTCTCTCCAGGACACATCAAGCAGCAGTGTGTCCACCACTACAGGGAACCCAGGCAAACCCACCAACCCAAGACAATCAGGGACCTGAGGGCAGTGGCAGTGGGCACCCGGTTCAGGGGACACAGGAACAGGAAAAGAGGGGAACTGGGAGGACTGCTGTGCGACAGGGGGAGGACAGGCCCAGGGAACCAACTCTCCACAAGGCCCTCTCCAACATCATAGGAGCGTACCATCATTCCCAGGAGACGATGGCAACGGTACTGGCCAACTTTCAGGAGACCCAGCGGCTGCAGGAGGAACAGTATTTGAGGATCAGGGAGGAACTCAAGTCCATCAACACCACCCTGGTCACCATTGTAGGGGTGCTGAAGGACCTTGTGAACACCAGGAGGGACACTGTGGCACAACAAGGGGCCCCTGACACTAGCCTGGATGATGAACAGCCCACCACCTCCGCCGGCGCCAGTGGACACGAGGCACCGCCACAGGACCACGACACCAGCACCCCACCCCCTGCAGATGGAGAACCGCCCCGCAAACGGTCCCTGAGATCCAGGACAAAGACAGAGAACAATGCCAAGACCCCCGCCAGGAAATGAGACCACCCTGAATGTCATCCTTCTGTCCCACTTCGTCACCCTGTCCATCCATCAACTGCCCTAGCTCCACTTCCTATGCCCCTTTGGACAATGCACCTGTGAAACAAATAGACTGGACTCTGCCATGGACAATCCACCATCATCACCCCTGCCCATTTTACAACCCCCTCCACTAATTTGCACTGAAATAAACAACCTTGAATCACAAAACAATTTGGAGTCAGTCTGTGCTTTCACAAATGTGTATTTGAAATAACTAAGGAAAATAGCAATGTCGATTGTATTGTCAACATACCTATATCACACAGCTCTAGTCCATGAGGTAATATAGCAGAGGTCACACAGTGGGACCCACATCTGTGAAATGGAAAGGCAAAGTGACAAGTCAGGGTCCATACACTGGGTGAAAGTGACAGTTATATGATAGGTCTAACAATTGTATGAGATGTGTGAGCCAGTGACATCTTCTTACCTGTGTCTCACTGGAAGTATTGCTGGATAACGTTGTTTCTGTTGTCGATATCCTCTTCTCCTGCCTCCTCTTCTTCACTGTCCACAGGCTCCACAGCTGCCACAAGACCTCCTGCTGGACCATCCTCCTGCAGAAAAGGCACCTGTCGTTGCAAAGCCAGGTTGTGCAGCAAACAGCAGGCCACGATGATCTGGTACACCTTCTTTGGTGGGTAGTAGAACCACCTGTCATATGGAGGCACCGTAACTTGGCCTTCAGGAGGCCGAAGGTCCTTTCGATCACTCTCCTAGTTCGCCCATGTGCCTCATTGTAGCGTTCCTCTGCCCTTGTCCTGGGATTTCTCACTGGGGTCGGCAGCCATGACAGGTTGGGGTACATAGAGTCACCTGCAAATGTCGAGGGACAACTGTTAGACACACACTAACCCTTAGGGACAACTATTCACATGGTATAGGGTCCTTGTCCTCGCCTATTAGCCACACACGGTGCCTCTGGAGTTGCCCCATCACATAAGGGATGCTGCTATTCCTCAAAATGTAAGCGTCATGCACTGAGCCTGGAAACTTTGCATTCACATGGGAGATGTACTGGTCAGCCAAACACACCATCTGCACATTCATTGAATGGTAGCTCTTCCAGTTTCTGAACACCTGTTCACTCCTGCGGGGGGTACCAATGCCACATGTGTCCCATCAATGGCACCTATGATGTTGGGGATATGTCCCAGGGCATAGAAGTCACCTTTCACTGTGGCCAATTCCTCCACCTGAGGGAAAACGATTTAGCTGCGCATGTGTTTCAGCAGAGCAGACAACACTCTGGACAACACGTTTGAGAACATAGGCTGGGACATCCCTGATGCAATGGCCACTGTAGTTTGAAAAGACCCACTTTCCAGGAAATGGAGTACTGACAGGACCTGCACTAGAGGGGGGGATTCCTGTGGGATGGCGGATAGCTGACATCAGGTCTGGCTCCAACTGGGCACACAGTTCATGGATTGTTGCACGATCAAGTCTGTAGGTGACTATTACATGTCTCTCTTCCATTGTCAACAGGTCCACCAGCAGTCTGTACACCGGAGGATGCCGCCATCTCCTCACCTGCCCCAGCGGACGTGCCCTATGGACGAGAACAGCGAGCAGAGAGTCAGCCAACACTGAGGTATTAAGAAAATAATTATTGCACACATTTGTCAATCCGCAATGTGCCTGTCACTGTGTGTATGCAAGGCATAGATAGGTGTGACGCATTTAAAAATAATGCCATGTGGCCCCCTGAAATGGCGGCTGCCTGACCTGTAAGGTGGGACAAGGGGATATGAGGTAACTGCGCTGGCGTTGTACACCATCGCGGTAGGCGGTCGAAGACCGCGGCGCAATCCTGAATTGGTTAACATTGGACCCTATGGGTCCCAGGAGCCAATGACGATGTACGCGGTGGTGACGGTACACACCGCCGCGGACGTGACCACCATTTTCTGTCTGTTCACTCACTTGATACCTGACCTTCGACAGAAGAGGACCTGCACTGCAAGTGCTGCTGTGACCTCAGTCTGGAAGCGAGGATGGCTCATGTGTCTGGGGAAAGGGCCCCTGCCTTCACTTCGGAGGAGTTGGAGAAGTTAGTGGATACGGTCCTCCAGAAAAACAGGTGAGTACACTGTGAGCATGCTGTATGGGCAATGCCTGTTTGGAGTGGTGTGGATGGAAGATACGGGGGGAGGGACTGAGGCCTGCATGAGCAGACGGTGAGTGTATGTGCGTCAGGGCAAGGGTGGGAACGTGGTTCAATGACTGTGATGGTCCGGACGGTTAAAGATTTTCCTTTTCCCCTGTACTATTCCTCTAGGTCAGCGCCCACCAGAAGAAGGATATTTGGCGTGCTATCGGATGGCCTCCCAACGTGGGAGAGGCGCCCGTCGCACCATGAACCCCCAGATGTTCAGGATCCTGGCGGTGGCGTATCCAGAGTTGGATGGCCGCTTAAGAGCATCACAGCAGCCACAAGGGGTGAGTACACTCTCATTCAGCTGACACTGCGCGCATTACGAGGTGTCTGGGTTGGGGAGGTGCTCAATGGGTTCCCATAGACCAGGGCATAGTTTGTAGTCAAGGTCCCTTGTGAGGAAGGCTATGTGGCACCCCAGCCCCAACAGTGGTAAGAGCCATCTACATCTAGTCAAGCTCCAGTGACTTCCAGGTGTGGAGCAATTGGTGTTAGTCCTTGTACCCCATGGTCAGGTGAAATTTCTAGGAACTGTTAGTGCATGGCGTAGTGCAGAGGGCTGCTCCATGTGTGTTGTGTCCGCCAACGGTGGTGGTGTTGCATGCACTGAACATGTCTTTCTTCTGTCTTTACCCCCCTTTTGTGGTCTCCCTGTTCTTGTGTGCAATAGCATCATCAGGCGGAGGAGCATTGGCACCGGAGCAAGAGGGAGTTGCAACCCACTTGGCCCTGGAGGGTGAAACAACGGAGTCTGAAGCCACCAGTGGGATGGAGGGCCAAGGGAGCTCCACGGCGGGGACAGGAGCAGACAGCAGTGACAGTGACTCCTCCTCTGATGGAGCTCCCTTGCGGTGGCGGGCACCTCTGTGCCCACCTCATCAACAGGTACAGCCTCCACCCCCCTACCTGCACCGCCCTCCCAGCAGACCCTTAGCGTGTGTCCTGTGCCTGCTCACCCAGGAGGGTGGGCATCTCCTTCGCCCCAGGCACCTCAGGCCCTGCCCCGGTCAGCCCCGCTGCCCTCAGTGAGGAGGCTATTGACCTCCTGAGATCCCTCACTGTTGGGCAATGTCCCATTGTGAATGCCATCCAGGGTGTTGAGAGGCATTTGCACCAAACAAATGCATACCTGGAGGGCATTCATTCTGGGCAGGCAGCCCAACAGAGAGCATTTCAGGCTCTGGCCTCAGCGCTGATGGCAGCCATTGTCCTGGTGTCCAGCCTCCCCCCTCCAACTTCCTCCACCCAGACCCAATCCCCTGTACCTCAGCCTATCCCAAGCACACCATCAGACCAGCATGCACACTCATCAACACACAAGAGTGGCTCAGGCAAACATAAGCACCACACATCCCACAGGCACTCACACAAGCACCATCCCCATGCAGACACAGCAACATCCACTGCCTCCACTGTGTCCCCCTCCTCCACGTCCTCCTCCTCCCTCCCTGTCTCATCTCCGCTCACACCTGCATGCACTACATCCTCAGCCACTGCCTCCATCACAGCACGCCCATCACCACACACCGCTCACGTGCACTCACCACCCCCACTACCATGCACACATCCCCAGTGTCCTCTACCAGTGTGTCTGTGAGCCCTCCTCCCCTTGCCTCCACAAATGTAGGCACACACCCACCCAACAGCCATCCACCTCACAACAGCCTCCAGCCCATGCACCTTCACCCAAATTCAGCAGACGTACACCTCCTACAACCACTACCTCTGCCTCCACTCCCAAACCCCCTCCATCTTCCCGTCCCAGTGTGTCTAAGAAACTCTTCCTGGCTAACGTTGACCTCTTCCCTACACCTCCCCCCTTGTCCTTCCCCTAGAGCCAGGCTTTCCAGGTCCCAGCCCAGCACCTCAGCCACCAAATCCCCAGCCACAGTGGTGCCATCAACTGCAGGGTCATGGAGTGCGCCACCCATCAGGGCTGCCAGTGTGCCACATAGCGAGGGCAAGGACATTCCGCCACCAAGGTGAAAAAGGTGCCCACATCCCAGAGGGAGAAGCCTAAAGTACCAGCCACCAAGGGCTCAGCAAAAACCAAAGGGGATAATGGCAAGACAACTGTGGCACCATCAAAGCTGGGGAAGGGCCAAAAGCTGAAGAGCAGGTCAGGAGAGGGTATGGTGGCACCTACTGAGGGACCAGTGTCACACTTTCTGTCCACGACCACGCCAACCTGTACGGCGGCGAACACCGCTAGCTGCCCCGCCACCACAACCGCCACCTGCACTGTCACCTGCACCGCTCCTGGCATGTCTACAGCCTCAGCAACAGTCCCCAGCCTCTTCCCCAGTGGGCAGCCATCTGAGGCTGCAGGAAACGTCCTGCTGTGTCCCTCTGCAGGTGCTGACCCAAGCACCGCTGCAAGCACCGCCACAACAGACACCGCAGCAAGCCACGCCGCCACAGACACCGCCGTCAGGACCGCCACCTGCACCGCCCCGGCACGTCCACAGCCTCAGCAACAGTCCCCAGCTTCTTTCCCAGTGTGCAGCCGTCCGAGGCTGCAGGAAACGTCCTGCTGTGTCCCTCTGCAGGTGCTGACCTATGCACCACCGCCAGCACTGCCGTAAGCACCGCTGCGAACAGGCACCGCCGCAAGCACCACCACCAGCCCCGCGGCATCCTCGGACACAGGCACCACCGCTGACATGGCTACCATACCCAGTGGTCAGTTGTCTGATGCTGGAGGTGAGTTTCTGGACCCTGGGCAGCTTCCATGAGGCATTTCTTCCATCACTGTTTACACCTGCAGGTGAAAGGCGCAGACGCACCAGTGTGGGGTATGTCTCTGCCTCCATGGCGTATCATGCTACCTGAACCTCGCCAATCTTGTGGCACGCACACCCAGGTGAGGAAATTGTACCGGCCACACTGCAGGTGGAGCACTCTGGGCACCAAGCCCCCTCCAGAACCAGTGGAGAGATACATCCACTACCTCAGTCTTTGGCAGGATGAAGCACTCTGGGCACCAGGCCCCCTCCATAACCAGTGGAGAGATACATCCACTACCTCTGTGCACCAGCCCCCCTCCAGAACCAGTGGAGAGATACATCAACTACCTATGTCCTTGGCAGGATGAAGCACTCTGAGCACCAGCCCCCCTCCAGAACCAGTGGAGAGATACATCCATTACCTCTGTCCTTGGCAGGATGAAGCACTCTGGGCACAGAGCCCCCTCCAGAACCAGTGGAGACTGTTAGCCACTTGTGAGACTGTGGCCTTGCACTCCCCAGGATAAAGCAGTGGGCAAACCACCCACTAGAAAGACTTGAGAGACTGTGGCTTTGCACTCCCCAGGATAAAGCAGTGGGCAAACCACCCACCGGGGAGACTTGAGAGACTGTGGTTTGCACTCCCCAGGATAAAGCAGTGGGCAAACCACCCACTGGAGAGACTTGAGAGACTGTGGCTTTGCACTCCCCAGGATAAAGCAGTGGGAAAACCACCCACTGGAGATACTTGAGAGACTGTGGCTTTGCACTCCCCAGGATACATCAATGGGCATGGAGCCCCCTCGTGCAGCAGTGGCGTTGTGCGCTCATCTGGCTGAGGTGCCCCCCGTCCCCCTGAGGTGCCTGTATATTTTCGATCTGATGCCCCAGCAATGTTCTCTCCATTTCGAGTCAGGTATCATGTGTGGGCCTTGCCCATGCATTTTGGACCCAGTGGTCCACGGACAATGATTAGTACACTATCCGGACTTGTGTAGTTGCTGTACATATTTGTATATACTAATTTTTGCAATTGCACTATCTGATTTTTATTGATTACAATCGTTACAATCGTTTCCTTTTGTCCTTGCGTTCTTCCATGGGGTTCGGGGGTGTATATGTAATGTTGCTGCATGTATTTGTGTGTATGGTGTTGTGGGTGGGGGTGGGGATGGGGGTATTGCGTGTTGCGTGTGTGTGTCACTCTTGTTTCCCTCCCACCCTCCCCTGTGTTGTAGGTGCAGTACTCACCGTGGTCGTCAACGGCATCTTTGCTGCTCCTGATACAAGAGGAGGAAGACCAGCATTGGTAACACCTGTAGTTCGGGCTCCATGGCGTCCTGGTTCCTCGTTGGGTGTTGAGAGGTGAGTGTTTTCCCTTCTGTGTACTGTTTCCGCCGTGCTTTTGATAGCGTTGGTTCCGCCCCGGGAAAGGTGGCGGATAGGCCTCTTGTAATTGGGTGGACGGTACTTTGTCTCCCGCCTGTCTGTTGGCGGTGACCGCTGCGCTGTGTGTTTCTTCCGCCGTGGTGGTCGGAGTGTTAAAATGGCTGTCTATATTGGCGGTTTCCGCCACGGTTGTAATCCCATTTGTTTCTCCGCCACCCTGTTTGCAGTATTACCGCCACTTTAACACCGACCGCCAGGGTTGTAATGAGGGCCATAGTCCCTTTTTTGGAGATTTTCTTCACCGGGACGAACCTGCAAGTCATGCCGGGTCGCGGTTAAGGCAAGCCGGCTAGAGTTGCAACGCCGGGTCGGTCCCTCTTTGGAGCTTTTTTTCAAAAGTGCTCCAAACTTATCAAACTGTTGGATCTTCTTCCAGATGTACTTTTAGGGTTCTTTTGAGGTCCACAGTTCACCCTAAGGTTCCAGAAGCTCTGAGATGCTCCTTGAGGGTGCGGACTACAACTCCCAGAATGCACCTGGCGCAAACTCCTTTTTGGCCACTGGACAGTGGTCAGCTGGTTGGTTTCTTCTGGAGTTGGTGCAGGGGACTCTGGTTAGCAAGTTTTCACCTGTAGCAAACAGGGAGTCCCTCCTTAAACCAGTTGAAGCCAGGCAAAGTCCTTCTTGTGGTGAAGCCCAAGTGTGCAGCTAGTGCAGTCCTGTAGAGCGCAGTGTCCAGGTGCAGGCCAGGGGTCCAGCAGGGCAGTCCTTCTTCTTCTGTAGTTCTTCATGGTATGGATCTGGTAGGGAACTGAGGTGTAGGTGCAGGTCTGCCAGTTTTATCCTTGCTCCCGGGTGAAAGACAGGGGGGTACTGGTTCTCCAATCAGGGGGATGGTCCTTCCCCCTGTGATGACCACTTCCTGGGAAGTGTGGCAAAAATCAATCCCAGGGAGCAACATTCCTCAAAAATCCATCATGGCTGAAAGTGATTTTTCGAGGTTACATCTGGCTGAGCCCACCCACTGGTGTGGCTAAAAATCCTAAACACACCCCTCTCCTGCCCTCTCCTAATCTAATCAAGGGGGCACCTAATTTTCTGGGTTTGCAGGATGTGAGGGTGTATCTGGGTTGCTCCAAATGTCCTTCTCTGCCTTTGAAGACCAGTTTGGCAGCCCTCCTCGTTCCTGCTTCCCCATCTGCTGAGGAGAGATCTCCTCCCCCAGGCACATCTCTTTGTGCTGAGCCAGGCCACTTCACACCTCATCAAGACAGCCTGGCCAGGCTGCTAGAGGCTGGCCAATCAGAGCACAGCAGCAAAAACACTGCAGGGCTGAAGTTGGCAACTTTTCAGGTAAACTTTAAAACTCTTTACCTGAACAAGTTATATTAAATCCCACAACTGGAAGTTGTGGGATTTATTATAACAATTAATTTGATACCAAACTTCTGGTATCTGTTACTTAAGGAGACTATTAAAATAAAAATAAAGTCTCCCCATTCTAGCCTATGGAGGCCATTCACTACAATGAGGGAAAAACGAATTTGGCTGTTTTACCTCACCAGGGCTTATAAAACTATTTTTATATCGTCCCTGCTCAGAGTGACATGGCACGCAGCCCAAGGGACACATAGGGCACACCTTAGGGGTGACTTATATGTAAAAATAAGGTAGTTTAAGACTTTGGAACTACATTTAATTCCAAAGTCGAATTTGCATGTAACTTTAATTTAAAAGCAGCCAGCAAGGCAGGCCTGCCTTTAAAATGGCACTGGGCACATCAGCAGTGCACCTATGGGTGCACTACCTGTGCTAGGGTCCTTAAACCTACATGTCTTACCATATACTAGGGACTTATAGGTAGGTTGACTTAGCCAATTATAATTAGCCTAATTTGCATACTGATTTTATACAGAGCACAGGCCCTGGGACTGGTTAGCAGTACCCAGGGCGCCATCAGAGTCAGGAAAACACCAGCAAAAAGTGGAAAATGGGGGCAAAAAGTTAGGGGGCCTCTGCAATCAGCCCTGTTCTCTGACAAAGGGTATCTTATCACAATGCCTTCACATTGACTTATGGAAACAACCAGGCAAGTCAGCAGTGACCGGATCCAACGTGGTGGAAAAATATGCTCCTGGACTGTTTGTTCCTTTATGTGACTGCATCAAAACAGAAAGAGCCCAACCATCACATTCATGACAAAACAGTACAAAGCTTTTCGTGTAATCAGGCATTCCTAAGGCTGGAGCTCTGCACAAACTCTCTCTCAACCCAGTGAAAGCTTTCATACATTTTTCACTGAAGGGGGCTGGTCCTGTTACTTCTTTGTGTGCTAACTTTTACAACGGTTTGGAAATTACTGAAAGATTTTGGATCCATTGGCAACAGTAGCTCACCATGCCCAAAGCATCCTAACATCTCTCCGGGTAACTGGAGGATTAATTTGCATAATTGCTGTAATTCTCGCTCTAGGCACTTTCCTTGCACTTTTCTCCATTTGGTGACCCAAATACTTTACTTCTTTTTGACAATACTGTAACTTAGCAGGGGAAACCTTGTGTCCATTTTCATCCAAATGATTCAATAAAGCTATGGTATTTTGCCTACAAACTTCATGCTTATTAGACGCAACCATCAGGTCATCAATGTACTGCACTAAAGCAGACTGGAATGGTATGTTCAAAGACTCTAAAAGGCATATTTATGAGCCCCTACTGCCACCAGAGTGTCACTTTTGTGACACTCCGTGGCACTATGCCCTGCGCTGTATTTACAAGGTGGCATTCAGCCACTTTTTGTGGCTTAGCACCACCTTGTAAATATGACCCCTTCACACGCAGCCCTTTGCGTGGAAGGGGCGTGCAATGGGTGTTGCTGTGGACATGCCACAGCAATACTCATTGCATTTTGACACTGCCTCAGATTTATGAGTTTTTGTAAACCTGAGGCAGTGCCAAAATGTAACACCACCCCACGGGTGGCGTTAGCAAGGCACAATGAGGAGGAATACTTTTATTCCTCCTTGTTTTTTGCTTTTTTTGTGTGTGCTGTATTCTGCAGCACGCATATAAAGAGCAAAATGCCAGAAATGATTGTTCATGTGCGGTAAGGTGTCCCTTCCTGCACATAAATAATCATTTGAAAATGACACTGGCACTTCTGTGTGCGCTGCAGAATGAGCACACACAGAAGTGCCAAATTGCCATTAGTGATTGTTTACATGCGAGAAGGGACACTTTCCCATACATAAACAATCACACACCTCAGCGCAGAAATCCTTGCACGATGGTGCAAGGATGCCTGCGTTGGCGATGGCAGCTCAATTTAGCACCAGCTCAGGGGACAACACATGGGAGCGCCATATTCAATTAAATATGGCACATCCCTGCATTGTGAAAATGACGGAGCGCGGCGCAGCCAATTTTAGCACTGCGTCACGCTCTGTCATTTTCCTATAAATATGAGCTTAAGTTCTTCTTCAGGATCTAATAAAAAATGGATAGAGATTCTGAAAACCCCTGTCGAGTGCAACTCCATGAATACACACAGTTGCTGAATCAGAATGAAAAGAGGAATCGACTATACTCATGCAACGGCAATGAAAAAAATGCCCGTAACAAATCAACAACTAAAGACCATTCTGCTTCGTATAAGAACCTGAAATAAAATCACTGCTGGATTTGGCACTACAGGACAACAGGATACCACAATTTCATTCACCTTTCTTAAAGTCTGTACTATGCGATATTTCCTAATTGCTTTTCGCAGTCCCATAATTGGAGAATTACGTGGGCTGCCCATCTCTTCTTTTAACACTTCCTGGTCAACAAAATCTGCAATTACTGAGATAATACCTTCAATTACTTTTGGGGTCATGTTATACTGTGGTGTTCTGGGAAAAACTGCATTTGGCTTTACAGTCACTTTGACTAGTTCAACACCTCAAATAAGTCCAATATCTTTTAAGAGAGATCCCAAACTCTCAGCATTACTGTCTCTTGTAATTCATCAGGCAAGTCTTAAACTGCCACGGCAGGAAACAATGTAAGGAGAGGATACATCTCATCAGTTTGACTAGAAGTCTCATTGTCGCTGTTTGTTTGAATTGCTATCCCTTCATTTGTACAAGAAATATAACATTTTAATTCACATAGCAGGTTTATTCTTAACAGTCTCACAGGATTTTAATCGCAAACTTCAAATCAGTGCAGACCCTCAAATGTTCCTATCTTAACTGGAATGGGCTCTGTAATGGGGTTTACCAAATGCTGGTTTGCTACTCCTACAACCCGAGCTGTCCTTCCGGAAATGGGCACATTAGGAACATCTGCAGATCTGACAGTGGAACAAGTTTCAACAGGAATGAAACATCATGATCCATAATACTCCCATTTAGGTAAGGACCACGCTGATCTACCTCCAGTGAGGCAGCCAACACACATTCTTCCTCTTCTGAACTCTCACTCATACATTCTTCAGTCATTTCATCATAGCTGAAATCAATCAATGGGTATTGTGTGATTAACTGATTTACATTTGAATTTGTTCTTTGGTTCGCGTTCTGCTGAGGAACCATTACCTGTTGCTGTGCCATCGGTGCTTGTGGCATATGCATTTGCTGTGGGACTTGGATTTGCTGTTGGGGAAATTGTACTAGTTGCTGGGGAACCTGCATTTGTACTGCTCCAGTAGGAACATTCATGCTTTGATTTCCGGGCCTTTGAACTCTTTCATTTTGAAATTGACTGTTGTCAACAATCTGTGCAACACCATCACCATGCACCATATTATTTACATTACTAAATGGACACTCCCGTTTTCAATGTCCGACATTGCCGCAAGCATTTTCTTCATGTTCTGGACATCAGCCACATTCACATTCCTTGCAGTCCCTACAAGCCTGCTGCTTGGGCAGACTTGATTTGCATCACCATTGCCTTTTCCCTTAAACTTTTCTGCTTCAACTCAATTTCATCACTACAGTATTTTGCATAATGCAATACTTCATCTTTCGGCTTTCCTTGCCAGCAACTTAAATGATTCTGGACTATGTTGCTAATTACAGGCTTCAATCATTGAACACATCTAAACACAAAATGAATCATGTCTCAGCTCGATAATCTCTGTGCCACTGTATTGCTTGAAGGCTTACAACAATCTCTCATAATAAGCATTAACAGACTCCTTTGTCTCCTGAAATGTCCTGTCAATTCTTTGCCAATCAATATCTTTAGGGGAAATTCTAGTTTTCAGAAATTCGATCACCTTGTAATAGGTGTTCATCACCTCTTCAGATGACGCACCTTTTACTGCATCTCTTGCCAGCTCATGCGTTGGCCACTCAACACTCCTCTTACACTCTATCCACAAATCTGCTGGAACCACAATTTCAAACAAAGGTGGTCATTCTGACCTCGGCGGTAAAAGGCGCTTACCGCCGGTCAGAAATCCTCCATAATTCCGCCGCGGTCGTGGCAATCCGCCACGGTCATTCTGACCCGCAGCAGCCAAACCGCCGAAAATCCGACAGCCACAACAGACCGCCAGACCAGCGGTCGGCGGAAAAGTGGAGGTGACCAAACCTCCACCGTCACGCCAACAGAAATACGCCCATGCCATTCTGACCCACGAATCCACGCGGCGGTCTTTCAAACGCGGTTTTCCATTGGCGGTACACACCGCCGCGGTCAGAATACACACAAACGAACAAAACTCAGCAACATTGGACGATTTGAATTCCACACACCTGATACACATACACACACCACTCCCACACACACAATACAATATAAAACACACACCCACATCACCCACAAACCCCTTCGACCAAAATCCAAAAAGAAGCACTGAGAGACACAGCAGCGATCATAGAACACCATCACACAGAGGCACACTACACCATCACCCACACAATATCCACACACAAAACAACACACACCACCACACTCAACACACTTAACTACACATACTCCACCCCACACATCATACACACCACTCCATGGCACCCCAAAGACACCCCCGCTTCTCAGACGAAGAACTCAGGGTCATGGTGGAGGAAATCGTTCGGGTAGAGCCCCAGCTCTTCGGCACACAGGTCCAATACACCAGCGTTGCCCGGAGGACGGAGCTATGGCAGAGGATTGTCGACAGGGTCAACGCTGTGGGACAGCACCCCAGAAATCGGGAAGACATCAGGAAGCGATGGAACGACCTACATGGGAAGGTGCGTTCCATGGTATCCAGGCACAACATCGCCGTGCAGAAGACTGGCGGAGGACCCCCACCTCAACCCCCACAATTTACAACATGGGAGGAGGAAGTCTTGAACATCCTGCATCCTGACGGCCTCGCAGGAGTCAGCGGAGGAATGGATTCTGGTAAGTTGAAGCTTCAATACTGCTTCCCCCCCACCTGCATGCCAAATCATACCCCAACCCTCACCCCCATCCTCGAACCCCAACCTCACCCCCACCCCCATCCTCACCCCCACCCTCACCCCCACCACCATCCTCACCCCCACCACCATCCTCACCCCCACCCCCAGCACACCTATTCCCTGCCAATGTCTCACCATCACAACCCACACATCCCAAAACCTAGGCCTGCATGCGTCCACTAAGCATGGACACCCATCACCAAAGCATGCCCAATGCATATACACATCCCCCCCACAAGCCACCCTCACCAAAGCCCCCACACACGAATGCCAGCACTTGGGGACATGGGAACCCACAGATACACCCATATGGCACACATTGAAACTATAACCATACCTCTATACCCCTGCAGGACCCGACCGCCAACACACCGCCACAGAGGGCCCAGAATTCTCCACACCCCCCACCCAAGAGGCCGTCAGCGATGACAGCAGCTCTGTCGACCTGGACACTGATGACCAGCCCGGACCATCGGGAACCTCTGGACAGTCGGTTCCCCTCAGACAGCCACAGGCCACTACAGACCCAAACCCCTCTGGGAACACCAGCACAGCTCCCACCCAGCGGGCCCATGCCTCTGTCTCCAGGGCGCGTCAATCAGCGGTGTGTCTACCACTACAGGGCACCCAGGATAACCCACCACCCCAACAACAACAGGGACCTGGGGGCAGTGGTAGTGGGCACACCGGCCAGGGGGCAGAGGCCTAGGGAAACAGGGGAACTGGGAGGGCAGCTGTGCGACAGGGGGGGGACGGGCCCAGGGAACCCACTCTCCACGAGGCCCTCACCACCATCATGGGAGCATACAACCGCTCCCAGGAGACGATGGCGACGGTACTGGCCAGGTTCCAGGAGATCCAGGTACTGCAGGAGGAACACTATCGGGGGTACAGGGAGGACATCAGAGCCCTCACCTCCACCCTGGTTACCATGGTAGGGCTGCTGCAGGAACTCATCAACACCAGGACGGACACTCAACAACAACAAAGGGCCCCTGCCACTAGCCTGGACCAAGAACAGCCAACCACCTCCGCCGGCGCTAGTGGACAGGAGGCCCCCGCACAACAGCAGCCCACCAGACCCCCACCTCCTGCAGGAGAAGAACCACCCCGCAAGAGGGCCCTGAGATCTCGCAAGAAGACAGAGTAGGATGTCAAGACCCCCGCCAGCAAAGGATACCACCTGATGTCATCCCACTGTCCCACATTGTCACCCTGTCCATCCCTGAACTGCCCATGCTCCATCTCTCCACAGGCCTATCGACAATGCACCTGTGTGACTGTTACTCTGGACTCTGCCATGGACATTCCTTCACCATAGCCCCCACCCACTTGAAACCACCCATCCCATTTTGAGCACTGAAATAAACGCCTATTTTGCACAAAACTATCTGGAGTCTGGCTGTGATTTCAAAATATTGTAATTGACATGACAGTGCAAATATGTCCTTGTACACAGTGAAGTCAACAAACCGCTGCCACAAAGCTGTAGTCCACGGGGAAACGAAGCACAGGACTCGTAGTGGGGACCCCAGATCTGAAATAGGGAGGGAAAAGCCACAACTCAGTCATCATACACTGGGGCAAATAGACAGGCAGCAGAGATGCAGGAGAGTAGTTTACATTTACTAAATTATGTTTGAATTGTTACCTGTGTCCTATTGGAAGTACTGTGCAATGATTCTGTCCCTGTTGTCTGTTTCAGCCCCGTCGTCTTCCTCCTCGTCACTCTCCACAGGTTCCACAGCTGCCACAACACCACCGTCTCGACCATCCTCCTGCAGGAAAGGCACCTGGCGGCGCAAAGCCAGGTTGTGAAGCATGCAGCAGGCCACGATGATGTGACACACCTTCTTAGGTGAGTACATTAGGGATCCACCTGTCATATGCAGGCACCGAAACCTGGCCTTTAGGAGGCCGAAGGTGCGTTCGATCACCCTCCTAGTACGCCCATGGGCCTCATTGTACCGTTCCTCTGCCCTGGTCCGGGGATTCCTTACTGGGGTCAGTAGCCACGACAGGTTGGGGTACCCAGAGTCCCCCAATAGCCATACACGGTGTCTCTCTAGCTGTTCCATCACGTAAGGGATGCTGCTATTCCTTAGGATGTAGGCGTCATGCACTGACCCAGGGAATTTGGCATTGACATGGGAGATGTACTAGTCAGCCAAACACACCACCTGGATGTTCATAGAATGGTAACTTTTCCTGTTCCTGTACACCTGCTCTCTTTCTTGGGGGGGAACCAAAGCCACATGGGTCCCATCAATGGCACCAATGACGTTGGGAATATGTCCAAGGGCATAGAAATCACCCTTCACTGTAGCCAATTCGCCCACCTCAGGGAAAAGGATGTAGCTCCTCATGTATTTCATCAGGGCAGACAACACTCTGGATAACACCTTCGAAAACATGGGCTGAGACATCCCAGAAGCAATTCCCACTGTTGTCTGAAATGACCCACTTGCCAAGAAATGGAGTACTGACAGGACCTGCACCAGAGGGGGAATCCCTGTGGGTTGGCGGATGGGGGACATCAGGTCGGGCTCCAGCTGGGCACACAGTTCATGTATAGTGGCACGGTCAAGCCGGTAGGTCAGGATAATGTGGCGTGCTTCCATTGTCGACAGGTCCACCAGCGGTCTATACACGGGAGGATTCCTCCTTCTCCTCGCCAAACCCAGCGGACGGTGCCTAGGAAGGACAACATGGAGCACACAGTCAAGCAACCCACAGGTACGTACTCACAGCTTGCACAGTAAACGATTCTCTATGCAGTGAATGGCGTGTATGAGTGGCTATGCAAGGCCTAGGCCTGTGTGACGCAGTTGAAATTGAGCCATGTGGACCCTCGAAATGGCAGCTGCCTGACCTGTGAAGTGTGACAATGGGATGTGAGGTCAATGCGCTGGCGTGGCACACCGTGGCGGTAGGCGGTCGAAGACCGCGGCGCGAAGCCGCATTGGATAACATTGAAGCCTATGGGTATCAGGAGCCAATGGCGAAGTGCGCCGGCGGTGGCGGTACGCCCCGCCGCGGTACGCACCGCTGCGGGCGTGACCGCCATTTTCTATCTACTTATTCACTCGCGACTTGAACTTTCACAGGAGAGGACCTATACTGCAAGTGTTGCTGTGACCTCGGTCTGGAAGGGACAATGGCTGCTGCGACTGGGGAAAGGGCCCCTGCCTTCACTGGAGAAGAGTTGGAGAAACTTGTGGATGGGGTCCTCCCCCAGTATGCGCTACTCTACGGTCCTCCAGACCAACAAGTGAGTTTAATTCAATATGGATTTGGGGCCACTGGCTGGCTTGGGGGCCTGGCGGGGGGCATGTTGGGCCTGGCGGGGGGCATGGCGGGGGGCCTGGCGGGGATGGGGGGCATGTTGGGCCTGGCGGGGGGCATGGCGGGGATGGGGGGCATGTTGGGCCTGGCGGGGGGCATGGCGGGGGGCCTGGCGGGGATGGGGGGCATGTTGGGCCTGGCGGGGATGGGGGGCATGTTGGGCCTGGCGGGGGGCATGGCGGGGATGGGGGGCATGTTGGGCCTGGCGGGGGGGCATGGCGGGGGGCCTGGCGGGGATGGGGGGCATGTTGGGCCTGGCGGGGGGCATGGCGGGGATGGGGGGCATGTTGGGCCTGGCGGGGGGCATGGCGGGGATGGGGGGTATGTTGGGCCTGGCGGGGATGGGGGGCATGTTGGGCCTGGCGGGGGGCCTGGCGGGGATGAGGGCATTGGGCCACTGGCAACGAAAATGCAGACAAACTTGAACGTGGTATTTCTCCCTCCCTGTACGTGTCACATAGGTCCGCGCCCATGAGAAGATCGGGATTTGGCGTGCCATCGCCAAGGAAGTCCGGACCCTGGGGGTCCACCAGCGACGGGGCACCCACTGCCGCAAGAGGTGGGAGGACATCCGCCGCGGGACCAAGAAGACCGCCGAGTCTCTGCTGGGGATGGCCTCCCAACGTAGGCGGGGTGCCTGCCGTCAACTGACCCCCCTGATGTTCCGGATCCTGGCGGTGGCCTACCCTGATTTGGATGGGCGCGTGAGGGCAGCACAGCAGACACAAGGGGGTGAGTACAAGCATAATCTACTCTGTTGTCGCGCAGTGGAGGTGTCTGGGTTGGGGAGGAGGGCTGTGGGTCCCCCTAGGCCAGGGCGATATCTGTAGGCTGGGCACCCCCGTAAGCCCCTGTGTCCCCAGCCACCACCCTCAGTAGTGTGCCAGTACAGCCATCCCTGGGCCGTGTCATCCATGGGTGCAGTTGTCAACTCTAGGCGTGTAGGGCATGTTCCACGGAAAGCGTAGCGGACCCCAAGTGCGCAACTTAGTGCAGGGGGCATCTGTGTCTGTCATGTCCGCTAACTGTACCGGTGATCCATGTACTCAAAATCTCTTTATTTCTCTCTCCCCCCCCCTTTTTGTTTGTCTTTCTGTGCTTGTGTGCATCAGCATCATCAGGCGGAGGAGAAGTGGCATCGGGGCAGGAGGGAGCTGCATCTCACATGGCCCAGGAGGGCCATGCCACAGAGTCTGACTGGACCAGTGAGACGGAGGGCGAGGGGAGCTCCACAACGGGGACGACTGGAGCCTGCAGCGACACGGACACGTCCTCGGAAGGGAGCTCCCTTGCGGGGGTGGCACCATCCGTGCCCCCCGCCATTACAGGTACAGCCGCCACCCAGCGCACCATCTCCGCCCTCCCAGCAGCCCCTCAGCGTTCGCCCCGTGCCCGCTCTGCCAGGAAGCCGGGCATCTCCTTCGCCCCAGGCACCTCAGGCCCTGCCCCTGTTACCCCCGCTGCCCTCAGTGAGGAGGTCATTGACCTCCTCCGAACGCTCATTGTTGGGCAGTCTACCCTTTTGAATGCCATCCAGGGGGTGGAGAGGGAGGTTCATCGCAGCAATGCGTACCTGGAAGGCATTCATTCGGGTCAGGCTGCCCATCAGCGATCGTTCCAGGCTCTGGCCTCAGCACTGACGGCAGCCATTGTCCCTGTCTCCTGCCTCCCTCTACTAACTCCCTCCTCCCAGTCTCCTGTTCCTCTGCCTGTCCCACCCACACCATCAGACCAGCCTGCACACACCTCAACACCCAAGAGCAGCTCATCCAAACATAAGCACCACAGATCACGCAGACATTCACACAAGCAACATTCCGATGCAGACATGCCAACAGTCACTACCACCTCTGTGACCCCCACCTCCTCGTCTCCCTCCTCCCTCCCTGTGACGTCTACACTCACACCTTCATTCACCTCACCATCAGCCAGTGTTTCCATCACCAGCACACCCTCCAGTACAGTCCGCACACGTGCAGTCACCGCCCCCACTGCCATTTACACGTCCCCTGTGTCCTCTCCCACTGTGTCTGTCACCCCCTCTTCCACACCACACAAACGCAGCCACCCACCCACCCAACAGCCATCCACCTCACGACAGCCTATCCCTCCTGCACCTGCACCCAAAGACAGCAAACGTGACTCACCTACAACCACATCCTCTCCCTCCACTCCCATTCCCACTGTACCTACCACTCTCCATTGTCCCAAGAAAATCTTTCTCGCTACTGCTAACTTCTTTCCTGACCCTGAGCCCCCCCCTCCTTCTCGTCGGGGTAAGAAGAGCACCTCAGCCACCACCAGCCCTGCAGCCCCCTTGACAAGGGTGCAGGGGTATTGGAGCCCACCAGCCCGCATGTCTGGATCTTCGCCCAGCAGCAAGGGGACAGGCAGCCCACCCCCTGGGAAGAGGAGCAGAAGGCGGAAGGGCCGCCGCAGGAGCCCGGGTTCTATATCCCCCCAGGACACTAGCCAGCCACCGTCAACAGCCACAGCTCCAAAGGGAGGAAAGGGCCACAGACTCCCGACTAAGGAGGGCAAGGGCAGCAAGGCGGAGAAGTCAGGCAGCAGGCCTGCTGCCCATGGAGGACCCGTCACAGCTGCCCAGGAGGAGCCCACCACCCCCATAGCCGCTGCCCAGGGAGGAACCGTCACAGCTGCCCAGGGAGAGCCCACCACCCCCATAGCCGCTGGCCAGGGAGGACCCAGCCCAGCTGGCCAGGAGGGCCCCACCACCCACAGCCCAGGTGGGCATTGAAGGAGCACCATCCCCGCTGCCCAGGAGGGCACCACCAGGCAATGAGCAGTTGGCCATAGAATGGCCGCCGTCTCCAGCACCGCTCCGCTGGGGACCGCCGTCTCAAGAACCGCTGAACTGGGCCCTTCAAGGCAAAAACCGCTGAACTGGGCCCTTCAAGGCAAGAACCGCTGAACTGGGCCCTTCAAGGCAAGAACCGCTGAACTGGGCCCCGCCGTCTCCAGCACCGCTCCGCTGGGGACCGCCGTCTCAAGAACCGCTGAACTGGGCCCTTCAAGGCAAGAACCGCTGAACTGGGCCCCGCCGTCTCCAGCACCGCTCCGCTGGGGACCGCCGTCTCAAGAACCGCTGAACTGGGCCCTTCAAGGCAAGAACCGCTGAACTGGGCCCCGCCGTCTCCAGCACCGCTCCGCTGGGGACCGCCGTCTCAAGAACCGCTGAACTGGGCCCTTCAAGGCAAGAACCGCTGAACTGGGCCCTTCAAGGCAAGAACCGCTGGCCCTTTGGCAGACGTGGCAGGGCAGGATCTGTCTCGGGCAGGGCTGCAGGATGTCCTCTGGCCAACATGCCTCCTCCAGTGGCAGTGGAGTCTGTATGGGCAGGCCACCCACTGTATGGACTGTATGGACTGTGGCTTTGCACTCCCCAGGATGGCCCAGTGGGCAGGCCACCCACTGTATGGACTGTATGGACTGTGGCTTTGCTCTCCCCAGGATGGCCCAGTGGGCAGGCCACCCACTGTATGGACTGTATGGACTGTGGCTTTACTCTCCCCAGGATGGCCCAGTGGGCAGGCCACCCACTGTATGGACTGTATGGACTGTGGCTTTGCACTCCCCAGGATGGCCCAGTGGGCAGGCCACCCACTGTATGGACTGTATGGACTGTGGCTTTGCACTCCCCAGGATGGCCCAGTGGGCAGGCCACCCACTGTATGGACTGTATGGACTGTGGCTTTGCTCTCCCCAGGATGGCCCAGTGGGCAGGCCACCCACTGTATGGACTGTATGGACTGTGGCTTTGCACTCCCCAGGATGGCCCAGTGGGCAGGCCACCCACTGTATGGACTGTATGGACTGTGGCTTTGCACTCCCCAGGATGGCCCAGTGGGCAGGCCACCCACTGTATGGACTGTATGGACTGTGGCTTTGCACTCCCCAGGATGGCCCAGTGGGCAGGCCACCCACTGTATGGACTGTATGGACTGTGGCTTTGCACTCCCCAGGATGGCCCAGTGGGCAGGCCACCCACTGTATGGACTGTATGGACTGTGGCTTTGCTCTCCCCAGGATGGCCCAGTGGTCATGGAGTCCCCTCGTGGATCTGGCGTCGTGTACTCAAGTGGCTGAGGTGCCCCCCCTTCCCTTCCCCCTGAGGTGCCTGTCCTTTTTTCTTTCTGATGCCCCTGCAGTGTTCTCTCCGTGGAGTTCTTGTCGTGGGACTGGGCCTTGCCCCTTTGCTCAGGACCCCTGTGGTCCACGGACAGTGGTTGGACTACATATAGTAGATGTATATATTTTGTACATAGTTTATTTATTTATTTGGATTACTGCTGTCCATTTTTCAATATATCTGCCCGTTTAAGATCTCTTCTTTTGGTCTTTGCATTATTTCGGAGGGGGGGGTTTGTGGGTTGTGACAGTGATCTGTGGGAATGCATTGATGTGTGTGTTGTAGTGGGTGTGGGTGGGTGGGTGTGTGCCGGTAATCTTTTCCCTCCCCTGTGTCGTAGGTGCAGTACTCACCGATGTCTTCCGCGCCGCCGGGCGTGCTCCTGGTACAGGAGCAGGTATAGGAGTGCGGGGATGACCTGTAACTCGGGTTCCATACTGCCGGAATCTCGCGTGGAGTATGTGGAGGTGAGCGTTTTCCCGTTCGTAGTCTGTTTCCGCCGTGTTTTTATCGGCGGGGCTCCCGCCCCGGAAAAGGTGACGGATTGGTGGGTCGTTATCGGGTAAGTGGTACATTGTCTCCCGCCGGGCTGTTGGCGGTGACCGCCAGGCTGTTTGTTTGTACCGCCGTGGCGGTCGGAGTGTTGAAGCGGCGGTCTCTGTTGGCGGTAACCGCCAGGGTCAGAATTCCATTTTTTGGACCGCCAGCCTGTCGGCGGTATGGTCGCGGCTTTAACACCGACCGCCAGGGTTGGAATGAGGGCCAAAGTGTTCAGATCTTCCCACAAGCACTTCACAAGCTTGACAAACCTTTATGTTTGCTGGTACCATTCCACTGGTTTCTCCCTCAACTTTGTGTAATCATTTGTAAATGACAGTATGTCACTTCTACTTCATGGGACATGAAAAATCTTCTCTCCCCGAATTTCTCTCATTGGCACAATTTTTACAGCTCCCTCAGACTGTTGTACATCATTTGAAGATGCAGTTGGCTTTTTCTTCTGATCTATTTTCTTTGCCCATCTGCATTCCCATTTATCTAGTGCTCCCAATGTTTAAATGCTGTGAATCAACTCCTTTATGTGAATTTTCATTCCAGTTGATCACATGTCCGCAATATTTCTAGAGTCAAAATCTAATCTGGAACTCTTCTTCAACTGTTTGGATTTATTCATTTCGATTTCATATTTCTCAGCAAAATTAGTTAACTTCTCATAAACCTGCTCATCCTTGCACAAGAAGCACAATTCAATTTCATTATAAGAACCTAATCGGTCCAATTCAAGTGTTCCATCAATCATTTCATTTAATTCCAGTTTTAGTCTGCCCATGTTTAATGTCTTTTCTCCCTCAGGCATGTTTCCTGGAACTGATACTCCGCTCAAATTATCTAACCATTCAATCAATTGTTGTGCTGTTAACTCTTGTAAACTAATGTTATTACCTCTAGCAACAGACAGTGGATGAATACAGGATGTTCTCAAAACCTGCTTCTGAGCTGATACAGATGAACCTGTAGAGCATTGGAGACTTCTCACATCAATCAGTGGACACACTCCAATATGTGTCTGGTTCGAACTAAAAGAATTCATAGGGGTCATGGCTGGCACAGTAGTGCTCAGTCTCTCCATTTCTGCATTAGTTCCAAAAGGTGAATTCATTGCTGATACTGAATTTGGAATCTGAAGACCAACCTCGTTATTACCCTGGGTATACAACGGGGTTACTGGACCTATGGTTACAGGAATTGTTAATGCTTCTGGTCCTGACAAATTCATCTGACTTGGCAGGAACATTAATCCTTTACTTGGGCCAGTAAATACTGTACCAAAAGCTTGATTTGAAATTCCGGGCAACATTCTGTGGTGTTGTTACTGGGGAATACATTTGCATGATCTGTCTCTGGTTCATGACTTGTGCAGGTGTCTGTGCATTAGGTGTGGACTCAAATTGAGTCATTCCTGCATTCTGAATTGGCTGTGGCATAACTGAAACTGGGACATTCTGAACTGTATTAACATTTGGAACTGTCGGATAAACTGCAGGCACTTGTGCAACATTAGCAATAGGTAGGTTTGGAATTATCTGGCTTTGTGCACCTGGAGCTGTGGCAACACTTGAAAGTACATTCTGATTTACTGATGCAACTGCATTATACAGTGGGGGACAATTATTTTCACCCAATTTCTGTTTTGTATCTTCCTCGGATTTATTTTTGGCTTTAGGCTTAACACTTCCATCACCTTCCTGAGTAATTGCTGGGAACAGATTCACTTCATGTAATGTATTTACTCTCCTCATTCTCTGCTCCGCATCCCCCCTAGCTTCTGCCGGCGTCCTTTCTGCTTTCCTCATTCTCCTTTCACATTTCTGAGCTTCTTTATGTCTCGCAACTAATTCCCAAATAGCAAGCGCTTCAAATTGTGCAGGTTTAGGAATAGGTTTTGATTCATGCAACACCCTCCTCAAATTGTACAATATTCTCCTATTAAAGGATCCGTAACAGGGGAAAGCTAAAGTACCTTCCTTCAATGTTTTTTTCCCCCATGATTTACCCAAAGACATGCTGAAACTCCTTTCTCCTTTATTACCTCGAATGCCAGTATACTTCAGATGGAGTAGGCGCACCCTCTCTAACTGGAGTAAAACATCTCCTCTCAATGCGCTGCTTAGAGTTTTGAAAAACATAATTTGTATACAATTTTAAGTCACAAACACAAAATCTACAAAACCAGGGAGTAATTTTCAATCCCACAAACCTTTTCACAAGGTGTTCTCAACCTATAGAGGTGCAGTCTTGTCCAACAATCTGTGCACAGCTTTTCTCACCAACCGACCTGTCCACTCAGCAGCTGCAACTCACTTCGGAGCCATCTCATCTACCTCTCACGCAAAACCTAAATGTAAATATCGTGAGCACAAAAAACAAAACCTGTCTGCTCACTATGGTTAGGACTCAAACGCTTTCAAAGCTGTACGGAACTTTTGACTGTGGCCTTTCGCACAAACAGCTACTATTCCGGCTGTGACTTTCTTACAAACGCAAGTAAGATTTGACCCGCATACCTCACTCTGATTGTTCTGGATTTTACCTGTGCACTCAGGATTCACCTAATACCAACCAACAACACACACACTCAAAGGAACCATTCTGGTATTGTCAACAGCACTCAATCGACCAACACATCACCACCGACAATAATTTAACCAAGTGTCTCCATACACTTGTGCAATACTCCGAAGTCTTAGGTCTCGCAGGACCCGTAAACAACAACAACCATGTGGGCAATTTTTTTGTACAAAGCACAACATTCACTTCAAATACACCAACTGCCCACTCTCTTACTTAGAGTTTGCAAACTCCCTACTGAATTACCTGGAGTACGCAAACTCCATACTCACTTCATACTTCACATTTCACCTTCGAATTAGCCAAAGCATAGCAAGCGCAAACCTTACCTAAAACACATACCATACACTTGTAATACAATGCTGGAATTTCATCAACCCTTACACTACACCAAGAACAACTCACACAGTGGGCAAATTCTAACTCTCCTCCTCACAAGGCAAAAGCACATCTCTGCTACCAAAACTGTTGGCACGTTGTGCTGGGAAGATTTTCTCCCCACTTTGGGTTCAGAAACCACAAACGCTCTGCTGAAACACCATCACTAATCTCATCAATTGAGGTCGATTAGATCTTTGGACTTGGTGAAGAGAGTAGAAGTCAGAATCATTCAATCACAATTCAATAACATTATACCATAAACGTTTCTAAACACCATGAACAATTTAACACTAAATCAAACTCCAGATTGAATAAAGTTTCAAAACTTTATTACAATCCCAAAATCAATGACACATATATGGTGCGCAAAACTATGTGAAAACCATTGGCTGACCAAAAATACTGAAAAGATTTAACCTAGGAGGGCCGGACTTCCCAAAATGGCCGACAGGTTGTAAACCCCTTTGGCTCTGCTGTCGCCTACAGTAAACAGAGCGTAGGCATCTGCCGGGAAGGGTCAAGATTTAGGTGTGACAAATGAGTCCCAGTGAGCCGGAAAGAGGAGCCATGAAAGTGAAGAGGTCCCAGAGTGTCTTCCAGGGCCAAGACAATATGGGAGACAAAAGTCGTTTTACAGGAGCTGACGGAGTGAGAGATGTATGCTGACCCGGGGGGTCACAGGCATGACTGAGCAAGCCATCAGTGGCGGGTCAGAGCAATGAGTACTCTAGTGGCAAAGACTGGAGGGCTGCAAGCGGGAAGAAAACATTGGAGCTGAAGAGCTGTGCCATCCGGAACAGAGTGCTGGGTGCTTGCGGATGACGAGAGCAATTGATGTCCGCTGCCGTTAGCATAAAAGCCCATAAAGCATAACATCACCGGCAAGGGAAGCACGGAAGGTGACCCAATTCCAGAAAATTATGAAACAGGCAAGACCGCCTGACCTTAAGAAGGCAGTCGAAGCCAAGGCCCTAGGCCACACGGCTCTAGAGGGAGAGACATTGGGATCTTAGGAGGGAGCATGCAATCTGGCCAGAGAGAATCCACCACAACCATGGCTTGCGCAAGGTGGACCTCTGTGTTTGGGCTAGGGGACAATCTGACACCTGGAGATGAGAGCCTGCATGAACAGACAACCAGAGGTCCTCCATCTTATGAAAGAAAGAGACATGACTACCACTTGCCAGGTTGGGAGAAGCTGTAAAACGGTACGCGCGACATGGGAGAACTGGTGCGTAGATCAGGTGGCACTGCCTACAAAGAACTGGTCTGAGGCCACAGAATATTTCCTACTCATGAGCAACGGTGAAAAGGGGCAACATTGCCTCTAAAGGTGTACCGACTTCTCAGATTGGTGCAGTCCCTGAGGCTCTTCAGTTGGAGAACACTGTGATCATTGCGCTGCCCCCCAGCCTCGTTGATGTGGGACCTGATGTCTGTAGGTGCTGAAAACTTCGGGATGCAATACAAGGGCCAAAATTAACAGCAGCGGCTTGTTTATAAGCAGAGTGAAACGGTGGGCTCCAGGTCGACTACCATAGGCTGCCATTTATACACATGCCACCTAAAAAACAGCACTCAAACAGGGTTTCCAACTACTTTGCCCCCGTTGAAGTGGAAACGGCCCCATCTGCGACCACCATGATGGCCCTCACATGGGAAGAACTGCTGGCCTCCACGAGAGACTTTAAAAGGGAACTAAGGAAATACCTGAAGGCCGACATGACCTCTTCATTGGAAACACTCCGAGCGGATCTCAACGATAAACTTTCCACGCTACGGCAGGATGTGGACTCCGTGGGCTCTAGGGTACTGGACGCGGAGGCAAAGACTGAGGAGTTGGAAGATCGTTCCAATCAATTAGCTACAATAGCACAATCTCTCAAGAGGCAATTTCAGGCCACTATCCTTAAACAAGAAGACATGGAGAATAGGACGTGGCGTGACAATATTAGGACCTGAGATCTGGCAGAGGAGGAGAAAGGGCCTGATCTCAAAGCTTTTGTAGGGGGCCTGTTCCAAGTGATAATGGGTGAGACCTAAGTGAAGATCAAAATAGACAGAGTCCACAGGGTGGGTATTAGAGCCTCAAACAATAAGCAGTGACTGCAAGATGTCCTAGTGAAGCCATCCTTCAGGTGGTGAGAAAAGCAGAAAAAGTTATGTTCCAGGGAGAATCATGTGGCCTTTTCCAGGACATAGCTCCAGCCACTTTACCCAGGAGACAACAATTCAAGCCAATAACATACAAATTAAGGAAAGATCATGCCAGGTATCGATGGGCCGTCACCTTTGGCCTGGCCTTCAAGTTACACAATAAGGCGTATCACGTTACTGAACTATCAGAAGCGTTGACACTGCTTGGCATCCCCAACTCGGGGACAGTGGCGAAGGGGGAGTTCCAGATATGCTATAGGAAGAAGTGCCAAGATCCTCAAAACCCAGGACTTACTTATCCCAGAAACCCCCCCGAGCATACAAGAAACACTGACAGATGAGGGGAGCCCTATCTCTTGTGCTAACAACCCCTCTCGGCAGCTCAATGCAAACTGTATGGACTGGGGCCCACCCTAAGGGGAGACACTAGGACCCCCTCCCTCAGAGGACAGAGTTCTTGCTAGGTCGGGAAGTGAAGCAAGCTGGACCGAGTGGCAAGGGGCATGTCCAGCGGAGCTTCTTTCACAACAGTTTCATTTATTGAATGCGTAAATCACATCTCACTTACCCTTGATCCCAACTTCATACGGTCACATAGCAACATAAGTGGTATTAAGCCTTAGCTCAAGCTGTTGCTAGCACTACCATTAAGGTTTCAAAGTTTTGGACATGTTGTCCTTCTATGGTTATCTGTCCTTTTTCCCACAGGTGTTTGGGAGACACAATATGGATATCAGGGAGTACGATACAGATGACAAGGGGGAGGGAAGGAGGCAAGTGAGTTTCCCTTTTGTATCTCGTGGTCTGAGAGGGAGAGCCTAGGGCCGGAAACAGGATGACCATTGGTCTTCTCCTTTGATAATACTACTTATAATAACGTACTCCTGAAATCACCATGGTAGTGACGCTAATTACATGGAATGTTAAAGGGCTCAATTCACCAGCGAAACACCATAAAATGTGGAAATATTTAACGGACCAACACTATGATGTGGTAGCTCTACAGGAGACCCGCCTTAGATGGGGAGAAGATCACAGACTCAAACAGAAACTATAACCACAAATTTTTAAATCCTCAGCCACTACGAAACATAATGGGGTAGAGCTCATGTTTCACCCAGCTTTGCAATTCCAACCCACAGGTCACCACACAGATAAAGAAGGGCAATATGCCATGGCCAAGAGGACATTGCGGGGGCAACAAGCCACTTTTGCTGCAGTTTATGTCCCCAACACTAACCAAGAAAAATTCCTCCATGAGTGCTTGAAGGTACTGGGGGACTTTGCGGAGGGAGATGTGTTTATGCTGTGGGATTTCAATCTCACTTGCCATGCAAGCCATGATAGTACACACCCCCAGTGCTCACCAACAAATAACTTCTTGCACACACTAAAACAAGCAATGCCAGAGATAGGATTAATAGGTACCTGGAGATCACTTCACCCTAACAACAAAGACTACACATTCTTTTCGTACACTCACCACACATACTCTAGAATTGACTATGGGGGTCATTCCTACATTGGCGAGCGGCGGTCACCGCCCGCCAAGCGGGAACCGCCACTTGGCCGCTCCGCAGTCAAAAGACCGCGGAGGCCATTCTGGCTTTCCCGCTGGGCCGGCGGGCGCCCGCCAAGGGAGCGCCTGCCGGCCCAGCGGGAAAGGCCCTGCAACCCAGAAGCCGGCTCCGAATGGAGCCGGCGGTGTTGCAGGGGTGCAACGGCTGCAGTTGCACCCGTCGCGACTTTCACTGTCTGCTAAGCAGACAGTGAAAATCATGCTGGGGCCCTGTTAGGGGGCCCACGACACCCGTTCCCGCCATCCTGTTTCTGGCGGTGAAAACCGCCAGAAACAGGCTGGCGGGAAGGGGGTCGGAATCCCCATGGCGGCGCTGCTTGCAGCGCCGCCATGGAGGATTCTCCCAGCCGGGGCTAATCCGGCGGGAAACCGCCGGACCCGGCTGGGCGACCACAGCTTTACAGCCGCGGTCAGAATTCCACATGAAGCACCGCCAGCCTGTTGGCGGTGCTTCCGTGGACAGCCACTCTGGCGGTCTATGACCGCCAGGGTTGGAATGAGGGGCTATGTGTTCATCAATCAAGGAGTGGTTCAGGAGTTACATAAGGCAACAAACCACTCCATTACCCTTTCTGATCATGCACCAGTTGAGGTCACTTTATATCGAAGTACCAGCATTGGTACTCCCGCCTCTTTGATTAGAGACAGGTCCTCTAGAGACAACTTCCGCCAAAACATTTGGGATTATTTTTCACATAATAACCCGGAGGACATCAACGTGAGCATAACATGGGACACATTCAAAGCAGTGCTACGTGGGAAATGTATCTCCCTGATGACAGCGCTGAGAAAAAAAGGAACACCTAGCATTAGAGGCGGAATTAATCTCTGCTGAAAAAGCTTACAAAGAACATCCAACGATTTCCCTCCAACGTTCAGTTACTGCTCTGAGAGGTAAATTAAACACTATATATTCAAATTCAACATCAAACGGGAAGTGATAAGGCAATTCTTTGGCTCTGCCTGGGTGCGGCTAAAATGGCGATAGCGGCAGCCTGGAAAAAGAAAGACGCTCCGCCGCTTACTCAATAGCATGCCGCCTTTGGAGAGCATTGACAAAGGAGAGGATGGCAGACATCTTTGCAGATGACTTTAAAAACTTGGGGCCATATTTATACTTTTTGACGCAAAACTGCGCTAACGCAGTTTTGCATCAAAAAAATTAGCGCCGGCTAACGCCATTCTGAAGCGCCATGCGGGCGCCGTATTTATTCAATGACGTTAGCCGGCGTTAGCCGCCGGCGCTGCCTGGTGTGCGTGAAAAAAAACGACGTACACCAGGCAGCGCCGGCGTAGGGGGATATGGAGCTTGGGCGCCAAAAAATGGGGCAAGTCAGGCTGAGGCAAATTTTTCGCCTCAACCCGATTTGCGCCATTTTTTACGACTCCCAACTCCCATAGAAATGACTCCTGTCTTAGCAAAGACAGGAGTCATGCCCCCTTGCCCAATGGCCATGCCCAGGGGACTTCTGTCCCCTGGGCATGGTCATTGGGCATAGTGGCATGTAGGGGGGCACAAATCAGGCCCCCCTATGCCACAAAAAAAAATTTAAAAAATGACTTACCTGAACTTACCTTAATGTCCCTGGGATGGGTCCCTCCAGCCTTGGGTGTCCTCCTGGGGTGGGCAAGGGTGACAGGGGGGGTCCCTGGGGGCATGGGAGGGCACCTCTGGGCTCCTTCAGAGCCCACAGGTCCCTTAACGCCTGCCTTTTCCAGGAGCTAAAAAACGGCGCAAAAGCGGCCGGACGTCATTTTTTTTGACCTGCCCACTGTAAATACGGCGCACATGCCTCGGAGTCAATTTTTTAGACGGTAACGCCTACCTTGCATCTCATTAACGCAAAGTAGGTGTCCACGCTAAAAAATGGCGCAAACTCCATGGACTTTGGCGCTAGACGTGTCTAACGCCAAAGTATAAATATGGAGTTAGTTTTGCGTCGGAATTGCGTAAAAAAAAACGACGCAATTCCGCTGCAAATGGAGTATAAATATGCCCCTTGGAATATAAATGTGGACCTCTAGTATCATATCTGACAAGGGGACTACCGCTGTTCGCCTGCCCCACCCGAACCAGAGCTCTGCATTTGTTTCAGTTATAGAGTGTTAAGATCCCCCTTTGTGACTATACCCTTCTCCCATCTCAGGAGAACATAAGAGTCTTCTAGAGAAGATGCACTCTACAATATCATGCTCTCTCCTTGCTATGCCAGCTTCTAGATATTAACTCCTCCTGTCTCCCAAACTCCATATTAAGTTTGATTCCTTGAGTTTGTTGTATGTTTTTATTTGTTATTTCCATTTAATGAAAATGGTTGAAAGATTTGCAAAATGACGATGTGGATAAAAATCTCTGTCTCATTAGAGGCTGTGTACTATTAATAGCAACTATGTGTAGACAGGGAGAACAAAGGTATGTTTTTTACTTCTTGTAATAACTTTCAACCTAATAAAAACAAGTTTGATTTATGGGATTTCAAAGCAGATGATGGTGACATCAGTGAATCATCAAATGCAGACAAAAGCAAAAATATAAGAGAGACAAAAATAATTTAGAAAAAGCATCTAACTAGGGCAACTCACTATAAAAAATGCACTGGTGTAATTAACTGAAAAGGAAACAAGAAACTCCATTTAGTTATTCCTCTACTCATGGGACAGCTGACAATAATACTTCATCGGGCAGAATGGTCACTTTCTTCCGATGCCATTTGAAAGCAGCACACGGGCTGCACATAGGATAGATCAGCAATCCAGACCTAGTTGGGCAAATTAGTACTGAACCACATAACAGAATAGGGCAATTAGACTAAGATGAGAAAATTCATCAGGAGACTTAAAATAACAGAGGGTGACAGCAGACTTGAGACAAGAGTAGACAGACTCTGGCAGGGTTCTGGACAGCTTCGAGGCAGGAGTGAACTAACTCTAAGTTTCAAAGTCTCTCACTAATTAAAATAACCACAATCCCCTTGACTAGTCCTTCAGGTAGGCTCACTTCAGGCATCAGATTCAGTGTCCAATGGCTTTCGATGGCACCATCAAATATGCAACTATTCGATATTTTCTCAGCCAAAGTGCATTGTCATTTCAATACTGTCACACAGTTCCGACAAAATATCACATTATCTAATAGTTTGCAACATCATGATCTTCTCTCACAGTACACCAAATGACCATATACATTTTCATGGGAATTATACGTTTCTTGTCTTATTCGACAACTATTGTTATTAACAAACATATTCTTTGCCTTTAATAAAATAGGACATTGTTAGTGCGTCAGACCTTATTAAGTAAACTTACAAGGGAGACGTGATTAGGCCGTTGGACCTTTTGACTGCACTTAGAATCTTTCCCACCATATAAACCCATACTAAGACAGATCAATAACAAATAATAATCAATGATGTCAATAATCAATAGGAGTCAGTAATTTCCACTACCATGACCTCTCATCCATGAATAACCACAAATGTATGTAAAAGTTAGAATGTTTATTACCCTATATTCACAATGCTAATGTCACGTAACTTAATCTCAAAATCAAATGATAAACATACAGAAACATCACTGGCTGTCCAAAGCAGAGAAAGAATGGCAATCTAATTAAAGCTTGAGCTACTACACATTCTAAGGTTACACTACAAATTAATAACAAGAATAACTGCGCAAATTACATTTAGATTAAGCAAAGAAAAGACATCAAATGTCATTAGATGTAGCGAACTTCATCAGTGAGACCCCCATCTAACATCAGATTAGAATAGCCTGTTTAGGGTTCATGCAAAACAACTTAGTCAACACAAATTTGTAAAACATCTAACTATGGCTCTATCAAAATGGCGGTTGGTACCTAGAAACAAATGCAAATAGACATAACAATCAGTATCATAGTCAGTATACCTGTCCTCAATTGGTTCAGCAAGCTGTGCCAATCTTTGTCAATAGGACATCAGTTCGGCCAGCAAGACATCAGGATTGAGCATCAAAGTTTAGAAAAAGCAAAGTCTCTCTAAGCAATAAAGTTAAGCATTTCTCTTTTTGGGCAGTCTCTCCTCTCAGTGCAGTCTGGCTAAGTTAGATTGCCTAAAACTACTTACCACATCCTAATTGGTCAGGGGATAGCTTGTTCACACTTAGTTCAATTAAACTAAAACCCCAAATCTACTAATTCTACTACTACATGGTTCACATGTTGATGATTGGCTCCTCATCTCCCTCTCTAATCATTCTACCTGTCAGGTATTATTATTGTTGCAGCTTATACTCCAGTCAGTGCATCCATTGTCATCTCCTGGGAAGGTCAGTCTTACACACATTACATTAAACATTGATTCACTAGCAGGTACAGCATCTTCTAGCAAGTGGTTTCTCATAAGAACTAACTTCAGCTACAAGCACATGGTCAGCACAGTGGAAATTCGCAATTTAATTCTCTAAGCCTCCATTTTATAAAATGCCTAAGAAATTGCAGCTTCACATGAGGCCGTGCAACTAGGCCAAGACCTCACTAAGTTAAGGCCTACAAATTAATAAAGCTAATACATAATGCATAACCCTTAAAATTACATATTACTACATTAATCAAATATAGGCTCAACATTTCATATTAGTAAGCCATTAATAAGTACACCTTGTGAACACTGGTGGCCACTCACGTGGGTGCATCATCAAAAGTGCACATTATTTCTCTAATTTAATACATTTTCCATGCAAATTCAACACTCAAAAGACATGAATATTCATTAATAAATTCAGCGTTAACAATCCCTCCTCTGATGACTAAATGTGTCATCACAATAAACCTTTCCACACAAATTTTAGCTTCAGCTAAAATTCTGTCATCTCTATTCCCTCATATCTTTGTCCCCTTTTGAATTACCCCTAAATAATGTTTTCCTTTTCATTTCGTCCCTCCTCTGATCATTTTTCATTTTTTTCAATTTAACCATCCTACACAATTACATATTCCCCAGGCGCCAATTATGCAAATTATAATAATCAATATCCCTTGTATTATTTTCAATATTATTCCTTTCTCAATATTGCTGAGCCGATTTCCCACTGAAGCAAATCCTTTGCCAACTTTATCCCAAATATCTGGTTCGTTCAACTCTTTCAAATCAGCACTTAAGTTGATCAGATTAGTAAATAAGCTTCTAATTTCTTTACTATTATCGGGAATAAACAGCAATGTTTTGAATTAAGCATTTTGCAAACTCCGCCATCCTTTGCTGAGAGAATGTCTAATGCAAGGTGGTTCTGAAGAGTGATAGATCTTACCGCAGCCACTTCTGTATCCATTAGGATCATGGCTCCTGAAAAATTGGTCAGCATATTATACACAATAGTAGACAACTTTTGAATTTTCATAGAATTCAGAACAACTCCTACTGAAGGAATCATTGCTCCAAATATATTTCCCACTATACCAGAAGGAGACTCTCTCCTTTCTCTACTGTGATGTAATTCAGTCAATTACGGCAATCTTCTCAAGTCATCGAGTTGGAAAATCTTTGGGAAAACTATCCCCAAGTAACATGTGCAACACCATCCTCTTGGAAGACGGTAATAAGCATTAGGTCCACAAATCTAATATATGCCAGGAATCGCTGAATGCTGTCCATTCCACATAAATGTTAATTTACTCTGAAACAAAAGCACATGTCTGCATTCACTTGTTCCCACAAACAAAGTGTAAGTGCGAGATTTAGGTCTATATACACAAAGCTTCCTTACAAGTTGTGCATCTAAAGCTAATTTCACTTGTGTCTTTATTTTACTAAAAGCATAATCATTTCTAAAATTCATTTTCTCTAAACCTTTTTCTAACTTCTCCTTCAATGCCTTTCTCCTGTCATCTGGGTGATCTAAGAAGCTCTTTTCTAAAGGTGTGAGCAAGCATGTCAAATTATTCCTGTGAGCGTAAGCAGTCCCAAAAGTTAATATATACAGACTACAGGCATCCGTCCCAACATGTTCTTGACTATGATAATACCTAGCCATTTGAGACAACAGACTATTTGGCAAAACCAATTGACCATCTTTAGAAATCCACAATTCACCCTGTCTCTTTCATTTTGCTCCATGATCATTTTTCCTCCCTGTCAACATTATTCTGAAACGTTTTCAATTCTTCCAAGGTATCTATTACTTGCAATGCAAAACTTGGACATGTTTCATCTTCTTCAGGTAACAATTCTCACTTATCCTTGAACGACATACAGTTCAATGCGCAAAACCTTGCGACTTGATCTGCATATCCATTTCCCATTGACACAAAATCTTGCGATTTCAGATGTGCACTGCATTTCACCATGGCAATCTTTTCAGGCATTTGAATAGCATGCAACAAATCTCGAATTCTCTCACCATTTCTCACTGGTGAACCAGAAGAGATCATGAAACCTTTCTGTGACCACAGCTGGGCAAAGTCATAGACTATTCAAAATTCATACCGGCTATCTGTATAGATGGTAACTTTTTACTGAGCAGAAACATGGCACACAAGGGCTACCAGTTCCGCTACTTGTGCAGCATATACCCCTTGAAGCCAAGATGCTTCCAGTACACCAGTAATTGTGCACACAGCATATCCTTCTCTCAATACTCCTGTATTGTTTCTTAGACAGGAACCATCATCAAAGACAATTGGTAATTTTCTTCCAATCGGGTATCTCTAATATCAGGTCTCGGTCTTGTGCACAGATCAGTTACTTTAACACAATCATGCTCAATGTCTACCAAATTTTCAATTTCAACATTTTCATTTGGAAGTAAAAAAATTCCTGGGTTCAGCACTGTACATCTTTTCAATGACACATTTGGTGACCCTAGAATTCTTGTTTTGTAGTGAGTCAATCTTGTACCTGTCAGATACCGGGTCTTGGTGCGGGTAAGTAAAACTTCACCTGAGTGAGGGACCAGTATTGTTAGGGGATATCCCATCACAATGCCTTTGCACTGTGTGAGGCTCTGTCAAACCACTTCAATTGCATGCAAACAGCCTGGTAAAGTTGCTGCAAATGGGTCCAAAGTAGCTGAAAAATATGCTACTGGGCGGTTTGGACCTCCATGGACCTGAGTCAAGACAGACAAAGAACATGCATCACACTCATGACAAAACAACGTGAAAGACTTTATGTAGTCAGGCATACCCAAAGCCAGAGCTTTGCACAGACTCTCTCTCAAATCAGCAAATGCAAGCCTGGTCTAACACTACGGGGTTGGAAACTTCTTTATGAGTCAGCTTCTGCAATGGGTTGGAAATGACTGAAAAATTAGGGATCCACTGGCCGCAGTAGCCTATCATCCCTGAAAACATCCTGACATCTCTCTGGGTGGCTGGGAGACTCATTTGTAATATGGCTGTGACCATTTCTCTGGATATTTTACTTATTCCCTTCTTAATCTGGTGACCCAAGTATTTCACTTCCTTCTGACAGTATTTTAATTTAAGTGGAGACACTTTATGACCATTATTTCCCAAATGGTTCAGTAAGGCAATCATATCATACTTGCACTTGTCCCTCATTTTGGACGTAATCAGCAAATCATCAATGTACTGTACCAAAGTCGATTGGAAAAGTAATTCCAACAACTCCAAATTATTTTTTCAAGATCTGATTGACTATGGAAGGTGATTCTGTAAACCCTTGAGGAATTCGATACCAACAGTAAAGTCGGTCCAAAAATTTGAAACAAAAGAAAAATTGGCTATCCTTGTGAAGAGGCACAGAAAAGAAGGCTTATGGCAAGTCTATGATGGTGAACCACTCAGCATCACATGGAATCTGAAACAGAAACACGGCTAGATTTGGCACCACGTGGCAACATTTGATCACAATGTCATTTATTTTTCTCAAATACTGGACAATTCGAACTTTCCTAAAGGGCTTTTTCAATCCCATTATCGGTGAATTACATGGGCTGCTCAGCACCTCTTTCAAAACCCCTTGTTTTACAAATTCTGCAATTATGTGAGAAACCTTCATAAGGATATCCTGTGACATGTGGTACTGGGGAATCTGAGAAAGAAATTGCATTTGGCTTCACAGGAACTTTAACTGGCTCAACTCCCTTTATCAGACCTATTTCTTTCCCTGTCATATCCCACACTTTCTCTTTAACCATTCCCTGTAGATCAGCAGGAAGCTCCTTCACTGTGAACACTAGAAAGAAATTAATTAGGGGGTACTCCTCATTTATTGTCTCACACTTGGTCTCTGAGGCTGGGTCATCCTCATCGTCACTATTCATCTGTATCTCTATTCCATCATTTGAGCAACTAATCGAGAACCTGGTTTTACACAGTGATACCCTCATTACGAGTTTACGCGGTGGAGATGGCGGTTTAGACCGCCATATTACGAGTACTGGGAAGGTGCCTGCAGAACACAGTCAAGTTTCCGTCCGAACCGCGAATGTGGACGGACCGCTGTTGCCAGCGTGAGGCCTCTTCAGGCCGGCGGTCAGACAGTTTCTGCCTACTGTATTACGAGGTTGCACACCGCCAGGACTTCCGGGGCAGTCTAACCTCTGCGAAAACTATGGCGGAAACAAACAACATAAAATGGAGGAACCTACCTTCCCAAACACAGGCACATCCGTAGGCGCCATGCCACACGAATTGCAAATCTTTCCAACGCTCCTGCTTGCCATTGACATCGAGGACCAGTGACGCCAACATAGACACCAGCCGTAAGTACCTCATCCTAGCACACACTGGAGGGAAGGACATTAGTATACACACACACGCACAAACGCACAGTCACCATACATACAAGCGCAATGAAAGCCAGGACAAGCTATGTAGCATGGACACCAATGATGCCGTTGTAGGTAAATAGTATTGTAAATATAAAATATTTCACAACAACAACTATATACAAAATGCCACAAGGGCCAGTGCTTCATTGTCCGAATGTCCCGGGCACACTGGGCATGTGAAGACTGCCCAACTTGACTCCTGACTGCAAAGTGCAGACTTCCACAGGGAAGGGGCATCAATGGGGCATGCAGGCACCTCAGGGATTGGGGGGTGGGTTGGTGTGATCATGGTTTGGATGGGGGGTCCTTCCTCTTCTTATCAGGCTTCCCCCCTTTACTGTCCTGCTTTCGGGGGGACACCTTAGCCTTGCCCCTCTTTCCTGCCTTCATAGGTGGGACGGCCACCACAGCAGGGACCCAGATGGAGTGCTACCAGGGCTGGAGGTGTGAGGGGCAGGTGTGCCTGTTGTGGCAGCACTGCAGACTGCGGGCATGGCTCAGCCCCGAGGAGGACATGGAGGTGGAATGCAGGGGTCTGGGAAGGGTAGAAGGGCGTATGGTGGGAACAGGGACTGGACCAGGAGACGGACACAGGGAAAACCTATGCAGGTATCTCTTTTTAGGGGTAGCGGGTAGGTCTTGGCTTAGGCGTTTGGGAGTGGAGGGATATTAGATGGTTGATAGGGTAGTACGTGGATATGGTTTGGGTGCTGGTGTGTGGGTGTATGAAATGTGTGTGCTAGGTGTGTGTTGGGTGGATGAGTGTGGGTGTAAAGGTGTACTTGGAGGAGGGGTAGAGGAGACACAGGGAGATGTCAGGGGGAAGTGTACGTGAATGTTGGGGTGGTGTGTGCAGGTAGGGTGGATGTGCTGCTTGTGGTTGTGTTGGCTGTTGTGTTGCGTGCAGATATGGGGTATAAGGTGTATCCATGAGGGTCAGCTGATGTGGTGACGGTGGCAGTGACAGGACATGTGCCTGGGCCTGGGAATGATGATGTGGTGTCTGCATGTGTGAGTGGCAATGTGACTCCAAAGGGGGAGCAGGTGGGAGAGTCAGGCTAGGTAGCGGATGTTGTGTGTGCGTCTGAACGGTGGGTGTGTGCATGGCAGTGGTGGCATTTGTGGTGCATGTCAATGTCCTTGTGCTCTGGGTCTGTTGGTGGTGATGCATGCTGGTATGAAAGTGTGCTTTGGATGGGAAATGGGAGTGGGGAGTGGAAACAGGTAGTTTGGGGGGCGACGGAAGAAGAAGGAACACTGGCTGCTGTCATTGAGGATGCCATAGCCTGAAAATATCTCTGAAGGGCAGACAGGGCACTGTGAATGCCTTTCAGGAATGCATTTCACTGTTCCATCTGGGATGCCAGTCCCTTGATGGCATTTACGATGGTTGTCTTCCCAACAGAGATAGACCTCAGGAGGTCAATAGCCTCCTCAATGAGGGCAGCAGGGCTGACTGGGGCAGGGGCAGAGGTGCCTGCGGTGAAGAAGATGCCCACCTTCTGGGTAAGCCGGCACGGGCAACAGGGTGGGGAGCTACAGGGAGGGCGGTGCTGGTAAAGGGGGTGGCGGACAAGGATGGTGCAGGCACAGGGCTTGAAAATTTCGCCACCACCAGGGAGTTACCATCGGAGGAAGAATCTGATGATGGTGTAGATGTTCCTGTCTCCCCGTGGTGCTCCACTCACCCTCTGTCCCACTAGTCTCCTCTGCTCTGCTGGTATCAGCCCCCTGGGTCCGGTAGGATGCAGCTTCCCCACTTGCCGGTGCCCCTTCTCGTTCACCAGATGATGCTGTTGCACACAAAGACAGAGGAGTAGAGGGAGGGAGGGTGGGACAGTGAGAGACAGGGTGGGAGAAAGAGAAACAGGGAGCAAGTGGTCAATGCCAGCACAACAGCCACAAACAATTCACTACAACATACTCTAGTGCAATGACAGCCTATGCGTGCCACCTCAGTCATGCACATGAGTTTCACACATGCTGACACATGCTGACACACATTCAATCCTGTACAGGATGAAAGTCATACCCTCAACATATGTCTGGCCCACCCCATTGGCTCATGGCTCTATACGATCACTAGACCCAAACTTTCTACTTTACAGGCGTTTAGAGGCATCCTTACACAGCCACATAACCCAAGCACATATAGCTGTATGATGTGAAACCTCAGACTTCGCAGACTACACATACACCACATGCCAGCAGACAGCACATAGGGATATGGCCCCAGCAACACTGATTGGATAGTTGGGAGTACAATGTGTGTGAACTCTAAAAGCAGGAACCCTGTCCAATTCTAAGACCCTGCTCATGTACTACACAGTTGCCCTGCCATTGATGCCACTTAGCAGTAAAGGTAACCTAAACTCTCATCCTGCACAGCATATGAACACATATATGTAGCACATCCGGCATCAATGTGTCCCAAGACTAGTCATACAGTAGGTACCTAGCACACATTCCACAGCCTTCACTCACTGCACAGGCTTCACCTTTCAATCACCCCATAACCTAAGTACGAATGTGAACTCACCCCTTGTGGTTGCTGTGCTGCCCTCAAGCGCCCATCCACCTCAGGGTATGCCACTGCCAAGATGCGAGACATAAGGGGAGTCAGGGTCCAACGGACACCCCTCCCTCACTGGGAGGACGTTCCCAGCTGGGCCTCACCAGTCTTCCTCGCCCAGCGTTGCAGGTCCTCCCACCTGCAGTGGGTGCTCTTCCGGGCATGGACCCCCAGGGTCCGCACATGCTTGGCGATGGCACGCCAGATCGTCTTCTTTTGATGGGCACTCACCTGCATGGTTAACACAGAGAGAAGGAGACAGTCATGTAGTGTGGCATCTTAGGTATTGCATTGGACACAACACATCCCCTGACCATACGCACATTTCAACCTTCCAGTTGTCCTCACAGCCTTCCACAAGTCATTCATCCTCGTCCGAAGGCCCCCATCCACATTTGTACCACTCACAGACAGTACAATCATAGTGCACTCACCTGCTGACCTGGTGCTCCACAAGCTTCTCAAGTTCCTCCTGTGAGAAGGCTGGGGCCCTATCCACTGCAGTACGTGGCATCTTGGCTACCAGTGGCAGAACACAGCAGCATAAGCAGTAGAGGTATACTCAGCACGAGTGCCAGGAGTCAAGTGAACATGAGTATATGAAATGGCGGTCATGGCTGCCGCAGACATCACCGTCACCACTGGCGGTGATCGCCATTGGCTCATGTCTCCCATAGGCAACCATGTTAACCAATGAGGAGTTGCACGGCGGTTGTGATCGCCTACCGCCATGACGTCTTACGCCAGCAGAATTCACTCACTTCCATCTCTCCTGTGCATGCAGGACAGGAGGCTGCCATTTTACATTTACAATGTGTACATGTACGTGTATGAGGTGCGTCATGGATGTTTAATAGTGACCTGTGCACAGCTCCGCTATGTCCACACAGTCCTTTCTGCACATGATTGCCACTCCTTCCTATTCCCAGGTACGGTGGAAGAATGATGGTGAGGAATGCTCCTGTCTACAGGCCTCTGGTCGATCTTGTCACCCTTGAAGAGAGGCACGTCATCCAGTGCTATCGGCTCAACCGTCAGGCCATCAGGGATCTTGTGAGGCTGTTGGAGCCGGATCTGCAGCCGGTCTTCATCATCCCAATGCCATCACACCCACAGTACAGGTGTTGGCAGTCCTCCAGTTCCTTCCCTCAGGGTCCTTCCAAATAACAGTGGGCTGGGCTGCCGGAATGTCCCAGCCCATGTTCAGTAACGTCTTGAAGAACGTCCTATATGCCCTACTGAAACATATTGGCATCAATATCAAGTTCCCCCAACGTGGCAATCTGCCCACTGTGAAAGCAACCTTCTACGCTGTGGAACATGCGATCGGGGCTATTGATGGGATCCACATTGCCCTGGTGCCACCCAGGAGGAGTGAACAGGTGTTTAGGAACCATAAAAACTTCTACTCAACCAATGTTCAGGTGGTATGTCTTGCAGACCTCTGCATCACTTACGTGACTGCCCGGTTCCCAGGGTCAGTGCATAAGGCCTACATACTGCGAAACAGCAGTATCCCACTCCTGATGGCACCACTGCAAAGGGATCGTGTCTGGCTCATCAGTATGTATCGTGTCATATGTGTGCCTCTGTATTCTGCACACTACACCACCTTCCAGATTCACCTACAGTTTTTGTTATGCCTATTACCTCCGTGCACCCAGGTGACTCTGGTTATCCCAACCTGCTATGGCCACTGACACCTCTTAGGCATCCGACTCCAGCAGCAAAAAAATGTTTCAATGAGGCCCATTGTAGGACCCGACGGGTAATCGAATGCACCTTATGAGTGCTGAAAGCCAGATTAAGGTGCCTGCACCTCACTGGAGGGGCCCTACCGTACAGACCAGCAAAAGTGTGCCAGATCATTGTAGCATGCTGCATGTTGCACAATTTGGCTACTGGACGTCACATCCCATTACTGGATGCTGAGGAGGGTGCAGCTGTGCCAGTGGCTAATGAAGGGGACACAGGGAGTGATGAGGAGGATGACGACGAGGATGCAGCTGATTCCAGAGCAGAGCTGATACAACAATACTTCCACTGACATACAGGTATGTTTCAGAGCCATGCTATGTAACCAGTAGCATTGTATGCCGTGTGCAGGGCTTCTACCAGGGTTGTGCAGTCAATGTGGGTGTAGTGTGTACACATTACTTTAGATGTGGTACTGTTAACTGTATTACAGAACTTGTAAATGATTGCTCCCCCTTCTGGCACTGTCACATACATTTCTAGGTCAATGGTCTTCCTGTTACATATGTGATGGCTGTACATAATGTACTCAAGGTAGATAAAGAGGTCGACAGAAACTGTGCTCAAGGGTGTTTATATTTATAATACAAGTGCAAGGGCTGATGAGTGGGGTCATGGCGAGTGGGATAGTCAGAGTACTTAGCCCACCTGTGGGGAGTCATTGTCCAGTATGATGGCCATGTGAAAAAGGTATTATGACAGTGGACAGTCAACAGGGTGTCGCTGTGACACACAAAGGGGTATTTTCTGAAGTGGCTCACTTCCTGGCAGTGGTCTTGGTCTTGGCATCAGTAGAGGCTGGGTGTCTGGTTGGACGTTCTCGTTGGCGTGGGGGCTCCTCAGCTACAGGGGAAGGGCTGCTGGTGTCCTGAGTGTCCTGTGGCCGGACCTCCATTCCACTGGTTGCGGCTGATGTGGAGGGCTCAGATGTGATCTGAATTATGGTAGGGGCCTGCTGGTGGGAGGTGGACTGACGCTGGATGGTGGCAAGTTCCATCAGCACCCTTGCCATGGTGGCCGTTGTGGGTCTACCACTGCTGCATGGCTTCCTGATGGTTTTCCCTCTGTCAGCTCTGGGTCGCCTGCAGGGTAGTGAGGATCTGTGCAATGGTGTCCTGGGTTTGGTGGTATGCACCCAGGACCTGGTTGAGGGCCTCCTGGCCAGTCTGATGTTGTTGCTGCCCCCTCCCTTGGACCACCGATCCCCTCCCAAGATCCCCTCCCACTAGGCCTAGCTCCCTGTGCCTGTGTCCCTGGCACAGTGTGCCCACTCCCAGTAGCACCAAGGCCTTCATTGTCTGAGGTGGGTGCCCTTGACTGAGGCCCTTGTACTGTGCTGCACACCTCTAATTGAATGGTCCCTGAGGCACAGGTTTGGGGAGAAGGGGCTAACTGTGGTGTTCTAGCCACACGGACGTGAGTCCGGAGTGTCTAGGTTGGGGCTGCTGGAGGTGGACTGGCCAGTAACCCCAGATTTCCCATGCATTTTGTTTTCCTCCAGACATCCACTGGGGACCTTCATCCTGGGGAAGGCTGTCTGACCCTGGCATCCTCTGCTAGATGGCAGTAGCAGGGTTCGCTGTGGATGGAAAGGGAGAGAGTTATTACGTGGAAATGTCACTATAGTGTCATGGTGTGCCTCTTGCAGTGGGTGGAATCGTTACCCAGGGATGGCAATGACATTTGCAACAATGCTGACACTGCATGGTGAATATCAATTGAGGTTGTGGGTTTGCTGTTTGACATTGCTGTAATTGACATTGGTAGTGAGGTGGTGTTGGCTAGCAGTCTGTGTGGGCGGTGGGATGACTGCCCATGCAGGTGCACCGTTGTGTGGTGTGAGTGTGACTCGGATCCGGCATGCCTAGTGATGGATTGTGGGAGTGGTAGTTGAGATAGTGAAGGTTTAGTGTGCATTGCGCGGGGTGGGTGTGTGGATGGGTGGTGTGGCATGCAGAGTAGGAAGGAGGGGTGATAGTGGGGGGTGCATTCTTGTGGTTTGTGATATGATGGGGAATGGTAGGTGCTTGGGAGGCATGCAGGACTGGAGTGATTAGTGCTCAAGGGAGTGTAAGTTCCTTACCAGTATCAATCCTTCCAACGATTCCTGTCAGGCCCTCAGGATGCATGATGTCCAAGACCTTCTCCTCCAAAGGTTTGTCAGGTCAAGGGGAGGAGGTGGGGGTCCACCGCCAGTCTTGTTGGGGGCGATGTTTTGCCTGGACACCATGGAACGGACCTTCCCTCTGAGGTCGTTTTACCTCTTTCTGATGTCCTCCTTTATATGTGGGTAGCTGCTGACTGCGTTCACCCTGTCGATGATCCTCTGCCATAGCTCAGTTTTCCTGGACATTGATGTTTGCTGGACTTGTGCTCCCATCAGTTGTGGCTCGACTCTGACGATCTCGACCACCATGACCTGCAACTCACTGTCAATGAAGCGTGGGTGCTTGTGACGTGACATGTTGTGGAGGTGCGTGCTATGCGTGTGAGGTGCAGTGCGGGCGGATGATTGTTGTGGGGGTGCGTGCAATGTGTGAATTATTGTTCTATGTGCAGTGGTTTGTGGGTCGTATATCTCTGATTCGTGGTGATATTCGCAAGGGATTGGAGGGGTCTGAGGGGGTGTGTATTATGATGCAGTGAAATGGTGTGTATGGTGTGTGTATATTTTTCAGGTGTGGGGTATTCAGGTTGTCCAATCTGGTGTTGCCTTCTATTGGCGGTGATTTTCTAGCCCGTCGTGGTGCACACCGCCAATGGTTTAAGGCCGTGCATGTTCTGCTGTGCTGATTTGTAACTCATAATATGGCAGCCGGAATGGTGTCGGCGTGGTGGGTCCTGTGGACGGACTGTCGCTCTTTTGCTGTCAGTGGCACTGGTGGTATTGGATTTCTGGCTGGCTTTCGTCTTCTTGGTGTTTGTGACACGTAATACAGCGGACACTGTACCACCCACACTGGTGGGATGGTGGCGGGACTTTGCATGGCGGTCTTGCCCAAAGACCACCAAACTCATAATGAGGGCCCAAGTCTCTTCCCAATAGGGATACCGGACTTGAATCACAGACTATGAATTTGTGCAATCTGGTTCTGTAATTGAGTTGGTCAAATACTCATTCCCTACTCCCACAATCTGAACTGTCTTTCCTGAAAGGGACATGTTCGGAACTTCTGCAGCTCTTACTGTAGAGTGTGTAGCGCCTGTGTCATCCAAGAATAAAACTTTGTGACCTATTACCTTTTCTTTCACATATGGGCCTTTCTGATCTATTTCTCAAAAAGCTGCAAGGACACATTCCTCCTCATCCGAACCCTTGCTCACCCAATCATCCTTTATTCTATTTTCACTGTGTAACAGGAATTGGTGAACTGATTTATTACTTTGATTAGACCTCTGACCTGTGACCTAGTTGAGGAAGCATCACCTGCTCCTGTTCCATTGGGGCTTAAGGTATTTGAATTTGCTGTCTAGGTACCATCTGAACCTGCTTTGCATTGGGTGCAACTGTGTCATTTGCACATGTGGCATTTGCACCTTCTGCATGGGTTGGAAATTCTGCATTTGATTCACATTATTAGGAAAATTCGGATTATGACCTCTCGTTCTCAGTCCTCTCATGTTTTGAAACAAATTGATGTCACCTGTTTGCTGAGCGACACCTTCCTGCACCATCATCAGACACTCTGGCTTCCAATGTCTGAACGCTCCGCAAGCGTGACAAGGCAACATTCTCTTCATTCCCTGCACATCATTGTGGACCACTACAGTATTCAAATCAGGACTAGGATTTCCATTACCAATTCCTCCACGACCTCTACCTCTCATCTGATTTTGAAATACCAAATTTCCCTACTGCTATTGCTGTGGAAAATGTCCCTGCATCCCTGTTTGTGCCACTTTAATCTGCATCACCATCGCCTATTCGTTCAACTTTCTCTGCTTCAACTCAATCTTGTCACTACAGTATTTTGCATACTGCAACACCTCATCAATCTGTTTTGCTTGCTAGCAAATCAAATGACTCTTAATCATCTGGCTAATTTCAGGTCTCAATCCTTCTACAAATCTGAACACAAAATGAATCATGTCTTTCGGCTCAATCGTTTCTGTACCACTGCAATTCTTAAACACCTACAACAATCATTCATAATACACATGTATCTACTCTTTTGTTCCCTGAGCTGTCCTGTCTTTTTGCTGTCAATCAATGTTTTTGGGCAAGATTCTCATTTTACAAAATGTTACCACTTTGTAGTAATATTTGATTACTTCAGGAGATGGCGCACCTTTAGCCTGATATCTCTCTGGTTCTTTGGTTGGCCAATCTATACTCCTCTTGCTCTCCATCCACAAATCAGCTGGAACTACCATCTCCAACAGAGTGTTTAAGTCCTCCCCACAGGCAGTTGGCAAGTTTCACAAACCTGTCTGTCTGCTAGTACCATTCTACTGGCTTCTCTCTCAACCTGGGATAGTCATTTGTCAAGGACAGAATATCACTTCTGCTCCAAGGGACATTGAACAAAATTCCCTCCTGGAATCTCTCTCACTGGTAACATTTTCACTGGATCCTTGCCCTGCTGCACATTTGCAATCAGTTCCTTAGAATCCCTTTTCCTTTCATCTCTTTTCTTTGCCCATCTGCCTTCCCAGTTGTCTAAGGCTCCCCATGTGTGGACACGTTGAGTAGCTCCGTAAGGTGTGCTTCCATCCCTGCAGATCTCTTGTGCTCAAAATATTTTGTGTCAAAATATAACCTGTAACTCCTTTTTAAATGCTTTGTTTTCTCTATTTCTATACTGTACATTTCTGCCAGTTCTGCTAACCTTTGATGCACATTGCTCACTTCCCTAATAATTTTCGGGCATAGATATCTCAATTCTGCTTCTGTGTAGGACTCTAATCTGTTCACACCCATAGTCCCTTCAATGAGCTCACCCGCTTCCATTCTTAGTCTTGTATAGTTCAAGTACTCCTCACCCCTAGGAGCACCTTGCGCGTTTTCAGCTTGTCTAACCATTCAGTCAATTGTTGGGCAGTTATACCTTGCAGCAAAATATTGTTGGCCTGGGTGGGTGGCAGTGGTTGCACCACTATACTCGGGGACTGCGGGGTCAGTAATTTCAGGCTCTCACTACCATTCAACCCTATAACAGTGTCCGGAGGAACTACGAAAGGACTAAGGCCTAGCAATCATCTTGATCCGTCAAAGGTCTGCCCCACAGGGGAGACTACTCGGATATGCTCCTTAAGTTCTCCTCCCATTGAATTCTGACCCAGGACTCCCTGTCCATCTGCACTGTTTTCTCTTGTGCCAACAAAGGTACAATTGCACCAATAGTAACAGGCACAGAAACAGCATCTGGGCTTGGTCTCCTACTCAAGTTCTGTAGTTGCGTAGTTCCCATATTCTGGCTCATCAATACAGACAGATCTGTCTGTGTCCCTGTTATCGGAGTGTACTTTGGTATCACTTGTGGCTGCACTTGTGGCAGTAAAAGTGGAGTTGGTTCTCTCTGAACCAATATCCGTTTCGGGAAAACCTGTCCTGTATGCACTATTAGGTTTGTGGCTGCTTCTACTATAGGTACATCCCCGTAAATTCTCAGGACATTTGACTGTGGCACCTGATTCTGTACTACCAGAGTAATAGATGAATTAGACTGCTCTGCACTGGGCTCTGTCATAGTCAGATTAACCTGAATTGGACTCATTTTTGCATTAACCTGGATCGGAGATGAAGGATTTACACTAGTGCTCGGACCACTCTCTCTGCATATGGCAAGGGACGATTACTCAATAACTGCAAAATAAACTCATCATCGTCTGAGTCTTCTTCAAATGTCAATGATCCTCTAGACTCCTTTAGTCTCTGCTCCTTACACTCAGAAGGGTTCCTGTTTGTCTTCCTGGTAGCTTTCCTTCCTTCACTCTCGCTGTCCTGTGTAATTGCTGAAAACATTTCAATCCCCAGTAAAGTCTCGGCTCTCCACAATTTATGAGCATGGTCCCATCTAGCCTCTGCTAGTGTCTTTTCTGCCATTTTCATCCTCCTCTCAAATTTCTGTTGCTGTCTGGCTACTAACTCCCAGATTGCGAAAGCCTCGAACTGTGCTGGTCTCGAAGGGGGTTTCAGATCATACAGCACCCTCCTCAGATTCTTCAAGCTCCTCAAATTAAATGCTCCGTGGGCAGGAAATGATAAACTCCCATCTTTCCCCGTTACTTTGCACCACTGCTTCAACCAAAGACATGGCGTAACACCCTGCTTTTCGATTACAATGTAAGCAGGTGTACCTTATGGCGGTGCAATAGCCCCTATACTCAATGTAATGTACGTATCTCCCCTTAAAGCGCTCTTTAAAGCTTTGGAAAATTTCATTTATGAGATTTTTATGTTTTTCTTAATCAAATCAGGAAGTGACTTTTAATCCCAGAATTCTCTTAACCCACCTTCTCAACCAACTGCGCTTCACAGATGGCTGCCAATCTGTGCGCGACCCTTCTCACTAACCAACCTATCCCAGCGCAGCTACAATGACGTCAAACTCACACATACTGCGGTTGACAAAGTCTTACGGCTTTTCCTCCCAAACTCAGATTCACACTAAACTAATGCAATTTATTGTGATCACTAAACAAAATCAAAACCCAATTTGTCCGTTTATACAGGTAAGGTAGCACAATCGCTTCAGAAACGTTATGGATTTTTCACTGACGGCGTTTCGCTCTAACAGCTACTCCTTCTTTCTCAGTTTCAACTGATCACTGGGTCTGTCCTGGTGCACATAGGACTTGCCAGATCTCAGTCGAAAAATTATTTCACTCACTTTGACTCACACTCTGACTTGTCGACCACGCCCGATCAACCTATTAAACCAGACAATTTACAACAAAAACCAAGTGTCTCATACACTTTTCAATATACTCCAGAGTCTTAGACCACACAGGGTCCATATACCAACACCTACATGGACAATTGATGAGCACAAAGCGCCACACGCATGTGAAGGTCAACGACTTCCCTACTCTCACACTTTGGAGTACGCAAACTCCTTCTATAACTTAATTTGGAGTACGCAAGCTCACTTAACCCTCGCAAACATCACAATTCACCTGCAATTTGCCTAACCTGTGCAAGCGAAAAACCTACTTCATTCACACCGTCACTTGAATGCTGAGAACATTCTCAAACAACCATTGACAAGCTCCAAGGTTCTGGAAAAGTCATTTCAGGTACTTAGGGGCACATTTTCTTTGCACTTTGTATCATTGAATCTGAAAAACCCTAAATTTCACCAATTACACCAAATCTGTGAATTATTTTGGTCTTAGTGGGATATTACCCCATACCCCACTACCATCTCTGGGAACACCAGTTATTTCTCACTTACAATCTCTGGGATCAGTACTCTACTAACTATCTCTGGACTTTATGATGGGCTCTTAAGGAGACATACCATGTACCCTGCATCTATGATGGGCTCTTAAGGAGACAAACCATCAATCTCTGCTACCATCTCTGTTTTATGTAAAAGTTAGAATGTTCATTTCCCTATATTAACAATGCTAATGTCATGTAACATAATCCCAAAATCAAATGATAAAAATACAGAAACAACACTGGTTGTCCAAAGCGGCAAAAGAATTGCAATCTAATTAAAGCTTAAACTACTACACATTCTAATGTTACAGTACAAATTAATAACAAGAATAACTGTGCAAATGATATTACATACATTTAGGTTCAGCAAAAAAAAGACATCAACTGGTATTACATGTAGCGAACTTCATCAGTGAGAACCCTAACTAACATCAGATTAGAATAACATGTTTGGGCTTCATACAAAACAATTTAGACCCAAAAGAAATTTAAAACATCTAACTATGGCTCTATCAAAATAGCGGTTGGTACCTAGAAACAAAAGCAAATAGACATAACAATCAGTATCATAGTCAGTATTCCTGTCCTTAATTGGTTCAGCAGGCTGTGACAGTCTTCGTCAATAGGACATCAGTTCGTCCAGCAAGATATCAGGATTCAGCATAAATGTTTAGAAAAAGCAAAGTCTCTTTAAGCAATAAAGTTAAGCACTTCTCTTCTCGGGACGGTTAAGAAAATAATGGTGGTCTCTCCTCTCAGTGCAGTCTGGCTAAGTTAGATTTCCTAAAACTACTTCCCACATCCTAATTGGTCACGGGATTGTGTGTTCCCACATAGTCCAATGAAACTAAAACCCCAAATCTACTAATTCTACTATTACATGGTTCACATGTCGTTGATTGGCTCCTCATCTCCCGCTCTTGTCATTCGGCCTGTCAGGTATCAATATTGTTGCAGCTTATACTCTAGTCAGTGCATCCATTGTCTTCTCCTGAGAAGGTCAGTCTTACACACATTACATTGAACAGTGATTCGCTAGCAGGTACAGCATCTTCTAGCAAGCAGTTTCTCATAAGAACCAAATTCAGCTATGAGCACATGGTCAACACAGCGACCCAAAAGAACTTGCTAAGTTAAGGACTACTAATTAATAAAGCTAATACATAATGCATAACTCTTAATATGACATGTTACTACATTAATCAAACATAAGCTCAACATTTCATATTAATAAGCCATTAATAAGTACACTTCATGAACATTGATGGCCACTCACGTGGATGCATCATCAAATGCGTGTATTATTTATCTAAGCTGATACATTTTCTAAGCAAATTTAACACTCAAAAGACATGAATATTCATGAACAAATTCAGCGTTAACAACATTTAACATCACATTATCAACCTAGGAACAAAATTCAGGTCAAAGGGTAACAGATTAAACAAATGATTTTCCATTACAGGCCTGAGCAAGCTAAGAAAGCCTTAATACACAATAATACACTTAAGGCATTAATAAACCTATTGCACACTTTGCAATTCAAATCAAACAAGAAAAGCAAATTATTTAATTGCAAACCTTATTTACAACATGTTAGAACAGTTTTAAATGTGCATTTATTTTTCTGCACACATTTAACTCGCGTTAATAAAATCCATTTATCAATATAAATATGTTTAATTCATATTCATTTAATACTTTCAATTCTTAATCTACATCTTAATAAATCAGTCTTTACATTAACTCATTTTAGTACTTCATTTAAAATGAATGCAAAATATCTCATGTTAAAACATTGTGCTTTATACAAATGGCGGCCACATGGTCCACCATATTTCAAACATGCATGTAGGAAAGTACCATCTTGCCTGGCATGTTACCCCCATATTTCACTGTATATATGTTGTTTTAGTTGTATGTGTCACTGGGACCCTGCCAGCCAGGGCCCCAGTGCTCATAAGTGTGCCCTGTATGTGTTACCTGTGTTATGACTAACTGTCTCACTGAGGCTCTGCTATCCAGAACCTCAGTGGTTATGCTCTCTCATTTCCTTCCAAATTGTCACTAACAGGCTAGTGACAAATATCACCAATTTACATTGGCATACTGGAACACCCTTATAATTCCCTAGTATACAGGGAGTGCAGAATTATTAGGCAAATGAGTATTTTGACCACATCATCCTCTTTATGCATGTTGTCTTACTCCAAGTTGTATAGGCTCGAAAGCCTACTACCAATTAAGCATATTAGGTGATGTGCATCTCTGTAATGAGAAGGGGTGTGGTCTAATGACATCAACACCCTATATCAGGTGTGCATAATTATTAGGCAACTTCCTTTCCTTTGGCAAAATGGGTCAAAAGAAGGACTTGACAGGCTCAGAAAAGTCAAAAATAGTGAGATATCTTGCAGAGGGATGCAGCACTCTTAAAATTGCAAAGCTTCTGAAGCGTGATCATCGAACAATCAAGCGTTTCATTCAAAATAGTCAACAGGGTCGCAAGAAGCGTGTGGAAAAACCAAGGCGCAAAATAACTGCCCATGAACTGAGAAAAGTCAAGCGTGCAGCTGCCACGATGCCACTTGCCACCAGTTTGGCCATATTTCAGAGCTGCAACATCACTGGAGTGCCCAAAAGCACAAGGTGTGCAATACTCAGAGACATGGCCAAGGTAAGAAAGGCTGAAAGACGACCACCACTGAACAAGACACACAAGCTGAAACGTCAAGACTGGGCCAAGAAATATCTCAAGACTGATTTTTCTAAGGTTTTATGGACTAATGAAATGAGAGTGAGTCTTGATGGGCCAGATGGATGGGCCCGTGGCTGGATTGGTAAAGGGCAGAGAGCTCCAGTCCGACTCAGATGCCAGCAAGGTGGAGGTGGAGTACTGGTTTGGGCTGGTATCATCAAAGATGAGCTTGGGGGGCCTTTTCGGGTTGAGGATGGAGTCAAGCTCAACTCCCAGTCCTACTGCCAGTTCCTGGAAGACACCTTCTTCAAGCAGTGGTACAGGAAGAAGTCTGCATCCTTCAAGAAAAACATGATTTTCATGCAGGACAATGCTCCATCACACGCGTCCAAGTACTCCACAGCGTGGCTGGCAAGAAAGGGTATAAAAGAAGGAAATCTAATGACATGGCCTCCTTGTTCACCTGATCTGAACCCCATTGAGAACCTGTGGTCCATCATCAAATGTGAGATTTACAAGGAGGGAAAACAGTACACCTCTCTGAACAGTGTCTGGGAGGCTGTGGTTGCTGCTGCACGCAATGTTGATGGTGAACAGATCAAAACACTGACAGAATCCATGGATGGCAGGCTTTTGAGTGTCCTTGCAAAGAAAGGTGGCTATATTGGTCACTGATTTGTTTTTGTTTTGTTTTTGAATGTCAGAAATGTATATTTGTGAATGTTGAGATGTTATATTGGTTTCACTGGTAATAATAAATAATTGAAATGGGTATATATTTTTTTTTGTTAAGTTGCCTAATAATTATGCACAGTAATAGTCACCTGCACACACAGATATCCCCCTAACATAGCTAAAACTAAAAACAAACTAAAAACTACTTCCAAAAATATTCAGCTTTGATATTAATGAGTTTTTTGGGTTCATTGAGAACATGGTTGTTGTTCAATAATAACATTAATCCTCAAAAATACAACTTGCCTAATAATTTTGCACTCCCTGTATGGTACTGAGGTACCCAGGGTATTGGGGTTCCAGGAGATCCCTATGGCTCAGCATTTCTTGTGCCACCCATAGGGAGATCTGACAATTCTTACACAGGCCTGCCATTGCAGCCTGAGTGAAATAACGTCCACGTTATTTCACAGCCATTTACCACTGCACTTAAGTAACTTATAAGTCACCTATATGTCTAACCTTTACCTGGTAAAGGTTGAGTGCTAAGTTACTTAGTGTGTGGGCACCCTGGCACTAGCCAAGGTGCTCCCACATTGTTCAGGGCAAATTCCCCGGACTTTGTGAGTGCGGGACACCATTACACACGTGCAATACACATATGTCACGACATATGTATAGCGTCACAATGGTAACTCCGAACATGGCCATGTAACATGTCTAGGATCATGGAATTGTCACCCCAATGCCATTCTGGCATTGGGGAGACAATTCCATGATCCCCGAGTCTTTAGCTCAGACCCGGGTACTGCCAAACTGCCTTTCCTGGGGTTTCACTGCAGCTGCTGCTGCTGCCAACCCCTCAGACAGGTTTCTGCCCTCCTGGGGTCCAGCCAGGCTTGGCCCAGGAACGCAGAACAAAGGACTTCCTCAGAGAGAGGGTGTTACACCCTCGCCCTTTGGAAAAAGGTGTTAGGGCTTGGGAGGAGTAGCCTCCCCCAGCCTCTGGAAATGCTTTGATGGGCACAGATGGTGCCCATCTCTGCATAAGCCAGTCTGCACCGGTTCAGGGATCCCTCAGCCCTGCTCTGGCGCGATACTGGACAAAGGAAAGGGGAGTGACCACTCCCCTGACCTGCACCTCCCCTGGGAGGTGCCCAGATCTCCTCCAGTGTGCTCCAGACCTCTGCCATCTTGGAAACAGAGGTGCTGCTGGTACACTGGACTGCTCTGAGTGGCCAGTGCCAGCAGGTGACATCAGAGACTCCTTCTGATAGGCTCCTTCAGGTGTTGATAGCATATCCTCTCCTAAGTAGCCAAACCTACTTTTCTGGCTATTTAGGGTCTCTGCTTTGGGGAATTCCTTAGATAACGAATGCAAGAGCTCATCAGAGTTTCTCTGCATCTCTCTCTTCACCTTCTGCCAAGGAATCGACTGCTGACCGTGCTGGAAGCCTGCAAAACTGCAACAAAGTAGCAAAGACGACTACTGCGACCTTGTAACGCTGATCCTGCCGCCTTCTCGACTGTTTTCCTGGTGGTGCATGCTGTGGGGGTAGTCTGCCTCCTCTCTGCACTAGAAGCTCCAAAGAAATCTCCCGTGGGTCGACGGAATCTTCCCCCTGCAACCGCAGGCACCAAAGTACTGCATCACCGGTCCTCTGGGTCTCCTCTCAGCACAACGAGCGAGGTCCCTTGAACTCAGCAACTCTGTCCAAGTGACTCCCACAGTCCAGTGACTCTTCAGTCCAAGTTTGGTGGAGGTAAGTCCTTGCCTCCCCACGCTAGACTGCATTGCTGGGAACTGTGTGGTTTGCAGCTACTCCGGCTCCTGTGCACTCTTCCAGGATTTCCTTTGTGCACAGCCAAGCCTGGGTCCCCGGCACTCTAACCTGCATTGCACGACCTCCTGAGTTGTCCTCCGGCTTTGTGGGACCCTCTTGTGCAACTTCGGGTGAGCTCCGGTTCACTCCACTTTGAAGTGCCTGTGCCGGCACTTCTGCGGGTGCTGCTTGATTCTGAGTGGGCTCTTTGTCTTGCTGGATGCCCCCTCTGTCTCCTCACACAATTGGCGACATCCTGGTCCCTCCTGGGCCACAGCAGCATCCAAAAACCCTAACTGCAACCCTTGCAGCTAGCAAGGCTTGTTTGCGGTCTTTCTGCACGGAAATACCTCTGCACGACTCTTCACGACGTGGGACATCCATCTGCCAAAGGGGAAGTTTCTAGCCCTTGTCATTCTTGCAGAATCCACAGCTTCTACCATCCGGCGGCAGCTTCTTTGCACCCACAGCTGGCATTTCCTGGACATCTGCCCACTCCCGACTTGATCGTGACGCTTGGACTTGGTCCCCTTGTTCCACAGGTACTCTCGTCAGGAAATCCATCGTTGTTGCATTGCTGGTGTTGGTCTTCCTTGCAGAATTCCCCTATCACGACTTATGTGCTCTTTGGGGAACTTAGGTGCACTTTGCACCCACTTTTCAGGGTCCTGGGGTGGGCTATTTTTCTAACCCTCACTGTTTCCTTACAGTCCCAGCAACCCTCTACAAGGTCACATAGGTTTGGGGTCCATTCGTGATTCGCATTCCACTTCTAGAGTATATGGTTTGCGTTGCCCCTATCCCTATGTGCCCCCATTGCATTCTATTGTGACTATACATTGTTTGCACTGTTTTCTATTGTTATTACTGCATATTTTGGTATTGTGTACATATATATTGTGTATATTTGCTATCCTCATACTGAGGGTACTCACTGAGATACTTTTGGCATATTGTCATAAAAATAAAGTACCTTTATTTTTTGTATATCTGTGTATTGTGTTTTCTTATGATATTGTGCATATGACACTAGTGGTACTGTAGGAGCTTCACTCGTCTCCTAGTTCAGCCTAAGCTGCTCTGCTAAGCTACCTTTTCTACCAGCCTAAGCTGCTAGACACCCCTCTACACTAATAAGGGATACCTGGGCCTGGTGCAAGGTGTAAGTACCCCTTGGTACTCACTACAAGCCAGTCCAGCCTCCTACATTGGTTGTGCAGCGGTGGGATAAGTACTTTGCAACTATTTACCACTTTGTCATATTGTACTTTTCATAAGAGAAAAATATACAAAACAAGTTCAGTGTATGTACACCTAACCAAAAAGTTTTGCTTTTCTTCTCTTACTCTTCATGCTAAGTGCTGAAAAGTACCTCTAAACTTTCAAAAAGTTCTTAAAAAGTTGAAAAAGGTTTTTTCTGTCCTTTAAAAAGTTCTGAAAACTTTTTCTCTCTTTTTCTGTCCCTTAAACCTTCTCTATCATGTCTGGTACAGGCCAAACTCTTGTTTTGGCCAGCATAGCTTATGACAACCTTAGCTGGAAGGAAGCAAGGAGTCTCTGCATAGATAGAGGTTTAGGGGTAGGTAAGAATCCCTCAAGACAACTGTTAGTTAATATGCTAATTGAACAAGATAAGACCTTAGTTGGCACTTCTGGTGAGAAATTAGCTGATGGTTCTCAATCTGACCCTGGGGCACCCCTAGCAAAAGATTTAGAAGGTTTAGAAGGGAACCTTCCCAACCTGCCCATTAGCAGGCCACCTATCAATGCTGGTACTAATGTGAGTTCTCATCACAGTAGGAGTATTACTTCTGTTAGCCAGGTTGTTAGAGAGCCATCTGTTAGGGCCAGGTCTCCCTCTGTTCATTCTCACCATTCTTCTGTGTCAAGGCATTCCCCACCCACCCACCCTGATGACAGAGTGTTAGAAAGGGAGCTCAATAGATTGAGAGTGGAAGAATCCAGGCTGAAGCTCAAAAAGCAACAGCTGGATTTAGATAGGCAAGCCTTTGATTTAGAAAAAGAAAGACAGAGGTTGGGGTTAGGACCCCATGGTGGCAGCAGCAGTATTCCAAATAGTCATCCTGCAAAAGAGCATGATTCTAGGAATCTGCACAAGATAGTTCCCCCTTACAAGGAGGGGGATGACATTAACAAGTGGTTTGCTGCACTTGAGAGGGCCTGTGTTGTTCAGGAGGTCCCTCAAAGGCAGTGGGCTGCTATCCTATGGCTATCTTTCAGTGGAAAGGGTAGGGATAGGCTCCTTACTGTTAAGGAAAGTGATGCCAATAATTTTACAGTTCTTAAGAATGCACTCCTAGATGGTTATGGCTTAACTACTGAACAGTACAGGATGAAGTTCAGAGAAACCAAACAGGAGTCTTCACAAGACTGGGTAGACGTTGTTGACCATTCAGTGAAGGCCTTGGAGGGGTGGTTACATGGCAGTAAAGTTTCTGACTATGAAAGCCTGTATAACTTAATCCTGAGAGAGCATATTCTTAATAATTGTTTGTCGGATTTGTTACACCAGTACCTGGTAGACTCTGATCTGACCTCTCCTCAAGAATTTGGAAAGAAGGAAGACAAATGGGTCAGAACAAGGGTGAACAGAAAAGTTCATACAGGGGGTGACAAGGATGGCAAGAAGAAGGATGGTAAGTCTCCTGACAAGGGTGGGGACAAATCTAAAAATGAGTCTTCATCAGGCCCACGAAAACACTCTGGTGGGGGTGGTGGGCCCACATCCTCTTCAAATCAAAACAAAGAAAAGAAACCATGGTGCTATTTATGTCAAATAAAAGGCCATTGGACAACTGATCCCAGTTGCCCAAAGAAAAGCACCAAGCCTCCTACCACTACAACCCCTACTGCTACACCTAGTGCCCCTAGTAATAGCAGTGGTGGTGGGAGCAAACCTACTAATAGCCAATCCAAGGGAGTAGCTGGGCTCACTTTTGGTAATTTAGTTGGGGTTGGTCTTGTTAGGGAGACCACAGAGGCTGTATTAGTCTCTGAGGGGGCTATTGAATTAGCCACCACCTTGGTTGCTTGTCCCCTTAATATGGATAAGTACAAGCAACTGCCCCTCATAAATGGTGTTGAGGTTCAGGCCTACAGGGACACAGGTGCCAGTGTTAAAATGGTAATAGAGAAACTGGTCCACCCTGAACAACACCTACTTGGTCACCAGTACCAAGTGACTGATGCTCATAACAACACTCTTAGCCACCCCATGGCTGTTGTGAATCTCAACTGGGGGGGGGGGTTACTGGTCCAAAGAAAGTTGTGGTTGCCTCAGATTTACCTGTAGACTTTCTACTAGGGAACGATTTAGAGACATCAGCTTGGGCAGAAGTGGAGTTGGAGGCTCATGCAGCAATGCTGGGCATTCCAGGGCATATTTTTGCTTTGACAAGGGCTCAGGCCAAAAAGCAAAAAGGACAGGGTGACTTGGATCCTGGAAGAATGGACCAAGTGCTCCCTAAAGCTAGGGTTAGTAAAGGTAAAACACTACCTACTATCCCTCCCTCTACAGTGGATTCAACTTCTGAGGAAGAAGAATTTCCACCCTGTGCAGAACCTACACCAGAGGAGCTGGAAGCAGACACTGCTGAGCTTTTGGGTGAAGGGGTGCCTGCCAGGGAGGAGCTGAGTGTGGCACAGCATACCTGTCCCACACTAGAGGGTCTAAGGCAGCAAGCTGTCAAACAAGCAAATGGGGATGTCAGTGACTCTCACAGAGTTTACTGGGAGGATAACCTTTTGTATACTGAAGCAAGGGATCCAAAACCTGGAGCTGCCAGGAGATTGGTGATTCCTCAGGAATACAGAAATTTCCTCCTAACTCTAGCCCACGACATTCCCTTAGCTGGACATTTGGGGCAAATGAAAACTTGGGACAGGCTTGTCCCCTTGTTTCATTGGCCTAGAATGTCAGAGGACACAAAGGAATTTTGTAAGTCCTGTGAAACCTGTCAAGCCAGTGGCAAGACAGGTGGCACTCCAAAGGCACCCCTTATTCCACTGCCTATGGTTGGGGTTCCCTTTGAAAGGGTAGGGGTTGACATAGTTGGCCCCCTTGACCCTCCTACTGCTTCAAGCAATAGGTTTATCTTGGTGGTAGTGGACCATGCCTCCAGATATCCTGAACCTATTCCTCTAAGGACCACTACAGCTCCTGCAGTGGCAAAGGCCCTCCTGGGAATCTTTTCCAGGGTGGGCTTCCCAAAAGAGGTGGTATCAGACAGGGGAAGCAATTTCATGTCTGCTTACTTAAAGTCCATGTGGAAGGAATATGGTGTGACATACAAGTTCACCACACCCTATCATCCACAAACAAATGGACTGGTTGAGAGGTTTAATAAAACTCTCAAAGGAATGATAATGGGACTCCCTGACAAACTCCGCAGGAGATGGGATGTCCTGTTACCTCGCCTCCTTTGTGCTTACAGGGAGGTACCCCAAAAAGGAGTGGGATTCAGCCCCTTTGAACTCCTATTTGGACACCCTGTGAGAGGTCCTCAAACACTTGTGAAGGAGGGTTGGGAACAACCTTTAAAAGCTCCTAAGCAAGACATAGTGGACTATGTACTTGGCCTAAGATCTAGAATGGCTGAGTACATGAAAAAGGCCAGTAAAAACCTTCAGGCCAGCCAAGAGCTCCAAAAGCAATGGCATGACCAGAAGGCTGTTTTGGTTCAGTACCAACCAGGGCAGAAAGTGTGGGTCTTGGAGCCTGTGCCCCAAGAGCACTCCAAGATAAATGGAGTGGACCCCACATTATTGTTGAAAAGAAGGGTGAAGTCACCTACTTAGTTGACTTAAGCACTGCCAGGAGTCCCCTTAGGGTGCTCCATGTCAATCGCCTGAAACCCTACTATGACAGGGCTGATCTCACCCTGCTCATGGCAACAGATGAGGGACAGGAAGAAGAGAGTGACCCTCTCCCTGATCTCTTCTCTTCCACAGAACAAGATGCTCTAGTGGAAGGTGTAGTTTTGGCAGATTGTCTTACCGCTGAGCAGAAAGACCACTGCATAAATCTCCTGGGTCCGTTTTCTGAACTCTTCTCTACTGTGCCAGGCACCACCTCTTGGTGGGAGCACACTATAGATACTGGAGACAGCTTGCCTGTCAAAAGTAAGATATATAGGCAGCCTGACCATGTCAGAGACTGCATAAAGCAAGAAGTGCAGAAAATGCTTGAACTGGGAGTGGTTGAGCACTCTGAAAGTCCATGGGCCTCTCCTGTGGTACTTGTACAAAAACCTCATTCCAAAGATGGTAAAAGGGAAATGAGATTTTGTGTTGACTACAGAGGTCTCAACCAGGTAACCAAAACTGATGCTCACCCTATACCCAGGGCAGATGAGCTAATAGATACACTGGCATCTGCCAAGTATCTAAGCACCTTTGATTTGACTGCAGGGTATTGGCAGATCAAGTTATCAGAGGATGCAAAAGCAAAAACTGCATTTTCAACCATTGGAGGGCACTACCAATTCACAGTAATGCCTTTTGGGTTTAAGAATGCACCTGCCACTTTTCAGAGGTTGGTGAATACAGTCCTGCAAGGGCTGGAAGCTTTTAGTGCAGCATATCTAGATGATATAGCTGTCTTTAGCTCCAGCTGGGATGATCACCCGGTCCACCTTTGGAACGTTTTTGAGGCCCTGCAAAAGGCAGGCCTCACTGTCAAGGCTTCAAAGTGCCAGATAGGGCAGGGCAAAGTGGTTTATCTGGGACACCTGGTAGGTGGAGAACAGATTGCACCACTTCAGGGGAAAATCCAAACTATTATAGATTGGGTTCCCCCTACAACTCAGACTCAGGTGAGAGCCTTTTTAGGCCTCACTGGGTACTACAGGAGGTTCATAAAGAACTATGGCTCCATTGCAGCCCCTCTTAATGACCTCACATCTAAGAAAATGCCTCAAAAGGTATTATGGACAGCAAACTGTCAGAAAGCTTTTGAGGAGCTGAAGCAGGCCATGTGCTCTGCACCTGTCCTGAAAAGCCCCTGTTACTCCAAAAAATTCATTGTCCAAACTGATGCATCTGAATTAGGGGTAGGGGCAGTCTTATCACAACTTAATTCTGAGGGCCAGGATCAACCTGTTGCTTTTATCAGCAGGAGGTTGACCCCTAGAGAAAAGCGTTGGTCTGCCATAGAGAGGGAGGCCTTTGCTGTGGTCTGAGCACTGAAGAAGTTGAGGCCATACCTGTTTGGCACTCACTTCATTGTTCAGACAGACCACAAACCTCTACTTTGGCTAAAACAAATGAAAGGTGAAAACCCTAAATTGTTGAGGTGGTCCATATCCCTACAGGGAATGGACTATACAGTGGAACATAGACCTGGGAGTACCCACTCCAATGCAGATGGACTCTCCAGATATTTCCACTTAGACAATGAAGACTCATCAGGTCATGGCTAGTCTTATTGTCCTTCGTTTGGGGGAGGGGGTTGTGTAGGAAAGTACCATCTTGCCTGGCATGTTACCCCCATATTTCACTGTATATATGTTGTTTTAGTTGTATGTGTCACTGGGACCCTGCCAGCCAGGGCCCCAGTGCTCATAAGTGTGCCCTGTATGTGTTACCTGTGTTATGACTAACTGTCTCACTGAGGCTCTGCTATCCAGAACCTCAGTGGTTATGCTCTCTCATTTCCTTCCAAATTGTCACTAACAGGCTAGTGACCAATATCACCAATTTACATTGGCATACTGGAACACCCTTATAATTCCCTAGAATATGGTACTGAGGTACCCAGGGTATTGGGGTTCCAGGAGATCCCTATGGGCTGCAGCATTTCTTGTGCCACACATAGGGAGATCTGACAATTCTTACACAGGCCTGCCAGTGCAGCCTGAGTGAAATAACGTCCACGTTATTTCACAGCCATTTACCACTGCACTTAAGTAACTTATAAGTCACCTATATGTCTAACCTTTACCTGGTAAAGGTTGGGTGCTAAGTTACTTAGTGTGTGGGCACCCTGGCACTAGCCAAGGTGCTCCCACATTGTTCAGGGCAAATTCCCCGGACTTTGTGACTGCGGGGACACCATTACACGCGTGCACTATACATATGTCACGACATATGTATAGCGTCACAATGGTAACTCCGAACATGGCCATGTAACATGTCTAGGATCATGGAATTGTCACCCCAATGCCATTCTGGCATTGGGGAGACAATTCCATGATCCCCTGAGTCTCTAGCTCAGACCCAGATACTGCCAAACTGCCTTTCCCGGGGTTTCACTGCAGCTGCTGCCAACCCCTCAGACAGGTTTCTGCCCTCCTGGGGTCCACCCAGGCTTGGCCCAGGAAGGCAGAACAAAGGACTTCCTCAGAGAGAGGGTGTTACACCCTCTACCTTTGGAAAACGGTGTTAGGGCTTGGGAGGAGTAGCCTCCCCCAGCCTCTGGAA